>NC_090926.1:904190792-904494141 GCF_040938575.1 Ambystoma mexicanum
GGCACGATATGGTGTTGAGGCCTATTAGAATTTGCTTGCTTTGTTCTGTGGCCAGTTCACCTCACTAGAATCTGTTGTCTCTGTAGGACATGTTTGTGCTCCATCCCTTCCCTCCGCTCCACTGTTTAGCTTTGCCTGCTTCCTGAAGACTTGGCCATTGGATATGTTACAATAGAATCCACACCTTCTGAAGACAGCTCAGAAGGAATCTATTAGAAACCAGTAAGTGGTTAATATTCTGCCACTGGCTGCTCGAAAGAGCTGTTAACCCCCTCATCTTCTCTTGATAGTTTTCTTATCCATGTCCGCCATGTCATGGTCCCTTATTAAGCTCGACTCTTGCAGAACTTATTCATCACTTATAGGGCTTACAGGGTTTCAGAGGAGGGAACCTTTTCTCTTTTTAACCTAGTAGTCAATCAGCATTTTAATGGCTTGAAAGGCCTGGTCCCTCAGGTAAACCCTCATTCCCCTCGTACACATGTGGTACTTTCAGCTCTTGGCCCTTCACGCCCATTGCTTCGGTAGAGCTAAGGCTCCTTTTTGTTTTGATATTGATTGACATTTTATTTATATTGCGCTCATACGCAAGTGTTTCAGAGCGTGACAAGGCAAGGGAGTGTAACTGGGGAGAACAAAAACAATGACCTTACTAGGCCCAGTGACATTGAGAACGCACAAGTGCATGGGAGAGGGAAAAGGGGGAAAAGTGAATGGCAGGGGGGAGAAGTGGAAAGGGTAGAGAAAAGGAATACAGATAAATAATAAATAAATAATAACAAGCAACAAACAGTGATAGTGCAGCTAGCAGGTGGCAAGTGCTAGGTTTAAGGCAGCAGACAGGGTTAGTCAGGTAAGTGCAGAAAGAAAAAGGGAGCGGGCTGTATGGTAACAGATACAGGTCCCACTGCAGGGGATTGCCAGGTGGCAAGGTGAGTGGGTACCGGGGCCCGGAAGTCAGAAGGTGGGCCAGGTGCACGGTGCCAAGAGAGCAGATCAGCAGTGGAGAGGAGCGGCAAAGGCAGAAGCAAAGAGGAAGTGTCAGTCTAGAAATATGGATACCTCTACTTTGAGACCGCAAACGCATTTTGGTGGCCGTGGGCCAACCGTCTCATGCACGATATGACAAAATATAGGTTTTCGAGTTTGCCAATGAACGGCCATTTTGATGTAACAAGAATCGCCATTTTGTTTTCTAAACCATTGCTCATTGCTTTCTGTTCCTATTGCTTCGCAGTATATTTTCCGCTTACACTGCTCGACTGTGAAACATTGTTGTCTGTATGTGAAAAGGACAAGGTCGCAGGGCCGTGAGGATAACAAGAGTTCGCTGAAACACAAACGTAGGCAGCGCCAGGAAGAATGCCCGGCTCCCTCCCGAATGTAGCCTTGAAGCAGAGCTGCAGGGCATTTAATAATTTCACAGCTGCCAGCCAGTCTCGTTATATGGTAGAATATGTTAGAATGTTAGAATAATACCGCTAAAGGCTTGAATTATGCTTTTCTTACGGCCCCCCTTTGCTTAGCCCGCTAGAGCATGTCGGCTCCCAGGACGCGAATAGCACCTGATAGATAGCAAGGTCCGGAATGCAACCCCCCTCTCCCCCGTATGTAGTTCGCTTCCAAGAACAGAAGCGCCATGTTCTATTCAATAACCGAAAGATGCCTTCACACTCACAAATTGCAAATTGTGGTCGGAGATGTCCATCATCACACCAAGTTCAAAGAAACCCAATAAAGGGGGGTGTTAAACATGTCATAGCTGATTGTTTGATATGCATTTTGTATATATGTAACTGATGTACGTAATTCGCTCTCTTGCGTCCCTCGAGGTCTAGAGATACACGTCGCGGGGCGTGAGACCGAGTTGGCCAACTGAGACTTTTGCTTTGCAATAAAACCCTAGCTTTGGGAATATAACCTCGTGTCTGGCGTCTCTATTGTGTGTGGTGACTCGCCTTGTTTCCATAGACGTCAGGGTCCCCTAGGGGCCCCTTTCAAGATGGCACCCGAAAAGGGACCCTCCCCCACTTGTTCCATCGCGTAACGTTGTAATTGAGAAAGGCAGAGAACGGCGAGGACGGGACGATCGAGCCGGGATCAAGAGGTGTTCGGGCGCCCTGTAAAAGTGATGAGAGACTCCTTTGCAGATCTGCACACATCTGATCCCTGTTCGACGTGCCTGGCTAGAGAACAAGGAGGCGAGGGTCCCGAAACGAGGCGGAAGCCAAGAAACGCAGACACGGCGTCCTTTGGTGCGTCAGTATACAGATGACTTGATTTATCAGGTGAGTCATTCCCCGATTCAAAGCATCCTGATAATTGGTTGAGAGTTGACTTTGCAAAATCAAACGCCCTAGGTAAGGTTGATTAACCAGGGGGAAAGTTGAAACATGCCTGGGGTATTGTCCACACTAGGGGGGTTTTTCCGCTGTGGTAGACAATCTTTGGAAGATGGCCAAATTGTATCACCTGGGGGAACGCCGGCGTATGAGATGTATGTGAAGTATGGACTGGGTGCGATAATATTCTGTGAGACTTGGCATAGGCAAACCAGAAAGCAACAAGACTATCAGTGGCCGATTAATGGTAGTTTTGAGATAGCGAGGATAGATAACCTGGAAAGGGTTTTGATAAGAAAGAAAGCGCGTCCTGCAGCATTTGCGACTATTAAAGACTGGAGAAAGGAAGCAATGCTCCGATTTAAAAGCAAAGCATGCACGCAGGCATAAATCAAAAGCTGAGGTAGCGGAAGAAAAAGAAGAGGAGGAGTGGACTGAGTCTAAGAAGGGCAGGCAGGCGTGACCAGTTGAATATAGAAAAGATATACCCACAACGAGAATTACACATAGCAGATGAATTGATAGAAAATATATTGACCCATACAAAACAAGGCCCAAGATCAGGAGTAAGACCAGACATGTCAGTAGCTATTGCCCAGACCCCGCATGTAGCTCAAGCTCCCCCTCCGGTAGCTCAAGCCCTCCCACAGCCACAGACCGCACACGTAACACTTCCTATTAGCCAACCAGGCCCACAACAGACACTCCCTGTTCCCATTGTCCCATCCGCACCTCCCGCCTTAGGCACAGATTCGGTACCGTCCGTTCCTCCCGGGGTTGAAGTTGAAACCGCGGGGGCAAGAGGCGGGACTGACCAACGGGGGTTCACGAGGGTATCCCGCAGCGCAATCAGCAAAGAAAGGAAGGTGGAATTGCAGCAACAGGCAGAGATGTATATAGACGGGAATGATGGGACGGCAACATTGGCTTCGATATACGACTACCGTAGAAGCAACGAAAGACAGGTAGTGTTGGAATGCATGGGTGAATATTTAGTGGAGAAATGGAAACAGCTAATTGGGAAATTACCACCTCAGCGATTGTTAGATTTGAATGCATTAGCATGCTGTAGGGAGATGGATGAAGAAGTGAGAGAACATGTGTATAGACTTTTTGAGCTTAGAGATGAATTAGATAATGATTATGTTGAAACGTTTACTGCACCTGTCAAAGTATTTGCTACACCTGCATACAGGAGTAGGGATATCGGGAGACTTGGGAAGGGGGAAAAAGGGTTGCATAATAAATGGCAGCAATTACCATAGCCGGGGCAGAAGGAGATGGTGAACGAATTATCGTTGCTAAAACAGGTGGGGGGAGACTTGAAAGAATGTCTAATAAGAACACAGGTACTATTGCAGCAAGTAACAGGACATAATATAGGGCGAGGGAATGCACAAGGATGGAGTAGTTCGAATATGCATGGGGGAACAGTGGGACCGAATCAGTGTGCATATTGTAAAGAGGAAGGACATTGGCGAGCGCAATGCCCGCATCTACAGAATAGAAATGGGTCTGGTCAGAGGAGACATCATAGAGGACACCCAGGAGCGAATGGACCAAATAGGAATAGTATGCAGCAGCATCATAATAATGGAGGTAATCAAAACCAAGGCCAAAACCAAAATGCCCCAAACCAGAGTCAGGGACAGCAAAATCAACAATATGGAAATCAGAGTGAGGGAAATAGAGGGAAGAGTGGAAATGTTTTCGATACACAGCCAAACACGTATTACAGTAATAGTAATGATTACACATCGGACAATGTGTTATTTCCCCAATAGGACAGCCCAGGACAGGGGTCGGAACCAGTGTCTATTCCCGTGAATCGGAGAGGACCCTACGTAGAAATGAGAGTCTGGAATGAGGAGCACCGCTTTCTTGTAGATACAGGAGCACAGAAGTGTTCAATAGACCATCACTTGGTTCCGGATATACCACTGTCAGGGCAAAAGAATATTTCCGTAGGGTTGACAGGTACACCAGTCATAAACCCAGTGTCCAAACCAGTCCCAGTTACCATAGGACCATTTACTGAACATTTTCCTTTCCTTCTAACAGAAATTTGTGGAGAAAATTTGTTGGGATTAAATTTGTTGAAAAAACTTCCGGTTTATAAAAAAGGAGGTAATAAGGTACCATACCGTTTCATAATTGATCTACGCGCATTGAATAAGGTAGTAGATCCACAATTTCCTCTAGTGCCAGACGTCACTACAATATTGACAATGATACCTGTTTCAGCAGAATATTTTAGTGTAGTAGATTTGAAAAATGCATTCTTTAGTATTTCAGTGGACAAGGACAGTAGATATTTGTTCGCGTTCACATTAGGAGGACGATCATTTACATTTACGCGGATTCCGCAAGGTTACACGGAAAGTCCAAGTATTTACAGTAGAGCATTAAAAGAACAGCTAGACATGCTGGAATTACCCATGGGTTGTGTACTTTTGCAATACATAGACAATCTATTGCTAGCTGCAGACACAGAGGAGATTTGTAAAGAAATCACTGTATTACTACTGTCACACCTAGCGGCGCATGGCCATGAAGCTAGTTTGAAGAAATTTCAGTATAATCGAAAGGAGGTGGCTTATTTGGGCTACCTAGTTTCAAAAGGAGGGAGAAGACTAACGCCAGAACGCATAGAAAGTATTTCTTGTATGCCTATTCCAAAGACACAAAAGGGAGTCAGAGCTATAATAGGCATGGCTTCATATTGCCGACAATGGATTGGTAATTTTGCATTAATTGTGAAACCATTAGTGAATTTAACTAGAAAGGATGCGGTTATGCCTTTGTAGTGGGATGAGGAATGTCAGAGAGCATTTGATGGATTGAAAACTGCATTATGCTCGGCTCCAGTTTTGGGTACGCCGAACTATGAGAACATTTTTAGACTATTTGTGTGTGAAAGTGAAGGATGTGCATTGGCGGTTTTGACACAGGAACAAGGTGGACGAAATAGGCCATGCGGCTATTTCTCTTCTGCGCTGGACCCTGTAGCGCGCGCACTACCACGATGTTAGCGATCTGTCGTGGCGGCTGCTGCGTCAGTGAAACAAACGGAAGGGATCGTATTGGGGAACACTTTAATTCTGATGGTGCCACATGCCATAGATGTTCTATTAAATAGGACACAGACGCAACACCTCACCTCTGCTAGATTGACAAGATATGAGATTATCTTGTTCGCACCCATATCCAAATTATGAGCTGTAGCGCTTTGAATCCTGGAGAATTAATGCCACTGACCTTAATAGAAATTGGGAAGAATGAATCACCCCCCCACGATTGCTTAATGGTCACTGAGGAAGAAACCAAGGGAAGAGTTGATTTAAGTGTTATTCCACGGAAAGAGCCTGATGGAAAGTTATTTTGTGACGGCTCATGTTTTAAATTACCAGATGGCACGACAACTGCCGTATACGCTATCACTACCCTAGAGAGTGTTGTAGAAAGTAAAAGAATCCCCTATAATTCAGCACAAGCCGTGGAAATAATAGCATTGCCCAGAGCCTGCGAGATTTCTGAAAATTTGAATGTGAATATATATACTGATAGTCAGTATGCTTTTGGAGTGGTTCATAACTTTGGTCGACTGTGGGCTGAGAGCAGGTTTATGACATGACATGGTGCCAGAATTCGACATGGCCCTTTGATTGTACATTTGCTGTCTGCACTCACGTTTCCAAAGCGCCTAGCAATAGTGAAATGCGAGGCACATAAAAAAGTAACATGCAAAGTAGGAGAGGGAAACGCGTTTGCAGACAGAATTGCGAAACAAACTGCCACTGATTTGAATACCAAGATGATGACGGTTCAGACAGAGGAAGTACCCTGTATGATAGAAGATGGAGTTGCGACTGTCAAAGAAATGCAGGCCGAGGCTATGGCCGATGAAATACAGGGATGGGCAGAGGGATCTGCTGAGTTGGATCTGGAGGGTGGTTGGGTGGACAAGGGAACTAGAAACTGGATGTTGCCAAATTCATATGTGACTGCAATAGTCACAATGGCCCACAGCCCTACGCACAACTGTGCCAAAAAAATAATACAGCACCTTTCTACAGTATGGCAGAATGTAAACATAAAAAAGAATGCAGAGAGGTTGGTGCAGAACTGTATCATGTGTTTACAACACAATGTAGGAAAGGGAACAGTGACTCCAACAAGCAGTTTTGGCCCACCCTCCAGGCCATTTGAGGTAATCCATTTTGATTTCATAGAGATGGAGAGGTGCCAAAACTTAAAATACGTCTTGGTGGTGATCTGTGCATTCAGTAAGTGGCTGGAGGCATATCCTTTGAAAGATTGCACAGCAATGAGTACGGCAAGATTTGGCTTGCCCTGGGTCCTATGGTCTGATAATGGACCGCATTTTGTGGGTGCAGTGGTATTACAGATATGTGCTGGTCTCCAGATTGATAAGAGATTCCATAGTTCAAGGCATCCGAGTTCTGCCGGTCTTGTGGAGAGGCACAACGGGATTCTTAAATCAAAGATTAGCAAGATTTGTGCGGAAAGCAAGTTGAGTTTGGTGGATGCATTACTAATAGCACTATTATGCATGCGTACGTCTGTACAGGCTAAAACTGGGCTCTCCCCGTACGAGATCGTGATGGGGAGGCCGGTAAATGTATGGTGCGCACCACAGCCAAAACGACTTAGTGAGATAGAACATCCTGTGCTGAGTACTTATTGTGGCCTTTTAATGCAGAAATTGCGTTTGATTCATCAGCAGGTGCAGGAGGCATTACCAGTGAGATACACCGGTCCAGGGCACGCGCTGGAGCCAGGAGACTGGGTGCTGCTAAAAAACTTTGAAAGAAAGTCATCATTAGCACCCAGGTGGCGCGGGCCCCATCAAGTACTTTTGGCGACGCAGACGGCAATACGGATGGATGGAAGGAAGTCGTGGATCCATGCGACCCATGCCAAGAAGATTCCAACTGCACTGTAAGACTTGCCTGACACTGATGACCGGAAAGAGACAGTGGTCCCAGAAACGAAAGAAACTGTTGCCAGTAAGCAGCCACCTAATCTGTCAAAACGAGAAGTGAAACTCAAAACAAAGCCTGAGACGATTGCCAAAGAGGGGGAAGGGCAAAGAGTGCCCCAACGTTGCCCAGAAAAATCGACATCACTGCTGACCGACGCGAAATTTGCCTTGCAGATACCAGCAAAACCAAATTGTGTACCCCTTTGGCGCCCACCAGCACTTGCCAGCACGCCAAAGAACGGTTCTGCATCATTGGCGCAGTGCACACCAGCACCTGCAGTAGCGCCACAGGCTAACTTCAAGCCTGAATCTGAAAGTGCACCGGCATCATACGGTACCAGGAGCAAGGCGATACAACCTACGGCCTCGGGAGACAAAGTGATCCGCAGTCTTTTTGCTGTTTATGTCAACCTCTGGTTCAGCTCATGGACGGAGAAGGAACCAGAGGTGTAGAGGAGAGAAGCGTGAGACTTGTGCAAGTCGCACAATTCAAGACTCGCGGCTCCTCGGTGCGATCATAAAAAGTACATGTGTCCGGAACCAGAGCGGACTAGCTGGGCGCACATGATACTAAGGCGATAAGATAACTAATCAAAGGTCCTCTGAGCAGTGAAAGAGGGGACAAGTGATCTTGCCTAAAAACGTATAATTGGATCCAGGCTAAAAAGGAAAGGCAGAACTGAACTGTGACAATTCCATTGAACTTATTAACATCAGAGCAAGTGCGACGAAGAAAGATATCCACACGAACTGTGATAAAAAAGGTGTCATGATCTCTGCTTCCAAAAGATCAGGACTTGCCCGACTCCCTTGGAAGCAGACCCATAACCCCGGTTCCGAGTGCCAGCCAGTCCCAATTGGGACCTTTTGGACCCTGTCCTGGCGCCAGTGGCACCAGGCTCATAAAGATGCCCAGTCCCAGCGCTGGAAGCGCCGGGCTCATAATGCTTGGGTGGACTTACCTGCAGCAGACCATGCTGCTTACTTACCTGCCAGTTGAACCCCTGATCCTCTTCTGTTTGGGACTACTTTTCCTGTTGGGTGGGGCAGGAGCCACTCCCTAGGTTCAGAACACTGGAACTCTTCTGGAAAGCAGGAACTCTTTTCTTACCTAGGCGTGGCTGTGGAAGGAGACACCTAAGCACTACAGGAGGCTATTTAAACCACACCCGATGGATGAATCTTGCTTTGCGTTATTCTGCATTCTCTGCAGCAGAACGCTCATCGTGTCTTCTGCTTCTGATCCTGGGCCTAAGGGAACAAAGGCTTACCATCCTGGAATCCAGTCTTCAGCAGCACCTGTAAAGACAAAGAAAGAACAGGTTAGCACTACGGTCTTCAGTGGCAGCGCATCTCTTACCTGGTCCATCGGCTGTCACCAACGCCTCGCGCTGCATTCCGGCATCTGAAAGACAAAGGCTTACCTACTCTTCGCATGCTCCGGAGGTCTTCGCACTGCATTCCGGCATCTGAAAGACAAAAGCTTACCAGCTCTTCGCACGCTCTGGAGGCCTTCGGCGCTGCATCCCGCATCTGAAAGACAAAAGAAGGTGCGTTTAAAGACATTGGGCAACTTTATTACTCGCGTGCCATTACTCCTTCCCACGCCGAATCCAGTGGGTATTCCAGCACCCTTTAGCTTCTCTAAAGCTCCGAACTTGTACCTGCAAGATAAAAGGCACAGTTAGTGCGCATCGTGAAGCAGGCTACAAGCGCTTACTTACGTGCTTCCAGGCGCTTCTATTCCTCACGCGGGTTCGATCCTCAACTCTCATCAGCCCGCCATCCGCCATCGCCGGAACCCTGCAAAACAAGAGATATCATTACAAAAGACTTTTAAGACATTTGAAGTGCCCAGAACTTACCGTTCGTGCAGTTAACGACGGACAGCAGTCCTCTGAGGTCAAGAGGCCTGCACCCTTATCCAGTGAAGAAACTGGTTACGGCACCCTGGCCCGAGGCAGATGGAGAGCTCGGCGTTCACTTACCTAAGGTGAGGGTGTTAACCTTTGGGGTTCTACAGGAGAAGAGAAAGGGAAGAGGAGAGAGGCACCCAATAACCCCAGTTCATTAATCCCATATTTTCTATCTGCAGACATCTTACTCTTCGAGTCAGACATACAGTGCACAGAGGTCCAGCCCAAAGAGCCAACCGTGTGTTACACATCACCTTTGAAGATACGGCATTCACCCAGTCAAGACCGGCGCCTCTGCGGGAATCAGGTGAGCGTTACAGAAGGACGACGACGAGAAACATGCCGGGACCGGTTCCAGCCTCCTCCTGCACCACCACCGCTGAGAATGAGTCAGTTATAAAGACTATAAGTTTAAGAAAAACGCATGGTAAAACAAATTGTATGCTGGTACTAACGATAATAATGTGCTTTATGAGCGTGGTAGCACCAATATCGACAGCCCTAATATTATGGTGGGTAGAAACAATACACCCACTAGAAATGTTTTTACCAATAATTAATATATCCACTACTGAAAGCCCGGTTCAGGTGATCATTATACCCTACCCCCAATGGAAGAAAAACACAGGGAAGGTTTTGGAAATAACACCTTACTGCTGATAATGAACATGGCACATGCAATCCTGAAGAAAACAAACTGCTGGGTATGTGCCCATTTACCACAGCATGCCGGGAAAGGAATAGTGTGGTATGTGCAGCCATTACCATTAAGTTCTGCATGAAGTGAATCTTTAGGTGCAATGTTCTATGGGAAATGGAATGAGAGTAATACGGGTCAATTAGACAGAACTAACATGAATGAGTTTGAGGAGATAATAATGAAGCCTGTGGGTTGTTCCATTTTCCATAAAGCACAAGTAATAGTCCCAGAGCCCACGAGGAAAAGTACACGGAAGATAACACGACAAAATAGACGAGATAGATTGTCCCCGCCAGAAAAAACGTCTGTAATGACGTTTCGTGTAAGAACAGAAGGGGACAAAGATGCAATTCCCCCATTTTGCAGGGTGAATTATAGCCCAAGAACTGTCCCTTTTTGTCTAAAAAAGAAAGGCACTTTTTCAGTCGGAACATATACTGGTTGTATGAATACAGTGGTACTAAGATGGGAAATAGAACCAGTATACGTAGGTGATCCAGTTTATTTTATATGTGGAGAGAAAGCATACCCTTGGTTGCCCAGAAACTGGGGAGGTACATGTTACCTAGGGCTACTGTTCCCAGGAGTATTTCCATTAGAAACAGCAGCCATGGCCAGATTGTCCAAAACTAGAGTCAAAAGGACTGACAAAGGTGTTTTAATAGCAACTGATGTAGCGAAATCATTCATTCCATTCTTAGGACAGATAGTGAACTCCAATAATATAAGGCAACTGTCCAGAATCCTAAACAATACAATAAACACAACAACAGATATATTATTTAACATGACGTTGGAAGAAAGAGGAATCAGGTTAATGACGCTGCAAAATAGAATGGCTCTCGATGTGATCCTGGTTGATCGTGGGGGAATTTGCAAAATAGTGGGATCAGCATGTTGCGTTTATGTCGATGACTATTCCCCCACAATCTTTGAAGCAATAAAGAAAATGCACGTTCTAAGCTCTGAACTCCCTAATGGAGAAGGGAGCTGGGGAATAGGATCTTGGTTTTGGGGAATACTACGATCTTGGGGATGGAAGTTGATCTCAATATTAGTAGTGGTGTTCGGAATATTCCTAACGTGCTGTTGTTGTATACATTGTTTACCCATAGTTTGTGCTGAGGTAACTGAGGGATGTACGGAAGGATGCATGCATATGATAACAAAGAAAAAACAACCTCATGATCGAACTAGTCCAGACCCAAATGAGATGAGAGCAGTAAAAGAGTTGATGGCAATAGATATTGATGAAGACAATGATGTCCACGATAGCATGCAAGACTCAGACATAAGTACTTCAGATTCATCATCACTAGAGGAGGTTTCAATAAATAGATGAGACGTTTGGCATACGGTCAAAGGAGGGTTTGTCATTCTAGAAATACGGATACCTCTACTTTGAGACCGCAAACGCATTTTGGTGGCCGTGGGCCAACCGACTCGTGCACGATATGACAAAATATAGGTTTTCGAGTTTGCCAATGAACGGCCATTTTGATGTAACAAGAATCGCCATTTTGTTTTCTAAACCATTGCTCATTGCTTTCTGTTCCTATTGCTTCGCAGTATATTTTCCGCTTACACTGCTCGACTGTGAAACATTGTTGTCTGTATGTGAAAAGGACAAGGTCGCAGGGCTGTGAGGATAACAAGAGTTCGCTGAAACACAAACGTAGGCAGCGCCAGGAAGAATGCCCGGCTCCCTCCCGAATGTAGCCTTGAAGCAGAGCTGCAGGGCATTTAATCATTTCACAGCTGCCAGCCAGTCTCGTTATATGGTAGAATATGTTAGAATAATACCGCTAAAGGCTTGAATTATGCTTTTCTTACGGCCCCCTTTGCTTAGCCCGCTAGAGCATGTCGGCTCCCAGGACGCGAATAGCACCTGGTAGATAGCAAGGTCCGGAATGTAACTCCCCCCCCCCCCGTATGTAGTTCGCTTCCAAGAACAGAAGCGCCGTGTTCTATTCAATAACCGAAAGATGCCTTCGCACTCACAAATTGCACATTGTTACTAGAATAGATGTTTGAAGGTGTCATAGTGGTCGGAGATGTCCATCATCACACCAAGTTCAAAGAAACCCAATAAAGGGGGGTGTTAAACATGTCATAGCTGATTGTTTGATATGCATTTTGTATATATGTAACTGATGTACGTAATTCGCTCTCTTGCGTCCCTCGAGGTCTAGAGATACACGTAGCGGGGCGAGAGACCGAGTTGGCCAACTGAGACTTTTGCTTTGCAATAAAACCCTAGCTTTGGGAATACAACCTCGTGTCTGGCGTCTCTATCGTGTGTGGTGACTCGCCTTGTTTCCATAGACGTCAGGGGCCCCTAGGGGCCCCTTTCAGAAGGTCTTGAGTTGCTTCCGGAACCGGAGATGGTTTTCCTCAAGTTTCAGAGTGGCAGGGAGGCTGTTCCAGAGGGAGGCCCAGCCGAAGACAAAGATCTACCCCCAGCTCATTTCTTTGAGAAACGACTGACCCTGAGGGAGTTAGAGGTAGAGGAGTGAAGAGCTCGAGAGGAAGGTATTTACGAAGGGACAGCTGAAGGTATAATGGACCCAGGCCCCAGAAAGCCTTGTGGAAAATGCAAAGGATTCTGAATGTAATCCTTGCAGCCACTGGGAGCCAGTGGAGAGATTTCAGGGCTGGAGAGATAAAATTCCAGGGCTTGAGGCAAAGGTCAAGTCTTGCAAACCTGTTCTGGATAAGTTGCAAAGGGCGGAGAGTAGAAGCAGGTAGATTTAGAAAGAGGCTGTTACAATAGTCCAACCTAGAGAGAACCAGGACTCAAGAGACACTGAGCTTCTGAGGGAAGGAGAGCAAAGGCAGAATACCTCTGAGGAGGTGCAGTAGGAAGTTTGACTTTTTAGAGACATCAGAGACGTGGGCAGAGAAGGAAAGCGTGGAGTCAAAGATGACCCTGAGGTTCTTGGCCTTGTAGGTAGGGGTAAGAGGAGGGCCAAGGGAGGCAGGCCAGAGAGTGCGAGGAAAAGAGGGTGAGGGTGTGCCGATGAGGAGGTTGTCCATCTTTCTAGCATTCCGGCAGAGATTGTTGGCGGCACACCAATCCTGAATGGCAGATAGACAATCGGAGATGAGAGAAGGAGAGGAGGTGGCTGAGGGAAGCCTGAAAATGAGTTGCGTGTTGTCAGCATAGCACTGAAAGTGGGAGCAGAAAATGGCGATGCGATGAGCGAGAGTTGCCAGGTAATGGTTGAAAAGCCAGGGTGAGAGGTTAGACCCTGGGGGAACACCACAGGTAGACAGGGAGATAGATGAAAGGAAGGACCCGAGATGATACCTGGGAGGGTTGATCAGTGAGGAAAGAGGTCAGCCAGGCCAGAGCCTGATCAGTGATACCCGGGTTGTCACGGAGACGGTGTAGCATGATGGTATGGTTGACCGTGTCGAAGGCAGAAGAGAGATCAAGTAGGATGAGGACAAAGGGGATATTAAAGTCAAGGTTGGAGAGCAGATCTTCACAGATGTTCAGGAGAGCAGTTTCAGTGCTTCTGGCAGCTCTAAAGCCAGATTGATGGTCTTGGAGACAACCAACGGAATCAGAGTGAAGGTTAAGCTGCGAGATGGCCAACTTTTCTAGGAGTTTGCCCAGAAAGGGAGTGATGGAGATTGATCAATAGCTAGCCAGGCAAGAAGGGTCGGCTGTGGGGTTTTTGAGAAGAGGGTGCACAAGAGTGCTTCAGGGGTGAAAATAAGGCCTGGGGCAAAGGAGGAAGTTGCAGAAATCATCCAGGGCAGGAACTAGGGTGTCAATAGGGTCCTTGATGGTTTTGGAATAGCAAGGAAAAACCTATTTTGACGAGGCTTTCATAGATCAGACTTGTCTAGAGACCTCGTCAGGGGAGAAAAGAAGAAAGGACGAGAAAGAAGGTGGAGGGTCGCTGTAGGAGCACCAGAGTTCACAGAAGGGGGGAGGCGGGGGGAGGGTGGACAGGATGTCCTGGGTTTTAGAGATGAAGTGGGCGGCAAGGGCCGTGCAAAGGACCTGGGAAGCCACAGCGGAGGTGGAGACTGCAGCAGGGTTGGTCAGCTGCTTGCAGATTTTAAAGAGTTTGGCTGAGTTGTTGGATGCCGCAGAGACACAGGCTTGGATGTGAGATCTCTTCTTAGTGTGGACAGAGAGTCGGTATTGCCTTTGGAACAGGTGACAGGTCAGGTGGTCAGAGGATGAACAAGAGCCCCTCCATTTCCTCTTAGGCCCACTACATGTACATTTAAGTGTAGCAAGGTCAGAGTCATACCAGGAATTGCTTTTGGCTTTGGGCTTCAAACGGATCCTCATGACAGAGGCAAGAGCACCAAGAGCATCAGAGATAGAGGAGTAGTGCATAGACAGGGCTGTGTCAGGATGTGAGTCAGTCAGAGGTGGAGTGGAGGGGGTCTCAGCGAAAGCTTCAACAGACACACACTTCATGGGACGGATGTCCGAAAAGGTAGGTGGCAGTTTTGGGGTAGGCATGGCCTGGGGGGAAGAGAGGAAGGGAGGTAGGGAGGGAGGGAGAGATGAGAGGAGAGGAGGGAGTGATCGCACCAGGAGAGAGGAATGGCCAGAAGGATAGAGAAGGGGAGCCAGTAGAGATCAAGACATCAAGAATGTGCCCTGCAGAGTGGGTCGGGCCAGAGGGGAGGATAGAAAGGGAGAGGAAAAAGCGCAGACGAGGAACAGAGATAATCGAGATGGATATTGAGATCACTAAGAAGGAGGAGTTGAGTGGTTTAGGCCAGGGGGGAGGAGGAGGAGAGGTCCTCCCACTCAGAGAGAAATTTGGCGATCTGACCTGGGGGGCGGTAGAGTAGCAGCAACAGTAAGAGAGTGGCTAAGAGAGAGAGAGAGCCTGCATACAAGGCATTCGAAAGAGGATTATGTCTGTGTGGGAATGATAGAGGCAGGAATCCTCCCAGGAAAGATCGAGGCTACACCCCCTGCGGGCCGGGTGGATCTGGGTATGGAGAGGATCTTGTAGCTATCAGGGAGCAGAGTGTCAAAGATTGTGACAGAGCTGGTCGTGAACCATGTTTTGATAAGACCAAGGACAATCAAGGTCAAGTGATTCCAAGAGGTGGCAGATGCCAGAGGAGTGTTTGACAGCAGAGCAAGAATTGAGAGTGGCAAGATGAAGAAGGTTGACAGCCTTAAAGGCCTTCCGGTATGGGGTACAAATCAGAGGTACGTCCTGTGGAAGTGGGACAGAAGAGGAGTTAAGAGAGGGCAAGGTAGCTAAGGAGGGGGGCAGCAGGAGATTAAAGGAAATTGATGAGACGAGGGAAGCGCCTATTAAAGAGGAGGCGATTAGCCTAATGGCCTTGGGCCATGACAGTGCCATTTAGGTAGACATTAATGATGACTTTGGGGGAGTCGAAGGAAGCCATAAGAACTTCCCAGTGGGTGCCGCCATTAATGGGAGAGGAGGAAACGGGACAGAGCACAGAGATCATATGAAGGGTCCATAGATCATGCGAATGAACGACCAAGAGGATGTCAGTGAGGGTCTATCTGGAGGAAGCACTGGCTGGAATAGGTATCAGCGATGGGAAGATCTGGTTTGGCAGCCAAGATATCCTTTTTAAACTTCTTCCTTCCAGACTTAGTGAGAAGGGAAGGATAGTTGATGGAAGAGCATTTGGAGTAGATAGAAACAGAAAGCGCCATGGGTGAGTAGAGAGAGGAGCAGCGGGAAGAGTAGACAATTACAGCGCTATGTAGCAGCCACTGGGCCAGCAGGTTACAGAGAAGTAATTCACTGCAAGCAAAGTGCACAGCAAGTCTGTACAAGAAAACAGCTAGTTGTAGCCCAAGCAAAAAAATGCAAAAAGCACAACCAAGTTTGACTTTCAAAGTTAAATGTAAAACACAGCTAAGTTTGACTTTCAAAGTTAAATGCTAAGGCACAGTAGGTTTAAAATTACAGTAGGAATCATTTGTTAGAAGTGGGTACAGAAACGTAATGCATTTGAGAGCGTAACTGGGAGAACAAGCAGTGATCGTCCAAAAGAGGGGAAAAGGGTAATCAGAAGGAGGGAACTAATCCATAATAAATGAGGTAATGATGACTTGGTAGTCCAGTTTCCAATGCAGAGTGAGGTTGCAACTTCATGGAGGGGCAAGTGCTGGGTGTGGAAAAAGGTCTCATATAGTGTTCTGGGAGCGGTCAGGGAGCAGACAGGTGCCTTCGTTGTGGGTCTTGGTAAGGGGGCCGGCTAAAGCCTGCGTGTGCCCAGTTGGATGGTAGAAAGCACTCAGCAACCAATGGGAGTGCTGCACATAGAAAGGCAGCTCACCCAGACTACCTTCCTAACAAAGAAACGCCACAAGATCACAAGTAGTTACTTCTATTTGTATGGTAAGTAAGCTTAATGCACTGTCTACAGAGCTACAGTTTGTTTTTTTATTCAAAGAGAAGGTAGTGCTTTGCATAGCTTTCTTCCTTAAGCAATTTTGGGATTTCACATGAACCACAACATTTCCCTTCCACTTTACTTTACAGGCCCTTACTCTGAGGTGGAAAGGATTCTCCACTTTTTGAATGTGTTTAGGGCTCGGACGTTCTATTAGGATCATACCAACCATGAAGATCTTCAAATTGCTCTTTGTAACGTGGAGGGGGGCATTTCACCAAGCTTGACTGTGGCAAAAGCGACTATTACCTGCTGCAGGGTGTGATGTATCTTGCCTTACAAGGTAGCAAAACATCCTCCGCGAAGCTGCATGCAGATTTAGAGGGGGCAACGATAGCCTACCAAAGACATGTATATTCACAGGATATGGGCTACCGCTCAGTCCTTCTGTAAGCATTTCTCGCTGGTTTCCAGCTTGAGGGGCTGACATGATTTTAGCCAGTCAGTCCTCAGGAACATTTTTGACGGATTCTTCTGATAATCCCCTTTGACATCCTCATCGGACGTTCTTGGTTACAGGGTTGCCTCCTATCGGTGTGGGGGGATTTTTATTCTCCCATGGTTATGGAGGAAAGGGAACGGCATTTAGGACTAATGTTAAGTTACTCTATGTAGTGACTGCAATATACCTAGTCCGTATTCCCCTTTCATCCATTCTCAAAGATATTTCATCACTCGGAAACCGGATCAGAGAATATTCTGAAGCAGTATTCTATGCATATTCTCTCGTTCCAACCTCTAGGAATGAAATATCCCATGAGTATGGAGGAAGGAACCTTTGGATGAGGAGTACAGCAGTCAAGACAATGAGTAACTTCAACGTTCTTTGACGATTCCCTATACACTTTTAAAAGGTACAACGTTATCAATTCGATTGTTTAAAATTCTTTGGGTTACAGAAAATATCTGCACCATTAACCGAGAATGTTTGTTTTGTAAAGTGATGTCTGTTAAATCGGATAAAGTCTTCTCACTCGTACCCCATAGGGTTTCAACATGTATACAGAACCTTATATATTTGCATAGATTGCTCCTAATCTATCCATATTATAAAGAATGTGGATTCAGCATTCTAAATAGGCGTTTTTGCTTTAGGAAAGATAATGGGGTTGCCAAAGAACTGCATTTCCAAAGTGTGACCCTTGTGTATGTTACCCCTCAGTCTGGACAATTGCACTGAGGCATACGATGTCTAGCCACGTCACTGTTCCAGTTGCGCATCCATTTACCACTCTAGCCGGGAGTCATGGATAGTAAATCAGTCTGCAAGCCTAAATGGACCAATACATATGGCAAGCAATACAAATCCAACGTTTCGAGCTAGAGATGAAGTATCAGGGAGAAGGAAAGCTCTGGCCATGGGTGCCTTTGTTCTATGGAAAGATAAGAGCACTTAATTTCGGCTGCTGCTCCAGATAATGCCAAAGAATTATGCAGACTCTTTGCATCACCTGCCAAAAGCAGTTACCTAGATGGAAATTCTGCTTGGGGTGGTGTGACATGTATGCTCATTTAGTCATGGAAACGTGCCAGATATTCTGTGGAGGTGACACCATATCCATGTAGGCGATGTTGGCAATAAGATATTACAAGAATGATGGTGGGTTAGAGTTGGTAGATATGGTGCAGGCGCGATTACGTGGATGTAGAGTTTTGGCAGGGTCACTAGAGTACTATCGATGGATGAATCTGTGCCCCAAAGGTCTTCATAAGTACATTGAGCGAGTACTACTTTTGTCAGGATAATGATCGAACTGTGCACAGCTGTAGCTAGTGGGACTGAAACAAGTATCTTGGGAACAACAACAGTGATTCCAGAACCTTTCTCTAATCCCCAAATTGTGTCCTTTTCTACGGGATCATTCTCTCATTTGTATGGTGGAGAGTGGGGGGTTCCACACTTAAAATAATAATTAGGATATCAGAAGCGTCACTAGGGTGGGGCTGAAGAGGCTATAGCCCCTGGTCTTTTGGTAGTAGCCCCCGATAGAACCTCGAAGGCTACAACCAAAAGGTTAGATAGCCCCGAGTCCCGACCGTCTCGACCTTCGCATAGCCCCAGATCGTTTACAACCTTAGCAACATTCCTGTGTGTATTGTTCTTAAATAACGCTTCAGGTCTGATTCCTTACTTTTCTACGCGCATTAATAACAGATAATGCAATTCCCTATTGCAATAGTATTCAGTTAGTCAACCACGGAAGGACTATGTAGTCTTCATTCCCATTCTGTACTGCTGACTTCCATGCTGTTCATCTTCACTACCTCTCCAGTCTCCTGTCCCGTTTTCTTCTCACCCTCCACAACTTTTCTTACCCTTGGCGCTTGCCTCTTTCTCAGTCTCACCTGTGTCTCGAAGCACTAATGGTGGCAGCTGTAAAAACCTAAGAAAATACAGACATACGATCGTCCCACTCAACTTTGATTTTCCTGCTCTGCTGTGTAGCATAATTTTTCTAGACAACCTTGCAATAATGTACTGGCCCTTTCGAGCTTGCATCTCTTCTCTTACCCTTTTCGATCAGCAGATAGCACAAATTGACCTCTGATATTAATTGTAATATAAAATCGTACATTTGAATTGTTAAATGCACCCTCTGTTGGTGAAAACCACAACTATCTCTACATTATCCGGGTAAATAGTATTAATGAAACTTCTTTTAAAATCATTTATATTTTCCAGCTAACCTGCAGTGTAAAGGTTCGGTACTTGACTGATTTATGGCAAGGCTAATAAAACAAAAATGTTCTCTGTAAAAAAGGATTGTTTTCTAAAACCTGATTTTATGATAAAAAGACCTTCCAGTGACCAGAGTTCAGTTGCAGTTCAGTAAAAGATGTATTTTATTATTGTGAAATTCTTTTGTGCCATACCCAAAACTCTTTCAGTTGTGTGATGTACTGTTCTGATTTGGCAGTTCAGCAACTTTGTACATATGTTTTCGGATTGGTTTTGCCTTTCCTTTAATTAAATATTGTAACATTTGCATGTTTCTCACTAATTTCTTTTTTTTTTCTTATTTTGGGAGCAGTCTTTATTGTGGTTTTCTGGCTTTATTGTGGTATTATTAAGAGAACAAGGACTTTTTTTAGAAGGCGTGCATAAGAGGACCAGCCTTTCGAAATTTAAATGTTTACAGGCCCGAAAAAGTGGATCTTTTGTGGATTACAAAGTAGGAACATGTTACTTCAAAGCACATCTGTATGCTGTTAAAAAATCAACATTATGGGGCTTGGGCCTCATAAAATGTCAGAGCCACATTTTCCACTTTGTATTTTTAACATGTCTGCACATTTCACGTTAAGAGTATCTAGCATGCATTTTGAACGAGTTGGTTAATCAAAGCCTTAATCTTTTTTTTAATCCGAAAAAAAAAAGATCCTTGTGTGCAAGTAAATTAATTTTGCACTCTGTTAGTTTAATTTAGAAATCGTCAATTGACCGTGTTTGCAATTCGGTTCATAAAAAGAATTCTGAAAAGAATAGATTACTTGAAGTCTTCTGGAGAGAAACCACTAGCCGTAGACACTGCAGTTAGCACAAGGTAGATCCCGTTTTTTTTTGATTTAAAGAAAATAAGGATTTAAAAACCAGCAACAAGTATGTAGCATCCAAGGAGCTTGCAGGATTTGAATCCCCAATGTAGAAAAATGTGTTTACTGATTGGCTCTGATAAAGATTGGAATAACTCCTGCCATTTAGGGGAGGATCACGTTGAACCTTTTTAGGAAATGTAACCTAGTTTGGGAATTCATGTTGGGGCCTCTACAGTGTCAGTCTGCAAAATAACCCACTACCACCAAGTAACGATCCAAGGTACCTGTGTCCACTGTTGCAGGATGATCTCTGGGTATTCAGTGTACATTTGGAACCGTATAAGTTTTTTGAGACATCCTCTGTCAGGTGTCAGCATCCATTTAACGTTTGTTTTTTTAACATTCATTAGTTTTCCCATCCATGAGCTAAAAAGGAGTAGGAGCATTTGAGAGGGGCAGAATAAGGCTTGTACTCAATCCATGCAGAATTTTCTCCAGGTTATACGTGGACACAAATGAAAACGTCCCACATCTCACAATGCCATCTGTGCTTGGCAGAGGGAAGAATTGTGGCATGGGCAGGCGGGGGGAGGGGTAGGTTGACTGAATTTAGCTGTACCTGTATCATCTATTACTTTCTGATTGTGAGGACTACTACAAGATATACATTGGCTAACATTCATGAGATAAGAATCATGACTGGCTCCACAAAAACTCTGGGATGTTTGAGGGAAACTTTAAAGACAATACCTTAAGGACTGCAATGATCGATGAAAGGAGATCTATATCCCAATTCACTGCGGACCGCAGTGTGCGTTGTCATAAGGTGCCATGACTCTGAGCTTCAAAGACAGAAGGCAGGCAACTTTCTCAGAATGAAGGCATTGCACTATACAACCCCCAGGAACAAAGTAGAATATGGCGAGGGCTTCAATCTGTTTATTCAGTTTCAGAGCACAGCTCAGTTCATCATATTGTAAAGGAGTCCCTTGAATTATGGGCAAGTGTAAATAGTTGGGATAGGATCCCTTGTCCTGTGTCTCCAGTTTAACCCATTTCCTTGCTAGATCTTAATTCTTTGTCTAGTAAGACTGCATGGCGCAGAAATGACTGCTTAATAAGCCTAAGCCTGTGATCCCCTCGAGAGGCTTACCTGTGGAATGGAATTGTTTTTACATGATACGCATAAAATGACCTTGAGTATTGAAACTCCAGGAAGAGAGTTTTTGTTGTGTAGAGCAGTACTGCAAATTTAGAGAGTTGAAAATTATCTCATACAAATAAACACTTTGTACATGAATCTGTGTATGTATAGAAAGCTTGACTCAACTCCTGCAGCCATCCTCTTACTCAATTTGTTTTTGTGAAATGTAACGTTTGTTGTTCCAGGAAAGGGTCAGTTACTGATATACCAGATGAATGCATGTACTGCCTCATATTTGAAAACTCAGAGAGAGAAATTGGTATTACCCAAATTGTTAGTGTACAATTGTTCGAATGAACAATTGACCGATTTTAAAGTGTCACAATTAACCTTTTCACAATTGACCGTATATATATATATTTCTGAGGCTTGTGGAATCTGCTTAGATCACATGCTGTGCATAGGCCGACATCTAGTGGAAGCTGCGGAGTATTACAGTTTGTTTTTCGAAACTCGAAAATGGGCGTCGACACAGGGCGTGTCAGTAATACTATCCCTAGTGTGACGTCCACTGTACCCAAGATCCCTCACGCGTCTAGGATCCTCAGATTGTTTTTTTCCGCCATACTGGTCGGAAGCATTTTGCGGAGTCCCCTGGCCTTAGCCATACTTTTGCTAAAATATTAATTTATTTACATCCTTCCCCATCCCAACGTCGAACTTCGACACTCGACGCCGGCTGGAGAAGAAAATCGACCGTCGGCTGCTGCACGACGGATTTGGGCCTCGGAAGGCCTCTGGCCTCGGCCCGGGCCTTGGAAGGCCTCTGGCCTCGGCCCTGCAAGTAGGGAGAGTGGGGGGTTGGACATACTCTACACTCTTGGTATATAGGTACACCTTATACATTTCCTACACTTAACAGCCCGCTGCCTCAAGGTGCGTATGGAGGGTACCCCTTTTCAATTCTGCCCCAAGTGCAATCGCAAATACCCTTGGGTCGACAGGCACGCCACGTGCAATCTCTGCTTGCCGAGGGACCACCCCAAAGCGAACTGCTGAGCGTGTAGTAGGTTTAAACCTAAGGCACTTAAGGACCGTTCGACGAAGCGTTGGGCCCACCACGCCAGGCAGGCGGCCATGGCAGCGGAGGGCGCCTTCAGCGACGGCAGCGATGCCTGACTTTCAGACGGCGAGGGCATTACGGCGTCGAAAGACAGCCGAGCGCAGGTCCCCGACCTCGGGAGGTCGTCCGGCAGGGGGGCTATTGGGAAGACCCCCGGCGACACAAGCGCTTCACACACCACACACACTAAACACACAAAGTCCAGCCGAGACTCGACGACGTCGAGTTCTCGGAAAGAGGCACAAACAGAACGGTCCGATTCGGTGTCCTCTGGGCGTTCTCGATCGAGATCGCCGCATGACTCCAGGCAATCATCCACTCTTGCCAAGAGTGCCTCGCTCCCTAGGCTAACAGAAGTTCGATCGTCGGAGGACGAAGACGATTTCCACCCCCAGGCCGCGCTCCAGGAGTCAGAGCCCGCAGACAAGATCAGCGAGGCCCCACGCTCGAAGGACAAGGACTCTACCCCCGATCCTCGACGCCAGGCGTCAAAAACCTCCGGAGCCACAAAAGGACAGGGAAAACATTTTTCCACTCACGGGGAGGGGGGAAAACAGCAGAAGAAGCAGCCTTTGCACTCTTCCACACCTGTGAAACACATCACTCCCCCTAAACAGACAGACAAGACCAGGTCTGCCGATATGTCTAAAACCAGCAAATCTACTCAAGATAAATCCCCGAGACTTGCTGAGAGAGTCATTCCCAGTTCCAAAAAATGGTCGAGTGAAGACATAGATAGGGTCATGTCAACGATGTCTTCTTTGGCTGACTTTTACGATAAAAATCCAGACCATTTCCTTTCGTATGATCCACAAGGGGCGACACCCTCAGGCTCTAACGATCCGATCCCCCCGAGTAAGAAGCCCCAGTTTGAGACACCAATGAGGTCTACAGACCCCTTCGAGGTACAACCATACTCACGACCATACTCACTGTATCAAGGAAAGGCTTCCTTTGGTGAGGACCAGGAATTTGGCATGATAGAAGAGCAAACCGGGACGGGCTACTATGGGGATGATGAGGACCAAGAAGAGGAAGAGGAGGACCCTGAAACCTAGAGAGTAGATTCCCCGATAGAAAACGAACCCCGGTTACCGACTCCCCTGTCAATAACCAACCCCTCCTAAACGAGGTTCTCGCACGTGCAGCAGAACATTTCCATATTGACACCCACGGTGTCCAGGAGGAGAGGGACTTCGCAGAGGAGTTAGTGGGAGAAAGGAGGCCTGTTGCCCAGACCATCCCTATCCTTAAGTCCATTCAGCGAAGAATAGACCCGTCCCTGGTGAACCCGAACCTCACCAGAGCAGTCAATCCCAGGGTTGAAAAATTCTTCAGGGCAGCCCAGTCTGACCCTCTCTGTATAAGAGGACATCTGAAGCCAGACTCCCTAGTTGTCACTAACACTTGTAAAAGGGCTGGAACACCCTTGTCATCGTCCGAAGCTCCTCCCGACAAGGAGAGCAAAAAACTATATGGTTTCGGCAGGAAAGTAGCCTCAACGTCCGCCTATCAAGCAAGGATTGCAAACTCCACCACCCTGTTGGCCAGCTACAACTGCCATCAGTGGGAAGAAGTCGCGGCACTCATAGCCTCTGCTCCAGAACCTTTAAAGGGCCAGTTAGCTCGGATTTCCGCAGAGGGTAGAGCCGTGTCTGGTTGCATTTTGAAAGCAACTTTTGACGCTGCGGACAACGCAGGCAGATTGATAGCAGAAGGCACTGTTATCAAGAGACATGCGTGGTTACGGCAGTCTGGTTTTAAGGCAGAAACCCAGGCATCATTGTTGGACAAACCGGTGGAAGCCGATCTGTTGTTTGGTAAGGCGGTCGAGGACGCACTGAAGAATGCCAAGGACGAATACGAGACACTCAAGTCCCTTGGCCAGTTAACCAATAAACCCCCTAACCAGAGAGGGAATAGTAATTTTCGTCGCCCACGCGGCTAAAATTCCCAGAGAGGATCGAACTATTCCCAGGGGCAGGGTACACAGTGGAACAACAGCCAACAGTCTACCCAGGGTTACGGCAGGGGTAATAGGAGAGGTCGTGTTAAAGGCAGAGGCAGCCCCAGCAAAGGAGGTGGCACGCCTCCACCAAAGCAGTGACGCTCAGTTCAGGGTCCCTTCTCACGCAACCCCAGTAGGGGGACGCATTTCCAACTTCACCCAGGCTTGGGAAGGGATCACTTCAGACAGATGGGTGCTGTCAACAGTATCCACAGGGTACTGTATAGAACTACTGCAGCGTCCCCGGAACCATCCTCCACGACAAAGAGTACACTCTTTAGAACATCAGAAGATTCTCCTCGAGGAGATCGCCATTCTGCTAGAAAAGGACGCAATAGAACTCGTCCCGGGACACCAGGTAAACAAGGGTATTTATTCAACTTACTTCCTTGTGCCAAAGAAAGATTTGACAATGCGCCCAGTATTGGACTTACGGCCTGCCAACAAGTATGTCAAGCCCCAAAAGTTTCGTATGACTACGCTACAAGAGGTAATCCCCCTCCTAAAAAAGGGGATTACATGGCAACCTTGGATATGAAAGATGCCTATTTTCATATTTCCATGTTCCCGGCGCACAGAAGGTACTTGCGCTTCAAGGTGGACAGTCGGCACTACCAATTCAAGGTACTGCCCTTCGGGATAGCTTCGTCACCAAGGGTATTCACCAAGGTACTGGCGGTGGCGGCTGCACACCTACGCAGGGAGGCAATCCCGGTGTACCCTTATCTGGACGACTGGCTCATAACGGGGGAAACCCCAGTAATTTGCAGGACAAACATTCAAAGGATGATCGACCTCCTCCACGAGTTAGGCTTCTCAATCAACGAGAAAAAGTCAAGCCTGGTGCCAAGCACCTCCAAACAGTTCCTAGGAGCTATCCTAGATACTCAAGAGGGGTTGACCTTTCCTTCAGAGGAAAGAATTCGGAATATACTACTGCAAATTCCTCATTATCAGTCCGGTCAACAAATAACGGTTCGCAAAGCAATGCGTTTACTGGGCATGATGGCGTCATGTATTTACCTGGTCCCCCACGTGCGCCTGCGCATGCGTCCCATGCAGGAAGGGTTGGCGAAACAGTGGTCTCAGGCAAGTGGTCAGTGGGACGATCTAGTGGTCGTTTCGCCAACACTAGTACAAAGCCTTCACTGGTGGACAAGAGAGAATCTTGCACAGGGAAAACCCTTTTACGATCACGAAGTACAGGCAGTAGTCACTACCGATGCATGTCTGACGGGGTGGGGAGCTCACCATCTCCACCACACAGCTCAGGGTCTCTGGTCTCCCTCAGTGGCCAAGGACCACATCAACCTGCTAGAGCTTCTGGCAGTATTCAGAGCGCTTCAAGCATTCGAGTCCCACCTACTAAACCTGTCAGTGCAAATCCAGACGGACAGCACAACTGCCATGTTCTACCTGAACAAGCAAGGAGGGACTCGTTCGCCAAATCTGTCCAAGCTTGCCCAGAAAATCTGGATATGGGCACTCAGACGGAACATCTTCCTGTCATCACAACATGTTCCAGGGGAGCTCAATTCCCTAGCGGATGCTCTGAGCAGAGACTCCCTCCCAGAGGAACACGAATGGGTTCTACACAGAGAGGTCGTAGAAGATATCTTCTCTCAGTGGGGTTTCCCCACTATAGACTTATTCGCCACAAGCGAAAACAGACAATGCCCAGGATTTGCATCCAGGTTCCCCCAACCAAACTCCCAGGGGAACGCCCTGTGGATGAACTGGTCAGGGATGTTTGCGTAGGCTTTTTCACCAACTCCTCTCATCAGGAAGGTGGTGAACAAGATGAACAGAGAGTCGATGACGCTCGTCCTAGTTGCTCCCATGTGGGCAAGACAACCGTGGTTCCCACACCTACGCAGGATGGCGGTGTGCGAGCCCATCAAACTTCCAGCCTGGTACAACCTACTGTCCCAGCACCAAGGTCAAACAGTGCACCAGCAACCCAACTCAATGAACCTGGCAGCATGGCTCCTGAGGTCATAGAGTTTGGACATCTCAATTTACCACAGAGGTGTATGGACATCCTAAAAGAATCTAGGAAACCAAACACAAGGCACTGTTACTTTGACAAGTGGAAGAGGTTCGTTATCTGGTGCCAGAGTAGACAAATCAACCCTGTTGATTGCACTCCTTCCACTATTGTTACAAACATGCTCCACCTGCTAGATGCAGGATTGGTTTTTAACTCACTGAAAGTACACCTGGCAGCCCTGTCGGAATACACCACTTCCCATAGCAAGGTGCTGTGGTGGAAAGTACCAGTAGTTAAAGCCTTCATGGAAGGAGTAAAGAGACTTCACCCTCCTATTTCAAACCCACCACCAGGATGGGACCTTAATGGGGTACTATCCAAGCTCATGGACCCCCCTTTCGAGCCCATGCATAAAAGCAGTCTCAAACACCTGACTTATAAAACGGCCTTCTTAGTAGCTATTACTTCTATAAGAAGGGTCCGTGAAATTCAGGCTCTGTCAGTGCAGGATCCCTTCTTTACTGTCCATAAAGACAGACTGGTTTTACGCACACACCCTAGGTTCTCACCTAAGTTTATATCTAAATTCCACATAAACCAGTCCATCGAGCTTCCGGCTTTCTTCCAGGACCCTCAAAGCTCGGCTGAGGTGAAACTACACACCCTAGATGTGCGTAGGGCGGTCCTCTACTATGTAAATAAAACCAGACCGCTAAGAAAAACAGATCAACTGTTTGTCTCCGTAGCTACAGGCAGAGAGGGGGATCGCGTCTCTAAAGGTGCCATCTCGAAGTGGATTATTAACTGTATCCAGCTGTGTTACTCACTCTCTGAAAGAACTCTCCCTTTCACGCCAAGAGCCCACTCTACTAGAGGCATTGGGGCCACTCTGGCTTTCATTGCAAATGTACCCCTTGACACCATTTGCAAAGCAGCTACTTGGAGCTCTATTCACACTTTTACTCAGCATTACTGCATTGACACCCATTCCAAGGCAGATACACAAGTGGGACAAGCGGTTCTAAGACGTCTATTTGCTCATGACCCTTCTCACATCCCACCTCCTTCTTCAGGTACTGCTCGCTAATCTATGCACAGCATGTGATCTAAGCAGATTCCACAAGCCTCAGAAGGGATACATTACTCACTGTAATCGTATTTCTGATGCTTGTATCTGCTTAGATTCACATGCGACCCACCCTTCCTCCCCTCTGAGAGAAGGCGCATGGTTGCTTGTAGTCTTACCTTTCTATCTATCTGCTTGGATTATCTGTACTCGCGCTACTCCTCATGCTACCTCATGTCAGAAAAAATACAATCTGATGATCCTAGACGCGTGAGGGATCTTGGGTACAGTGGACGTCACACTAGGGATAGTATTACTGGCACGCCCTGTGTCGACGCCCATTTTCGAGTTTCGAAAAACAAACTGGAATACTCTGCAGCTTCCACTAGATGTCGGCCTATGCACAGCATGTGAATCTAAGCAGATACAAGCATCAGAAATACAATTACGGTGAGTAATGTATCATATATATATATATATATATATCGGGTTTTGCATTGGGTGGGGGGTTTCCCCCCACATATGTTACAATTGACCTTCACAATTCGGTCAATTGTGAAAAGGTCAATTGTAATTCGAACAACTGTAAAACGAGCAATTCGTATACAAACGAGAAATTATGTGTCTGTAGCTAGTTCTGTGGATGGGGCTTATTGGTGGGCTATAGCTAGTTGTGGAAATGGGAGTTATTTTTGGGCTATAGTCTGGGTTGGTGTTTCCTGAACCTAAACCCAAGAAACCATATAGCTCCTTCAGATACTCATATGTCCCCTCGCCTTTTCTCCATATTTGTGGGCTCTCATCCTAAGGGGTACGCAACAGGAGAATTTTGCACATCAAATGACAGGCAAGCTGGGGTGCATGTGTGGAGGCAGCTGTGCAAACACCAGTCCCCCTGTTTTGGCCACCAATCTCTTGTCTGTCGTGACCCAGCTGGATATTTTTTCCGGATGGCAGCAAGTTTTCTCACTTTTAATATTTGTAAATGTGTTCTTTTCTGGTTGACATTGACATGTCCCGAGCCACTGTCGTATGACTTGCGGCCAAATGTTTTCTGAGTGCAACTCATGTTCACAATGATTTCCAGGTGCTTTCAATCACAATCTAAACAGATTGGCTAGTCCCCAATCATCACCAGAAAAACTGCACGTTCTTTGACACACTTTCTTTGAGTGCTGATGCTTACCTTTGGTGGTTGATGTAAATCTGACAAACACCTCCCCTGCTACACTGAAAAGTTTTAATATCAAAGAAGGTTTTGTTCTCTCCTATTTCCTCCTCAGTTCTTCTTTTGGTTTATATGTTTCCACACATTAATTTGGGTGTCTGGTGCGTTACCAGACTCTTAGCTGATCATTGCATATTGGGTAAAAACCCAATGCTCCCTGATCTGGGGTTAATTCCTTTATTTTGAACACCAACGTTTTTCCACGATATTCTACAGCTGAACCTTACGGCATGCAAGTGTCATGATGTTATCAGGACAGCAGCTAACACTCGGGACCACCCTGGGGGCTCTTCTGAGTATAGTACCAAGAATTGCCCGAGGCTCCCCTAGGTCCTGAAAATGGGTTAAAACTAGAGGGTTCCAAGGAGCCTAAATGTCAAAAACGACATACAACCTGTTGCCATACCCAAAGGCATTCCATGGTTCTGATTGCAAGAGTAGTTCAGGAGGTTGTGAACAGATCGGGGGATGGGGTTCTGTTCACAAATGCATTAAGCTGCACCTGAGATATCCAAGACATTCATGGTACTACTCTCCCAGGGTCGATTAGCCAATGGAAACCTATGTTTGCATGTCTACGCCTGTTGCGCATTGCCTCTTTATAGTGGTTTTCATAACTTTAATGGATCTCATAGTTTCCACGTCAGGATGGCATTTTTAGTCTGTTTCCTTCTGTTTGTTTCAGCAAGAGTCAATCCCAACTCTGATTCCTATGCAAATAGAACCCAACTTGGTCTTGGCTATGAAGTCTTACTTCAAAAACCTGATTAGTTTGGCTCACCTTTCAGTTCTCTCCTGAGAGATCCTGAGCTATGCTTAACAATCTGGATTCAGGCCAGTGTCCTTCAACCAACCATCCCATAAGTTAGTCGTCCTCCTCCTGCTTTCCACCCCCTCTTAAGACTGTTCCTATGCTTATTTTACCACTCGTGCATCCACTGTCTCCAGATGCATTGGAAATCTGCATGTGTATGCCTCTGGAGTCTAGTCGCAATTGAGATCACGATGACACTGATGAAGTAGTGCCAGTTGGTATTACATTGCAGAATGATGTGCTCCAGTAGGTGTTAAAGATATAGCAAAAGCCTCTGTGGCTACCTCTTTGT
The DNA here is from genome assembly GCF_040938575.1 of Ambystoma mexicanum. NCBI lineage: Eukaryota > Metazoa > Chordata > Amphibia > Caudata > Ambystomatidae > Ambystoma > Ambystoma mexicanum. Next base: position 904,220,384 of record NC_090926.1, read on the forward strand.
AAAGTCAGCTGAATAAGGAGGAACAACAAATGGACAGTATAGGGAAAAGAGTTCTCCTGTCACTGAGATGTATGTTTTAGGTTTGTTACAGTGTCAAAGAAGAAACAGGATTGCTTGTTCATTGTGTTGGACCGCTCCTCCTTTCTGTACCATAGGGGAACTTCAAGATGAGTGCTTCAGCGCAGGGCTCATCCTCCCACTTAGAGGGATAGACTGTATGGTCAGTGGGAAATGCGTACCTGCATATCCCAATTTGCAGACCTAACAGTTGTTTTTTTTCTGAGGTTGCCTGTAGGGAACAGACCTTAACAATACTCAGTCCTGCCATTTGCTCTAACCATTGCCCTCGAGAGTCTTCATCAAACTGATGCTAATTGTGTCTTCCCTACTTAGGACGAAGGAAATTAATATAATTAATTAGTTTCATTTGTGGTAAAGATTACATCAACTCTTCTTTGCCTGATGGACTTAATTTTTGCACGTGTTCTCCTTTTAAATGCAAAGTCAACTTTGACAACTTCTTAAGCCCTCACCTTCATTGGCTGCAACCTTCTTGGCAGGCTGTTCCCCACAATAACTGCATCAGGGAGTTTGGACAGTCGGTCAACTGCATCTTTTGTTCTGTCGTCATAAACAACCATGACCTTCTAGTTTCAACAGTTACTGGGTCTCATCTCTTGCACCCTAAAGAGGCTCCAGTTGCATCTCAAGCTAACTGGAGTCATCCCTTTCCTCAATCAACTGGTGTTTTTATCCAGGGAGATCATTAACTGGACAGTCAATTATTGTGGAATCATTCAGGAAACCTACTTTTGGAAGGTTCCCTCTTCCAGTACCTTGTTCCAGCATTTGCGATTGCAACAGACTCTTCCTTCAGCGTGTAGAAGACTGGAAAGTACATTATTCATATCTCCCGCACATCATGGTGCTAGAACTAAAGGTGATCCTTCTGTTCTTGAGCTAACTTCTTCCCCTATTACACAGCTTCAGGGTTTTGCTTTTTATAGAGGATAACGCTAATATATTTTTCTTAAATTTATAAAGAGGCTACCATTGGAGTTATTGGAATGGGCTCTTAAACAGGGAATGCAACTGCAGGCCGTTCCGCATGGTTAGAGTGATGAAGAGGTGGAGTCCTCGAGTTGAATCAGTTTCCTACAGGAAATGTTTATAAATTCACAAGCACCAAATGTAAGCTTTTTAAATTATAGATAGTCCAGAAATCTAGGGGCTGCTGTTCTGGCCAGGTGGGAGCAAATTGGGATGTATGTGAAACACTTCATCATTTATTTGAACTTCAGTTCCAAGACAAAATTGTGTCCATTCCTGAAGCATCAGAAAATATGCAACCAGTTGAAATATGTGGCAGGTGGCGGAAATACACTGGGCTGGGCAGTAGGGGCCTAAATGGGCCCTTCCCCTCTACTGACAAACCCTCAACAACCTTCTACATTAATCCTGCAGACCGTAGTGTAAGGACGAAGAGATGAAGATGGTTGGTAGAATGATACAGGGGGATATAAATGTAAAACGAAAGGGACTTTCCCTTCTCTCGATCCTTTTTATAGGCTTCTCCTCACTATGGCCACTTTCCTCAAGCAACCTCTTGCCTCCACTACACATAGGTTTGACACCACTGTTCTTCACTGTCTCGATTGTTGTAAAAGTGGCCTCATACTCATCAACATTGCCTGTCATTTCATGTTGGGACACCTTTGTTTGCTAATTTACATTGAACTCCAATGATACTTTGCACAAGAACAAATTTGAAAAGGTCTTTCTTGCCAAGCATTCTGCCATACGCCTCCCTGAACGCTTCATCGCTTAGCAACTCTGGATTGCTCTCCCTTCCTATATTACCGTGACGTATGATTGGTAAACGCACTCTACTGTGCCAGAGCCATTATAGACCTAACTGTCGACTCCCAAAAATCCATCTCTGCATCTCAAAATTCAATACCTTGTTTCGTTTTCTTATCCTTTTCTTAATACTCTGAAAGCCCCCTACCAAGATGATCATCCCTCATAAATCATCCTTCACTGCTTTACAGTGACAGTGAACCATCTACTCCTCTGTAGTAGTGCTACTCTAGTTACTTCTTGTATTAAGTAAGTCATGAATATGTATGTATATTTCGAAGGGACGTATTCCTTATCTTTGATAGATCATCTCCCAGCTTGCTGGCCTCGGAATTTATTTTTTCAGTAGAGGGCGCTGCGCGTTGATGTCCCTCGAGCCGATGTCCCCCGACGGCCTCCGTATCGGCGCCGACGTCACCATGCGTATAAATAGTCGCGCAGCGTCCGTTACTTAGTTCTGTTTTTCCGCGCTTCATGGGGCCTCGGAATATCGTTGCTCAGTTCTTCAGTCAAATATATCGATATATTCCTCGTGAATACTGACTCGTACTCGATGGCTTCCTCACCCGAACCGACGACTCCACGGTCCAGCTTCAAAAAATGTAGAAGGGGAGGATTTAGAAGGGGAGGATTTAGATCAGGAACGGCCTTTTTCAGTTGCAGGGATCTGCAACTCCTGCACTAGAGGAATTTACCTCTGATGAAGGTAGGTTGAAAGACCTCCATGAAACCCTACAGGAAATAAGTTGGTTGGACACTTCCCCAGAATTGGAATTTGCCACACCAGACCCAGGGGAACATGCTGAAACCCCTTATAGAACCTTGATGGCAAGGATAATAGAGTTTATGGGATGGTCCACACCCTCACCTGCTTTTCACCAAGACGACCTCACAGACATCTTGGTCAAAGGTCCACAGGAGGATCCTGTAGTGCCATTTCATGCGGCATTACAAAGGAGAATATTGGCAAACTGGGAAACACCTGAGGTGATCCCGGCAGTTAACAAGAAACTATCAGCTAAATATCGGGTGTCTTCTGCTGACCCTGAATATTTATCCAAACGCCCAAATCCGGAGAGTCTGGTTGTTCAGGCAGCTTCTTCAGCAGGTAGTAAATCGGCTTACCCTACTGTTCCACAGGACAGGGATGATAAGAGATATGACTCTATGGCCAAAAAATTATTTTCCGCATGTAGCATGGCGTTGAAATCCATCAATGCTACTTGTACGCTCGCAAGGTTCAGCCACACACTTTGGGAGTGTAGCGGCTGACTGCCTCCCGGAGGGAGAAGAAAGGGAAGCGTTTCTCAACATCATTAAGGATGGTAAGGATGCAATGTGTGAATCCCTTCAGACTGGCATCGATTCTGCTGACAGTATCAGCAGGGCCATGGCGGCAAGTACAACAACCAGGAGATTTGCTTGGTTGCGAAAGTCTGGGTTTGCTCCAGATGTGCAAAGCAGACTCTTGAATATGCCCTTTGACAGCTCTTCTTTGTTTGGTAAGAAGGCGGACAACAGTTTAGAAAAACTACAAACATCAAAGGCAGCAGCAAAATCCTTAGGAGCTGCAATCCGTCAGACACCATATCGCCCCTCAGGAACCTCTTGGAGAGGCAAGTCCTTTCGCTTCTATTCCGCATTTGGAAAGGGCAGAGGACAGCCTGTTCAAAGGGGTCAGAAGAAATTCACCCGAGGTGGACGGGGTAAAAACACAAAAGCCGCAGCAGCAGCAGGTGCCTCTTTACCCTCGGCATCTGCATTAGCCACCTCCAAACCGCTCTGAGGACTCTCCTCACAAGAGACCAGTAGGGGGCAGGTTAACTCAACATCTGACGGAGTGGCAGGCTATTACGTCAGATGCTTGGGCATTGGAGACAGTTGCCCAAGGTTACTGCCTGCCTTTTCTACGCATCCCTCAGTCATCCACCGGGGAACAGCTCTCTGAGAGTTCCAGATCCGCTCCTCTTACAGGAAATTGTAGACCTGCTAGAGAAAGGTGCCATAGAACCGGTACCAGTAGCGGAGAGGAGCAAGGGCTGGTACTCCCCCTACTTTCTCATACCGAAGAAAGACGGAGGACTGAGACCTATCTTGGACTTAAGGGAATTGAACAAGTTCCTCAGGAAGGACAAGTTCAAGATGGTAACTCTCTCTCAGATCCTTCAGGCCCTCCAGCTCCAGGACTGGCTGGTATCCCTGGACCTCCAGGATGCTTATTTCCATGCGCCGATCCATCTCAAACACAGGAAATACCTGAGGTTCGCAATTGGCGGCTCTCATCATTTTCGAGATCTGCCATTTGGGCTGGCCTCCGCCCGAGGGTCTTCACCAAGCTAATGTCGGTAGTGGCGGCAAGTCTAAGGAGGGAAGGGATCCACGTCTACCCCTACCTGGACGATTGGCTGATCAGAGCTGTATCTTCAGAACAAGCTCAGATCCAGCTAGATTATGTCTGCCACTTCCTTCACAAACTGGGCTTCTCCCTCAATTTAAAGAAGTCACAGATGATACCATCACAGAGACTCCAGTTCATTGGAGCGGTCCAGGACACTTCCCTTGGAAAAGCCTCGCCACCAGAGGTGAGGGCTCAAGATACTCTGCAGATGGTCACCAAGTTTCAAAATGCCCAACGTCTCCCAGCCTTCGACTTTTTGAGGGTACTAGGCCTCATGGCATCCTGCATCTTCCTTGTGCCAGAGGCTCGCCTGAGAATGAAATCTCTTCAGTGGGCACTGAGGACTCAGTGGTAGCAATTCTCAGGGAGAATGACAGACCTCCTTCAGATTCCGGACGAGGTGGCTCGAGACCTTCAGTGGAGGGCCTGCCAGAAAAACATCTTGAAGGGGGAACTGTTTTGGCAACCATGGCCGGAGATAACAGTAGTCACAGATGCCTTACTCACGGGGTGGGGAGCCCATACCAACGACTTGACCATCAGCGGTCGTTGGTCTCCATTGGAGTCCAGACTACATATCAACCTGTTAGAGCTGAGAGCAATCAGACTAGCGCTGAAAGCTTTTCTGCCATCTGTACAGGGGAAAAATGTCCTGATAATGACGGACAACACAGTGGCCATGCACTACCTCAACAAAAGAGGAGTCGTAGGATCACTACCACTGTGCAGAGAGGCGATGCAGCTCTGGTTTTGGGCAATCCAAGAAGGAATCTCTCTATCGGCAGTCCACCTAGCCGGAGAGAAGAACTTGACGGCGGACGCTCTGAGCAGGCAGGGAATAGTCTCCCACGAGTGGGAACTAGCTCAGGAAGTCCTTCAGGAGATCTTCGCCCTTTGGGGAACCCCTCAAGTGGATCTGTTTGCCACCAGTACCAACAGAAAGTGCGATCTGTTTTGTTCAAGGGAATTTCCCCAGAGAGGAGCTCTAGGGGACGCGTTCGTAGTGGACTGGGAGTTTCCACTCCTGTACGCGTTTCCACCAGTCCCTATCATTCCTCAAATGATCAGGAGGTTGAGAAGGTTCCGGAGAACCATGATCCTAATTGCCCCAGACTGGGCCAGGAGAACGTGGTACCCGGACCTTCAGACCTGCCCATCTGCCCTCCAATTCGTCTTCCACTCAAGGAGAATCTTCTCTCACAGAAGGGAGGTCAGGTTCTCCATCCAGACATCGGAACCCTCAACCTTCACGCCTGGCTTCTGCAAGTTTGAGATACAAGGATTGGGACCTCCCTGATGACGTCATGGAAGTGTTGCTTTCGGCCAGAAGGCCAGCAACAAAGTCTTTATACTGCTGCCGTTGGAACAGGTTTTGCAGCTGGTGTAGAGAAGAGAATATCGACCCCTTTTCATGTGGTACACCAACGGTGTTATCCTTTCTACTCTACTTGGCAAATTCAGGCCTTCAAGTTGGCACTATCAAGGGTTATCTCGCAGCGCTATCGATCTTCAAGCGCACTGCGGAGGAACCTTCGTATTTCAAACTACCCTTAGCAATACAATTTCTAAAGAGATTAACTAATGTCTACCCTCCAAAACCTTTCCAGGTTCCTTTGTGGGACTTAAATTTAGTCTTAAATTTCCTGATGGGTACTCCTTTCGAACCACTCCACTCTTGTTCGCTAAGATTTCTCACCCTTAAAACTGTCTTATTAGTGGCTTTAACATCTGCTAGAAGGGTGAGCGAATTACAAGCTCTATCTTGTAAACCCCCTCATACAATTTTTCATAAAGACAAGGTTGTCCTACAGGTGAAGCCTAATTTCCCCCCAAAGGTGGTTTCTGAATTCCACATCACTCAGAAAATGACTTTACCTTTATTCTATCCGCCTCCCCATCCGGGGAAAGAGGAAGAAAGGCTACATAGGCTGGACCCAAGGCAGGCTTTAAGCTTTTACATCTACAGACTTGCTAGGATTAGGCAAGCAGAGCAACTGTTCGTGGGTTACTCAGGGCACAAGTTGGGACTACCGATAACAAAACAAACCATTTCCAGATGGATTATTTTGGGCATCCTGGAATGTTACAAACTGGCAGGGAAAGAGCCTCCTCAAAATCTTAGGGCTCATTCAACCAGGGGTATCGCAGCCTCCTCGGCCCTGCAAAGAGGGGTTCCGGTTCGAGACATATGTGCGGCTGCCACATGGTCGTCTGCACATACCTTCACAAGATTTTACAACCTGGATTCCTCCTCCAGTCAAGAGACTAGGTTTGGCAAAGCCGTATTACATTCGGTGCATTCCTAAAAGGAAACATGGCGTTTTACTCCCACCTCCAATTGCACACTTCTGCTATGGGAGTCTATCAAAGATAAGGAATACGTCGGAGGACACAATCCCTTCGAAGAACAAGTTACTTCTTACCTTGTAACGTTCTTTCGATGGGATGTTCCTCCGACGTATTCCTTATCGCCCCTCCCATACATCCCCGCAGTAATACTTCCCTTGTGGTTGCAGTTTACGCTCCTTCAAGGTGAATAACCAATTCATGTAAAACAACTGTTAACGTCAAAACGGAACTGAGCAACGGACGCTGCGCGAGTCTATTTATACGCGTGGTGACGTCGGCGCTGATACGGAGGCCGTCGAGGGACATCGGCTCGAGGGGCGTCGACACGCAGTGCCCTCTGCTGAATTTTTTTTTCCGAGGCCAGCAAGCTGGGAGATGATCTATCAAAGATAAGGAATACGTCAGAGGAACATCCCATCGAAAGAACGTTACAAGGTAAGAAGTAACTTCTTCATCTGGATGGTTGCTGAAAAAGACACCCTTGTTCCACAGATCCTTTGGAACTGCTAGCAGAGGGGACTAATGGGCATGTACCCAAAGAAGCTTTATGGCTGTGGACTAATGAAAGATACAGTGATTCACAACCAAGAAAATGATTGTGCTAGTGAGTGGGAAGTCTGAGCAAAGCTCTCTCAAGGTCAATGCTACTGTACCTGCTCAAGGTCCATAGTTGACCCGGCACCCAACCACCCTTGAAGTATCAAGAAGGCCTGGATGTTTTTCAGCTACAAGAAACAGCAGCGGTCATCACTAACCCATGCAAATGTTACTGTACAACAGTAACAAGAGACATATGATGGCTGAGCTGTGTGAATGTAACAAGCATGCATTATGACTAAGGCCCTCAACATTTCATCTACCCGACGCAGGAACAATTGCTAGTTGCAGTAGGATAATACACGGAATTTTGGGTGGCGTACCAAGCGGTCCAGAGGTTTCTTCCAACCCTGGTTTGCCAATGACATGGGCGACAATAAGATCAAAGCTTGTATTATCATCTCACTTGTGATCTGAAAAATAAAATATGCCTGCAATTCATAATGGTTAAGCCACCCGGATCTTATTTTTCTTGGTGCAGAATGTATAGAGGAGTCCGACAAGTGTAAAGTCTCCTGATTATTCCTGCTCTTAGTCCTTTTTCAACCAGATTTGATATCAATATGGATATGGGTCTGGGTTTAGTTGAGCGATCATTCCCCAAAGGCATTATGAGATGAAGGCTGCAGAAATTCACAAGGAGCAACGAGCCAGTGCTTTAAGGCTCAATGAAATGTCAGGTGATCAGCAATAAGGCACACAGATCCTCATTACGATTTTGCTGGTATCTTGGTAGTTAATCCACCGAGATATCACCAAACTGTAATACTGTTACCACCACTTGGTTCAACGCTATTACCGCCAGATTACAAGTGGCGGTGGCGGTGTTGGTCCCCATTTATTTGGAGTCCATAGTATTCCATAGGGCATTTCAGCTGAATTACCACTACAGTAAATACGTCACAGTAATTCTGCTGAAATTTGATGCAAGTTGGCGGATTTACCTCCAGCTCATAGTAGTTTCCACTCAACTCACTAATGCAGGGGTATACGCTAATACCGCCGCATTTAACCCGCCCCACCCAACTTGTGATGAGACCCAAAGAATGTGTTGTGTAGCTGCAGGAAATGGAGGCTTGAAGAGAGAAAGCACTGGTTTGGAATAGTAGTATGAGATTTCCGGCAAGTTGAGGTGTGCAGAAAGTAGCACATGCAAATATGTGTGGGGGGGGGGGAAGAGACAGTTTATTCTCATCAGTTTGATTTTTGCCAAGTGCTCTATTGAAAATGCAGATGTTCTTTGATGGGGAGCCAGTGGAGGGAGCCATTGGAGGGCATGGAGAACAGACGAAATGTGAGTAGTGAAGTAGAGGTCTGGTTCCCACGTTCTATACCAACTATAGGAATTGTAGAAGCAGGCTGCCTTGCAATTTTAAGCGTGAAGGGTAAACCCTGTGCCATTCCATAAGTTAGGGGTCAGGCTTTTGAGGTAAAGAGGGAAACACAGACTGACTGCTGACAGACCAAGGAGAATTAGGGCTGTGACAATACCAATATTAGCTGCTAGACAGGGGTTGTCCAGGATGCCAACGACAACAGATTATGATCTCATTCCAAACCGAAACCCAGTTCTTGATTACTGTGATGACATGGATTGTCAGCTGATTTAGCAAGGTGAGGCAGAAAAGACATGCAGTAGTAACTAGCCAATATGGTAGGATACAGACTGTGCTCTTTAAGGAAGGGGGGCGGGTGGGGCGCAAGCATATCATGCTTCATTAACTATGGACCAAACTCAATATATCGTTCGAAGGGGGGGGTGACACCCGAGTCCAGTTGGTGAGCAGTTACAGACCAAGTCGGCAGTAGCTTAGCAGAAGGGCAGTCATGCGGTTGCTTACTATACCAAAGAAGGGCAGTGAACGAGAGAAGAGAGATTGTGAGTAGAAGGGGGCAGGCACCAAGTGAGCATAATCTTGACTGATTGATAGATTTGCTATGTCTGAGCGATTAAGGGAGTTTGGGCATCATCACGAGTTGGGCGGTATCCCAAATGGGATACCGCCCAATTTAATTTGTGTTACCGCCCACCCATACGGTGGTATTACCGCCGGATCACGTGTTGGGCAATAAACGCTATTCCCCATTCACCATTAGTGGGGAATTTTCGGTGCAATTACTGCTGGCGGTATTACCACGCGGTAATTGCACCATAAATTGGCTTTTTACCGGAGCGTATTTAACTCCAGCTCTGAGCTGCGGGTAAACCCGCCTTACTCATGATTGGGCGGACCCTTAATTGCGGCAGTAAACCTGTTACCTCCACATTTCAGGACTACAGCCAAACTCGTGATGAGGCCCTTTGTATTTGTAAAGAAGAAAGACTGATATTTATAAAAGACAGGGAAGAGTTGGATTGTGTTGTTGCAAGCTTTTGCAGAGTTCCGCTGTTTTACCACACAAACATGTTTTTTTCACTGACGTTATAATTGTGTTGTGAAAGTTAGTTTTAGCTGTTGGAATACATTTAATGAGGTAGTGATTGTTTTTGTAGCAAAGCAGATGCTCATAGATATTGAACCTCCTCCACTTGTGCTCCAAATGGTTTGGTCCTTTTGTGGAAGGATGGGAGGTGGGCATGGAAAACTCTGATTTAGGAGGGCAGTTTAAACTAAGTTTATATGGGGCAGCTATATTTGCCACAGCTGCGAGACATTTTTAAAAGGTCACCAATAAGAGGGTATGATCAGGGCCAGTGAAGCAGGGCAGCGATTGGGTGATGTGATGAATCTAGAGCTATGCGTCATTGGCGTTGACGCCACCCGACGGTTATCATTCCAGCGTCTGGACGTTACGTTAATGATAGTATAAATAACATGCACCGCGCCCGTTGCCATAGTTCTGTTTTTCTGCATGCACAGCATGCTCTCGAAACTGTGCGACTCTTCTCAGATATTCTCTTCAACTAACGTAAGTATACTTTTTGTCGTTTCATCACGATGTCTACTCCTAAAACAGGCTTCAAGAGATGTGCAGACTGTGATTCAAAGATGTCGATCACTGATCCACACAGGGTTTGTTTCTGGTGCCTCGGCAAAGATCATGAAATCGATGACTGCGGCTCCTGCCAATCGAGGACCTTAGGCAGAGGCGTAGACAGGGTAGGGCCTGAGTGGGCAAGGCCCACCCAAAATCTGTAAATGCCCACTCAGTAGCGCTGTGTGGGCATTTACCTACGTTAATGTCACTGCAGTGGGTCCAACTACATTAGCTTCAGGCCTCAATTGTTAGACAATCCTGGCTACGCCTGTGACCTTAGGCCCTGAAGGAGAGAAGATAGAAGCTCACCCTAGGTCAGTTTCAATATGTCTTCCAGACTTTTGAAAAGAAAATCTTCCGAAAGTTAGTTCAACCGGAGACAAGTCTCCAGAAAGGCCCAGAAATGCTCCAAACATTCAAAGTGATCGAGATTGCCCAACCAGCTCAGCGGCAGAATGGGAACATTTTCATGAGAAAATAATGGAAGTGTTTTCGAAGGTGGCCCCTCCTGCTCCATCAAAAGAGCCAGAGAAGGCTATTGATCCCACCTACAAGACCAGCAGAGAATCGAGTAATGCTTTTAACAACGTGCCCAAATCGGACAGCCTCTGAGATGTCTTCTCGAGTAGCGTCAGCCGCTTTGACAAAAGCTTCAGGGACTTCGTCCTCGAAGGAGTCAAAGGTACCTTCAACGCTGACCTCAGAGTGGACTACGAGATTCAAACCTCAGTGTAAAATGGATTTCTTCAAATTCTTTTGATCCATTTTTGAGGAAGATGAGGAGGAAGACGAAGTCTTCCCTTTTGGGTGTAAACGTTTTGGAACTCCAAATGTTCCAGAGGGATTATTGCTTTCAGATGATCAGTCCCATCTAGAAGACCTGGCTTCATGTTTGAAGGATGCCAGTGGTTGGGAGACCTCCCCTAAGGTTGGATTTGACACACCAGATGTCCACTCTCACCCAAATGCAGCCTATAGGACTGTCATGTACAGTGATAGAAAATTGGGGATGGGGTTGTTGTTAAAAAGTAAGTTCCAGGCACTTCAGATTAACTTCAGTTAAGTTTATTTCCAGGTTCTTAGTTACAATCCACATGAAGCCATGAAAGACATTAGCTGAGACAAACACCGGCTCCCATCACCCAGGGCCAGCCAGCTGTAACTGCCAGTACACAGAACACTCACTCAGAACATTCCATCATCCACTCATAAACATTCCAATGACATCACAAGCTACCTCACCTCAGACAGGTACAATACAACACACCTCCCTCCTTTACTAAACCTTTCACACAGAACAAGTCACATACCAGAACAACACAACTACCACAACCAAGATATACGCCCACATGACACTTAACTAGAAGACAGACACTTCCACGGCCAAAACCCAACCATCAAAACATCACACCCTGACAAACTACATTCCATGAACCAATCGCAAAACTACTGTCTTCCATCTGCCTGTTCCTGCCACAAACAGGCAAACTGGGCTCTCACCCCAGGACCTGGCCAACGCTGGAACAGGGCTACTTCACCTACATTCTTAAACCACCACAAAGCTGCTTCACCTCCTACCACCTGCCCCCGCCTACAACTGCGGGTGTCCAGGCTGCCACCCTGGAACTCCAGCAGGCCTCTAGACTGCCACTCTAGAGATCTGAGACCTCAAAGCCTCCAAAAAGACCACCACAACCTCACTCCAAAAGGGTTTCACAAAGCGGAAACACATAACATCACAGAAACCTCAAACACCCATGGACTCAACACCATACCCATTACACCAGACCAGGATGTCAAACTTTCCCAACACATTGGAAGCAGTGGCCACGCACTCCCAATGCCAACATCAATGACTGGTAAAGAAAAACATTCTTATTAGTAAGGCTAGTAACTTCACACAAGTCGACTGCTGAACCCATGGATATAACGAAAACCACAATGAATGTCACAAATAACATAGAAAACAAATGTTCTCATTATCTAGGACACACCACACCCCATACCAACGGGTCATTACCAGGCGTCCCCAGCTACCCCTTTACCACCAGCTACCTACTGTCCTCCGTGATGAGAAGGGCAGAGAACCCTAGAGGAGGCGCTACCTCCCTTCTGAACAACGGCCTTGCTGTTCGAACTTTACCAATTCGAATGAACTCCATAACCAGACCAATACCCAAAAATGGATTGGACAAACCGAACCAATTTGCTTTCTCCTAAAAGAGCCGAGGCGCTACCTCGCTCTCGACAACCACATGGCTGCTCAACCTTTACCGAATCCAGCAAACCTCACATCCAGACCAATACCTGGACATGAATTAGAAAACCAGACTAAACTTTTTCTTTGCTACCATGCTCCAAAACCAAAATATTACTACTACTGAACTTGTACCAAATCAGTTAAGCTCCATTAACATGACCGATATCCAAACGGAAATACAGAAGCTCAACATTTGTATCTAAATTGTCAACACTCCATACCCAATCCATTACCAAGCTCACACAGTCTCTCTCTCTCTATCCATACACAAACATTTCACATAATATGCAGTGTCACCATATTCAGATATAACATGTATTCCAAACTATTGAACGCTGTAACTGTATGCTTGTTTTAAATTATACAAAAATGAAATGCAAAATGCATTTCATCACAACATGCCATACCCATATCTTGCTGCAAGTAACATGCATCACAAAAACATGGTTTTATGAGCCTAAGACTCCATCAACCTTATCAAGGCTCTTCAGCATAACTAAAAGTCCATGTTGTTATTTAACATATAACAACCTAAACACGGTTTTATGTGCCTAAGACTCCATCAACCTTATTAAGGTTATGGTATACATAACTAAAGGTCCATGTTGTTATTTAACATATAATAACCTAACACCTAAAATTCCTCAAAATGTTAGATTAGCTCGTACACACTGACACAATCTCCACAGTATACTTCTTTGCATTTAAATATGCAGTTTTATCTATAATGTCCAATGATTATAGAACCTGCAAATCCTCAAACGTGTAAAGTATGTATACCATCCAAACGGACACAAACGCGATACATACCAGCATTTAAACCTCACTGAAACTCGCTAATAGTAGAATCAACCTTATAAACTTTGTGCATAACCATCTACCTCAAAATACATTCACTATGTATATTTCCTTTCCCCCAAGCACTACCCGGTTAAAAGCTCATTATAGAACCCAAATGCATGCATAAACCATAACACAGCACAACAATAGAAACCTTTACTAGGCCAGACAGTGAAAATGAGATGTAGCAGAACTTCCCTTATTTTCCTTGCAGTCGGCCGCTCCATTGCACCTCACCATCCGAGACGGAACGATGTCTGATGAAGCAAGTCTTTATTCCTAGTTCCCTTAATGTCCAGTCCACTCCTTCCTTAAACTGTTTTTTTTCTTTTCCATGCCGGATGATGCAGACACATGACGCGTCCACGTTGCGTCCATCCTGTATGGTGCTTTACTCGAGCCTCACTCCACCTCACACGGCTTCTTTTACTGCATACAGTTGGCCTGCAGAACACTGGGGGTTCAGCGTTCCGCTACTTCGCCAACTCCATGTGTCCCTTGTTCAACGTCATCAATCTTAACCAAGTAAGGGAGCAAACCAGAGCTCCTACGCTGTTGAATGGCCTAACTGTCAATTCATTTGCATTACCGATACGACTGCAGCACTTTCACTCGGTAATGGCAAACTCATCTAGGTTTCACTTTGTTTCAAAAACAGCGCACACCGATTTTTTTCTGCGCCCATATGGCGCAACACCTTCACACATGAGGTGCGCTGATATTCCGGCCTCAGCAGCAAAACCCTAGAACACTTTTCTGCGCCACTTGCTGGACTCTTGGGTCACAACCACGAGCCAAGAAACGTACAAGTCTCTCTTCTGTAAATGGAATAGCTTCACTCTCCACTTATGGGGAATCCTCCCACATCACTTTTTAGACAGCTACTTCCCATTTAAATTAACAGGCACCGCGCAGGATGCTCCCAGTGGGCCATTTCCTCTCTACAGCTCCGGCAGCAAAAAGCTAAAGCATACCTTTTTACAAGTTGGGCCAGCCTGCCAGGGAAGTCTTTTCCTCTGCATTACACTGCGCCCTGGGGAAGCATGTCAGGGCTTCTCCCTGATGAAGCCCTTGGGGCCCAGCTTGCCCACAACTTATGAGCACTGGTCCCACCAACGATGGGGCTTTCTACCTCCGGCTCCCCCTGCGCCCTGGGTGATAGGACTTAGTTTTTGGGGGCGGTGTTAACCTTCTCCAGTAGCTTGTCCTTCCTGCACCTCCCGCAGCAGGGTCTTCAGTCCTTCAGATTGTGGCACGTAGGTTACCAGAGACCGACTTGTCACCATTGTTAAAATGTAAGTTCCAGGCACTTCAGATTAACTTCAGTAAGTTTATTTCCAGGTTCTTAGTTACAATCCACATGAAGACATGAAAGACATTGGCTGAGACAAACACCGGCTCCCATCACTCAGGGCCAGCCAGCAGTAACTGCCAGTACACAGAACACTCACTCAGAACATTCCATCATCCACTCATAAACATTCCAATGACATCACAAGCTACCTCACCTCAGACAGGCACAATACAACAGTCGTCATGCAAAGGACATTACCCAAGAGGATTTGACTGATAGAGGCCCTCCTATGGATCCGTGCTGCCTTTCCAAACAGCACTACAGAATACAATTTTAGAACTATGGAAAAAAACTGGACACCACTCCGGCCTTGAATAAAGAGTTGGTGACGAAGTATAGGCCGTCTGCGGACCCAAACTTTCTCTCTAGGCATCCAACACTAGAGAGCTTAGTTGTACAGTCCACAGCCTCAATTTCAAAAGCTGCAGCTTATCCACCCATCTATCTGGATAATAATGATAAGCGTTATGACACACTTGCAAAAAGTTTTTTTTTTTTCTGCTGGAAGCATGGCATTAAAAGCCATTAACGCATCTTGTGCATTAGCAAAATGCAGCTATCCATTGTGGAATTTCATTGCCCAACCTGTGGCAAACATTCCTGAAGGTGAGATGCGAGAAGGGTTTAGTAACCTTATTAATGATGTAAAAGAAGCTTCCTGTCAGTCCCTTCAATTGGGCCTAGACGCATCAAACAGCATCAGCAGTTGCATGGGGTCTAGCGCAGTAATGAGGAGGTTTTCTTTGCTGCGTAAATCGGGGTTCAGTCAAGGCTCCTAGATATGCCCTTTGATGGGTCCAGTCTATTTGGCCCTAAGACGGATGACAGCCTAGAGAGCCACAGACTTCAAAGTCTGCAGCAAAATCTTTGGGGTAGCCATTCATCAGCCACAACATCCACCTTCACACATCTGGAGAGGGTGCTCCTTTTGCAATTACTCTTCCTTTGGCCAAATTGGAAAAGGTCAGACAAGCCAAAAGCAAAGGAGGTTTAGACCTGCCCCTAGAGGTTGTGGAGGAAAACTGTTCATATAGTAGCATCCTACTTGCCCTCAGCTGCAGCCACAGCCCCAAATCCTCTCTGAGCATATTGTTCACAGGACCCCAGCGGGGGAGGCAGATTGACACAGCATCTGCAAGAATGGCATAATATTACATCAGATTCATGGGCTCTACAAACAGTGGCTCAAAGTTAGTTTCTACCATTTGTGCGAAGGCTCCCAGATTGTCCCTTGAGCAACAATCTCTTTGGGATCCAGATCCGCTCCTCCTACAGGAGATTCTTTCCCTGTTGGAGAAAGGTGCCGTGGAGAAGGTACCTGTAGCGGAGTAAACCAGGGTTGGTACTGTGGCTATTTCCTGGTCCCCACGAAAGACAAAGGACTGCGATCCATCCTGGACCTGAGGTGCTTGAACAGGTTTTTCAGGAAGGACAAATTTAACATGGTCAGGCTTTCGCAGATCATCTAGACCCTTCAGCTCCAGGACTGTATGGTGTCATTTGATCTTCAGAATGCTTACTTTCATGTGCCTTCCGAGCTCACCTTCGCCCCAAGAGTTTTCACCAAGTTGATGGTGGTGGTGGCAGAACATTTAAGTAGGGGAGGGATTCACATCTTTCCCTACTAAAACGATTGGCTGATCAGAGCTCATTATCCCGAACAAGCACTGGTACATCTCTACAGCACCTGCCACTCCCTCCACAAACTGGGTTTCTCCCTCAATTTCAAGATGTCCCAAGTGACACCTTCTCAAACGCTGCAATTTATTGGACCAGTCCTGGGCTCTTCCTCAGGGAAGGCTTCACCTCCCGAGTTGAGGGCTAAACATACCTTGCAGATGGTAATGAGATTTCAGAACTCCCAATCTCTATCGGCATTCGTCTTTCTGAGGTTGCTGGGCCTCCTGGCATCCTGCATCTTCTAGGAGCCGGAGGCTCACCTGAGGATGTGGTCCCTACAGTGGGCCCTTCGATCCCAATGGTCCCAGTTCTCTGCTAGGATGATGGGCCTTCTTCAAGTCTCGAACAAGGTCTCACAGAATCTTCTGTGGTGGGCCTGCAAGCCGAACGTGATGATAGGGGCACCATTTTGACAACCCTGGCCAGAGAAAATAGTAGTCACGGATGCTTCCCTCACGTGCTGGGGAGCTCTTATGAACAATCTGACGAGTGGGCTTTGGTCCCCTGCATAAAAAGACTATACATAAACCTCTTCTAGCTGAGGGTGATCACATTGGCACTGATGGCCTTTTTGCCTTCTATCCAGGGAATGAATGTCCTGTTAATGACGGACAACACAGTGCCCATGCATTACCTCGACAAAAGAGGTGGTGTAGGGTCACTACCACTGTGCAAGAGGGCAGTGCAGCTCTGTTTTTGATCTCTACACAACAGGATTACTCTGTCGGCTGTTCATCTAGCCGGTTAACAGAATACAATGGCGGACCCGCTAAGCAGGCAGAAAACACTCTCCCACGGATGGGTTTTGACACAGGAAGTCCTTCTGGAGATCTTCGCCCTTCGGGATCTGTTTGTGCCCAGTATTAACAGGAAATGTGACCTGTTCAGCTCCAGGGAATTTCCTCAGAGAGGAGCTCGGGGGAATGCATCCGTAGTGGCCTGGGAATTTCCACTCCTGTACATCTTCCCACAAGTCCCTGTCATCCCTCGCGTCATCAGAAGGTTGAGGACATTTGGGCAACCCATGATCCTAATTGCCCCAGATTGGGACAGGAGGACATGGTACCCTTAACTTCTAGACATGTCCATCTGCCCTCAATTCTGTCTTCCCAGAGAGTAAATCTACTCTCACAAGAGGGAGACGGTCTTCACACAGGAATCAGTGCACTGAACCTTCACGCCAGGTTTCTGAAAGGCTAAGATACAAATATTGGGACCTCCCAGAAGACATTATGGAGGTGTTGCATTTGGCTAGAAGACCAGCAACAAAAGCCCCATACCGCTGGCGTTGGAACAAGTTTTGCAGCTTGTGCAGAGCTAAAGATATAGATCCTTTTTCTTACAATATACCTTCAGTGCTGTGTTTTGTTTACTGAACCTTTTCTATCAGGGGCTGCAGATGGCTATCATTAAGGGATACTTGGCGGCGTTGTCCATTTTTAAACAAACACCAGAACAAGGCTCTTACTTTAAAATGCCTATTGTGATACCATTTTTGATAGGACTGGCAAATGCATTCCCACTGGCCCCTTTTCTGGTTCCGTTTTAATTAAGTACTTACTTTCTTAATGGGTGCGCCTTTTGAGCTGCTCCATTCCGGTCCTCTCAAGTTGTTAAACTGGAAAACCAAATTTTTTAGTGCCCATCACTACTGCCCGCAGGTTTAGTGAGCTAAAAGCTCTATCTTGCAAGTCACCATTCACAGTATTACCAGAGAGGTTGTTTTGAGAGTTCGGCCCTCCTTCCTTTCCAGGTGTTTGAATTTCATCTGACACATCATCACACTGCCAGCTTTCTACCCCCCTCCTCTCCCTTCTAAGGATGAAGAGAGCTTACATAGGCTTCACCATAAAGGGCTCTTAGTTTTTAAATTTTCGAGACTGTCAGCCATCAGACAGGATCAGCAAACTATTTATTGGCTACACTGGGCACAAATTGGGCCAACCAGTGACCAAGCAAACACTCTCAGGATGGATAACTTTATGCTTTTCGGAGTGCTGCTCCATTGCTGGAAAGAATGTTCCTGAGAACTTAAGAGCCCATTCCACCAGAGAAGTGGCAACTGCTTCGGCTCTTCAAAGAGGTGTACCAGTGCAGGACATTTGTAATGCTGCAATTTGGTCCTCACTCTGTACTTTCTCAAAGCAATACTGCTTACACGGTCTGTCGTGCCAGGAGGCTTGCTTTGGAAGAGCTTTTCTGCACAATATTATGGGGTAATTAAAATTGCACAAACATCCTACTTCCATCCCCAAAACTGTTATGGGAGTCTATCTACGATGAGGAATCCATAGGAGCACACGATCCATTAGAAGAACAAATTACCCTTGGTAATGTTCTTTTTGATGGATGGGTACTCCCACGGATTCTTCATCGGCTTTACAGCCTACCCCTCTGAGTGTTAGCCCATTTCTGTACTTCTCTTTTTAATCCCCATGCGGGTTATTTAATTCCTCAAGATGGGTTAGCAAAAAAGGGGAAAACTAGGAACTGAGGCAACGGGCGCATGTTTGCTATTTATACTATCATTGACGTCCTGTCTGGACATAGGAAGGGTAACCGTTGATGGACGTCGACGCCAATGACGCACAGCACACCCTGCTGTTGAAACATTTTCAGAGACTGCAAAGCAAGATACAAATATATCTAAAACGAGGAATCCGTGGGAGGAACATCAAGCAGAAAAAACATTACCCGGGTTAAGTAATTTGTTCATTCTTCTCCCCAAGGGGAGCCACCCCATTGAGACTAGGTACGCAAGATCCTCCTTAGAGGCTTGGGGCAAGCAGGATCTTCGGGGGAGTCACTCCTCCATAGTGGACATGGACTGCCATTCTCTAGCAAGATCTCCCCCAAATACTGTGTTCTCTGCCTATGTGGGTGCCGAAGAGGTTGTCCAAGTGATAAAGCCTTTTTACCTATCTAACGTTAATGCTGACCCAACTCAACTCTGAAATCCTGTAATCAACAGAACTTCGTCTATCATTACGGAGACCCATATAAAGACCCTTCATGTTTCACCTGCGGAGAGAGATCAGCTGATGTAGAGTCAAACAGCTTGGGAAGAAGCACACAGAGCGGAAGCCGCTGCTAGCGCACGGAACCAGCGCTGCCTGGAGGCGGTACCACAGAGTATACTTGGTGGGTGATTAGACCGCAGAACTTGGCAGAGCCCGAGCCCAGGAACGCTGACCAAACTAAGTTTTCCACTTGAGTCCTGAGAGACGCAGACAGAGGAAGAAGAGACACCGACGAGCCTGTGGGAAGGCCGCCGCTGGAGAAAGCTAGAGAAAGAGATGCTGATGAGCCACCGAGGAGGCCACCGCTGTAGAGCACCAAAGAGTGGTTCAAAACATGGTAGTCTGCGGCCACCGGACCCACCCTGGAGAGAGAACCACAGAGTATCGGGTCCACGGTTTGTGCACGAGAAAGGGAGGTGAGTAATCCAGGACCGCAACGAACACCAAGAAGTACAAAACCCGATGATATCCAAGGGAGGCAAAGTGAATGAGCCGAGCCAATCAAGCGGTACCTGTACCCCTCAAGAAAATAGAGACGCAAGTCTAGTCTAAGAGAGACAAATTAAGCCAAGGAGATTAAGGCACCAATCATATTGAATTCAAGGAAACATCTGGTGTAAACCAAGGGGCTAGAGGGCCCATTAAAGATCTAAAGCGACCAAGCTAAGGCACGGAAGTTGAGGCATACGAGGAGGGCCAGGAGGTCCATGAGAGAAAGTTGACCGTAGCACAAACAATGACTAAAACCCTGAGAAGAGACATAATTGCTCTGGAAGGAAGCTGTCAAGATATATCCAGAGTATCTGGACAGGGATGAGAAAGTAACCTTTATTCTAATGGATCGTGTCCTCCCTAACATTCCTCATCTTTGATATACCCGATATCTTGCTTGCAGCTTCTGAAGTTTTATGACAGCAGAGGGCGCTGTGCGTCGACTTAATTCCCTCTGTGGCTCCATTCCCACCCCCAGCTGTGACGTTGATGCTGGTATAAATAGCACACGCCGTGCACGTTTTTTCAGTTCAGGTTTTTCCCCTCTTCTTGCACAGCCACCTTGAGTATACCAAGAAACCCCTAGGCGTTGAAATAGTGGAAGGTGTAATACACAAAATTCACCTACAGTCAGTGGGATAGGCTTGGAGGGTGACGAGGAATCTGTGGGAGGAACATTCATCAGAATGAACAATACAATACAGTGGTAACTAATTTGTTCTCTTAGTGGATTGTGTCCTCCCATGGATTCCTCATCTTTGATAGACTCGCATAGCAGTTTGTAAATGGAGATGGGACTACAGAATGTTGTCATTAATTAATGCTGTAAAGAACAGCCTTTTCAAATGTAGCATCTCGACCCGACAAAGAATCTAGGCAGTAATGATTTGAGAAGGTATGCAACGAAGACCAGGTTGAGGCATTGCAAATATCCTGCAAGGGTACACCTCTCTGTAGTGCAGAAGTGGTTGCCACCCCCATGGTTAACATCCTCTTGGATTATCTGGAACGGCAAAGGAATAGCATTCTGTGATGCACAAAATGATCAACTGTGAGAAGGTCTGCTAGGTCACAGCTTGCCCCCATTTATGTGCAGTATAACCAACAAAATGTTGGTCATCATACATTAACTAGTCTGCTTACCTAAAAGCTTATGGTTCGTCTACAATCTAGTTGGTGTA
Source organism: Ambystoma mexicanum (assembly GCF_040938575.1). Lineage (NCBI taxonomy): Eukaryota > Metazoa > Chordata > Amphibia > Caudata > Ambystomatidae > Ambystoma > Ambystoma mexicanum. The sequence goes on from NC_090926.1 coordinate 904,241,394, forward strand.
GCCTCTCTTCATCCTTGGAAGGATGCGGAGGTGGGTAAAAAGCCTGCAAAACTATTTTCTGGGATATGTGAAATTCCGACACCACCTTAGGGAGAAAGGAAGGCTGTACCCCCAGAACCACCTTCCTTATTGTGGAAATGGTTAAGGGAAGCTTGCATGACAAACCCTTAAGTGCACGCAGCCTGCGAACAGATGTGAGGCTACTAAATAAACAGTTTTTAGAGTCAGTAACCTGAGCGGACAAGAATGTAGAGGCTCAAATGGGGTTCCTATTAAAAAATTCAAAACCAAATGAAGGTCCCAAGCCGGAACTATGAATGGAACCGAAGGAAAGATATTCATATGGTCCTTGAGGTACTGAATAATAATGGGAACCTTAAATAAATGCCCTGTTCGAAGGGATTGTGTCCTCCGACGTATTCCTCATCTTAGATATATCCTTCCAGCTCTGCTGGCCTCGGAAAAAATTTTCTGTAGAGGGCGCTGCGCGTCGACGTCCCTCGAGTCGATGTCCCTCGACAGCCGCCGTATCGACGCTCGACGTCATCCTGCCCATTAAGGCCGCGCGCAGCGTCCGTTGCTCAGTTCCGTTTTTCCGTGCTACTCGGTGCCTCGGAATACCGTTGCTCAGTTCTTAGTTTAATAAATACTATTTACCTCGAGTTATTCGATACCGTACTCGATGGCTTCCTCGTCGGAACCGACAACTCCTCGATCCGGCTTCAAAAAATGTCGAGATTGTGGAAAAAAGATGTTGTTGACCGATCCTCACAGAAATTGTCTGTGGTGCTTGGGAGCCGAACACCATTGTTCGGAGTGCGAGGACTGTATGTCCATGACAGCTAAGGCCCTGAAGGAGCGTAGGGGGAAGCTGGAGAAAGGTAAGACTTTTAAAGCTGCTTCTTCGTCGACGAAGTGGAGACATTCGTCTCCTCGTCACCATTCACGCTCCAGGTCTCGGAGTGGGTCTCTTCACTCCTCGAGATCGAAACACTCGAAGAGGAGACGTCGAAGATCTCCTTCTCCGTCTTCCTCTTCCTCTGTTTCGCCAAAAAGAATCCCTTGCCCCCACGAAACATAGTTCCCGGGCTGAATGGGAGGAATTCAGAAAAAATATGATGAGCGTCTTCGAGAACGCAGCCTTGACCCCCTCGAAGATTGCCGAGAGCGATGCTCTGGTCGAAAGACCCGAAGGTCAAAAACGCCGCGAGTCGCAGTACCCGGCGAAAGAAACCTCTCGAGTGCGTCTCGAACCCTCGAGTAGGACTATGACCTCCAAACCTTCCTCGAAGGTTCCGTCGACGCCGTCGACGACGGTTCCGTCGACGTCGATGTCTTCGACGCAGTTGTCGAGGAGACCTTCGACACACGGGTCTGTCGACTCGACGCCGGCCTCGACACCGGCGTCGACGTCGAGAAAAGTCACGGTGTCCACACATCCAGTGACGATCCCCAGGCCCTCGACGTCGATGGCGTCGATAGTGTCGAGTAGAATTCCAATTCTGTCGAGGTCCTCGAGGCCTCCACCTCTGTTTTCGACGCCACGCTCGAAGCCTTCGACGTCGGCGTCGACGACATCGACACTCTCGAGGCCAATTATGACAACGTCGGCACCCTCTGCCTTGGAAATGGGATTTACTCCCTTTATGAGTTCAGAACAATTGAGAACTATATCCTCAATTTTAGAAGAGGGTGATTTGTCTGAACAAGACACATTTGAGTTACAGGGACCTGTAACCCCGGTTAGAGAGGAATTTTCCTCTGAAGAGCGCAGATTAAAGGATCTTCATGATTCTTTAAATGAGGCAAGTGGGTTAGACACTTCCCCTGAGGTGGATTTTGCTAAACCAGACCCGGGGGAGCATGCTGAAACTCCCTACAGAGCCTTAATGGCCAGGATTACGGAGTTCATGGGGTGGTCTACACCTTCACAATCTTTTCAGCAAGATGACCTCACGGATATTCTTGATAAAGGCCCACAAGAAGATCCAGTGGTGCTCTTTCATAAAGCTCTTCAGAGAAAGATCATGACAAACTGGGAAACCCCAGAAGTAATACCAGCAGTAAATAAAAAACTGTCTGCAAAATACAGGGTATCTTCCACAGACCCAGAGTTCTTGTCTAAACATCCATCCCCAGAAAGTCTGGTGGTACAAGCAGCATCCTCTACCGATGTCAAGACGGCTTATCCTACAGTCTCACAGGATAGGGACGATAAAAAGTATGATGCTATGGCAAAGAAAGTCTTTTCAGCATGTAGCATGGCGTTAAAGTCTGTTAATGCTACTTGCACCCTTGCTAGGTTCAGCCATACACTTTGGGAGTGTGCTTCTACAGCGGCTGACTGCATCCCGGAGGGAGAAGAAAGGGATGCGTTCCTGAATATTATACAGGACGGTAAAGACGCTATGTGCGAATCCCTCCAGACGGGCATTGATTCGGCTGACAGTATCAGCAGAGCAATGGCGGCAAGTACATCAACCAGGCGGTTCGCTTGGTTGAGAAAGTCGGGTTTTGCCCCAGATGTGCAAGCCAGGCTCTTGAACATGCCATTTGATGGCTCTTCTTTGTTCGGGAAAAAGGTGGATGACAGTTTAGAGAAACTGCAAACTTCAAAAGCAGCAGCAAAATCCCTAGGAGCTGCAATCCGTCAGACTCCTTTTCGTCCCACGGGAACCTCTGCGAGGGGCAAGTCCTTTCGCTTCTACTCCTCTTTCGGAAGAGGTAGAGGACGACCGACTCAAAGGGGTCAAAGAAGAACTACCCGAGGTGGACGGGGTAGATATTCTAAAGCCGCAGCAACAGCAGGTGCCTCTCTACCATCGGCATCCGCATCAGCCGCCCCAAAACCACTCTGAGGACTCCCCTCACAGGACTCCTGTAGGAGGCAGGTTGACTCAACATCTGACGGTATGGCAGGCTATCACGTCAGATGCTTGGGCATTGGAAACAGTCGGCCAAGGTTACTGCCTGCCTTTCCTACGTACACCTCAGAGTCATCCACCGGGGATCAGCTCTCAGAAAGTTCCAGATCCGCTCCTCTTGCAGGAAATTTCAGACCTGCTAGAGAAAGGTGCCATAGAACCGGTACCTGTAGCGGAGAGGAACAAGGGCTGGTATTCCCCTTACTTTCTCATTCCGAAGAAAGACGGAGGACTGAGACCCATCTTGGACTTGCGAGAATTGAACAAATTCCTCAGAAAAGACAAATTCAAGATGGTCACTCTTTCTCAGATCCTCCAGGCCCTTCAGTTCCAGGACTGGTTGGTATCTCTGGACCTTCAGGACGCTTATTTCCATGTGCCTATCCATCTCAAACACAGGAAATACCTGAGGTTCGCAATTGACAACTCTCATTATCAATTTAGAGTACTGCCATTTGGGCTGACCTCCGCCCCGAGGGTTTTCACCAAGTTAATGTCGGTAGTGGCTGCAAGTCTAAGGAGGGAAGGGATTCACGTCTACCCCTACCTGGACGATTGGCTGATCAGGGCTGTTTCTCCGGAGCAAGCTCAGATCCAGCTAAATCACGTGTGCTACTCCCTTCACAAACTGGGCTTCTCCCTCAATTTAAAGAAGTCTCAAATGATACCATCGCAGAGACTCCAGTTCATAGGAGCGATCCTGGACACTTCCCTGGGAAAAGCCTCGCCACCAGAGGTGAGGGCTCAAGATATTCTACAGATGGTTACCAAGTTCCAACATGCCCAACATCTCCCAGCCTTCGACTTTTTGAGGTTGCTGGGCCTCATGGCATCCTGCATTTTCCTTGTGCCAGAGGCTCGCCTGAGAATGAGATCCCTCCAGTGGGCACTGAGGACTCAGTGGTCACAATTCTCAGGGAGAATGACAGATCTTCTTCAGGTTCCCGGCAGGGTGGCTCGAGACCTTCAGTGGTGGGCCTGTCAGGAGAACATTCTGAAAGGAGAACAGTTTTGGCAACCCTGGCCGGAGATAACAGTAGTCACGGATGCCTCACTCACGGGGTGGGGAGCCCACGCCAACGACTTGACCATCAGCGGTCGTTGGTCTCCATCGGAGTCCAGACTACACATCAACCTGTTAGAGCTGAGAGCCATCAGACTTGCGTTGAAGGCTTTCCTGCCGGTTGTACAGGGGAAAAAACGTCCTGATAATGACGGACAACACGGTGGCCATGCACTACCTCAACAAAAGAGGAGGCGTAGGATCACTACCCCTGTGCAGAGAGGCGATGCAGCTCTGGTTTTGGGCAATCCAAGAAGGAATCACTCTATCAGCAGTTCACCTAGCCGGAGAGAAGAACTTGACAGCGGACGCTCTGAGCAGGCAGAACACAGTCTCCCACGAGTGGGAACTAGCTCAGGAAGTCCTTCAAGAGATCTTCGCCCTTTGGGGAACCCCTCAGGTAGACCTGTTCGCCACCAGCCTAAACAGGAAATGCGACCTGTTCTGCTCAAGGGAATTTCCTCCGAGAGGAGCTCTGGGAGACGCATTCATAGTGGACTGGGAGTTTCCGCTTCTGTACGCGTTCCCACCGGTCCCTGTCATTCCTCAAATGATCAGGAGGTTGAGAAGATTCCGGCGAACCATGATCCTAATTGCCCCGGATTGGGCCAGGAGAACGTGGTACCCGGACCTTCTAGACTTGTCCATCTGCCCTCCAATTCGACTTCCGCTCAGAGAGAATCTTCTCTCTCAGAAAGGAGGTCAGGTTCTCCATCCGGACATCAAAACCCTCAACCTTCACGCTTGGCTTCTGAACGGCTGAGGTACAAGGATTGGGACCTCCCTGATGATGTTATGGAGGTGTTGCTTTCGGCAAGGAGGCCAGCAACTAAGTCTTTATACCGCTGCCATTGGAACAGATTTTGCAGCTGGTGTAGAGAACAGAATATCGACCCATTTTCATGTGGTACTCCGATGGTTTTGTCCTTCTTACTATATTTGGCAAATTCAGGCCTTCAAGTTGGTACCATTAAGGGCTATCTCGCAGCGCTATCTATCTTTAAGCGGACTGCGGAGGAACCATCCTATTTCAAATTACCCTTGGTAATACAGTTTCTAAAGGGGTTAACCAATGTTTATCCCCCAAGACCATTCCAAGTTCCCCTATGGGATTTAAACTTAGTACTAACTTTCCTGATGGGTACACCTTTCGAACCTCTCCATTCTTGTTCGTTAAGATTCCTTACCCTTAAGACTGTTTTATTAACAGCACTCACATCTGCTAGAAGGGTGAGCGAATTACAAGCTCTTTCTTGTAAACCCCCTCATACAATCTTTCACAAAGACAAGGTTGTCCTACAAGTGAAGCCTTATTTCCTCCCAAAGGTAGTTTCTGAGTTCCATATCTCTCAGAAGATTACCCTGCCATCTTTCTATCCTCCTCCTCACCCGGGGAAAGAGGAAGAGAGGTTACACAGACTAGACCCTAGGAGGGCTTTAAGTTTTTACATTAGTAGACTAACCAGGATAAGACAGGCAGACCAGCTATTTGTAGGTTACGCAGGTCACAAGCTGGGGTTACCTATAACTAAACAGACCATTTCCAGATGGATCATTCTAGCCATTCTGGAATGTTATAAACTGGCAGGGAAAGAGCCCCCTCAAAACCTTAGGGCTCATTCGACCAGAGGTATTGCAGCTTCATCGGCCCTCAAAAGAGGCGTGCTGGTTAAAGACATCTGTGCGGCCGCCACATGGTCGTCTGTCCATACCTTTTCACGTTTTTACAATCTGGATTCCTCCTCTAGTCAAGAGACTAGGTTTGGAAGGGCTGTACTACATTCTATTCATCAATAGAAGACAGCGTGAAGTCAGTACTCCCTCCTCCGAATATAGAATACTGCTATGGGAGCCTATCTAAGATGAGGAATACGTCGGAGGACACAATCCCTTCGAAGAACAAGTTACTTCTTACCTTGTAACGTTCTTTCGACGGGATGTTCCTCCGACGTATTCCTCATCGACCCTCCCATCCATCCCCGCAGTTCTACTTCCCTTGTTGTTGCAGCTTATGCTCCTTCAGGGTGATTAGTCTAGTCCAGACAGTAATACTGTGGGCTTCAAAACGGAACTGAGCAACGGACGCTGCGCGCAGCCTTTATGGGCAGGATGACGTCGAGCGTCGATACGGCGGCTGTCGAGGGACATCGACTCGAGGGACGTCGACGCGCAGCGCCCTCTACAGAAAAAATTTTCCGAGGCCAGCAGAGCTGGAAGGATATATCTAAGATGAGGAATACGTCGGAGGAACATCCCGTCGAAAGAACGTTACAAGGTAAGAAGTAACTTGTTCTTCTGGCATGCACGTACATATAGAGAGTGCAGCCAAGTAACCTTTTGCAGTAGACACCTGAAGCCCCTGGTGGGCTGGATGTAACAGAAAAGATAATAAGTGGGAGTGTCACAAATGAAAGGATCGATATCTTTAGCTCTATACGGGCTGCAAAACCTGTTCCAACAGCAGCGGTATAGAGCATTCCTTCTTGAAGTGCCCAAAACCAGAGCTGCATTACCTCTCTGCACAGTAGTAGTGACACTAAACCTCTTCTCTTGTTGAGGTAATGCAAAGCCACTGTGTTGACCATCATTCAGGACGTTCTTACCCCATACATAAAGCATAAAGTCCATCCAAGCTACTCTGATTACCCGCAGCTCTAAAAAGTTTGTGTAGTTTGGACTCCGTTGGAGACCAACGATAGCTGATTGTTGCATCATTCAAGTGGGCTCCCCATCTCGTGAGGGAGGAGTCTGTAAAGGGATTTCAATCAGGCACACGCCCAAGTCTCACCCAGCATGTAGTTCACAAATGAAACCTTTATTTTTGTCTATAAGTTCAATATTCTGAATGATATACCACTCATATCACACCCTTCTCAAAAAATCCACCCCCCATCTCCCCCCGGTCACACTGAACCAGGAATCAGGCTACTTTGGAATGGTAAATATTTATTTATTTAGAATTTAAAACCACAATATATTTTTAATAGGTAACAACAATCACCAATGGGAAGACAGAACACTTAATAATATCTTTAATGCACTGGGAATCAGGTAATGAACACAAAAAGAATGCAGCAAAGAAAAGAATACTTTTGTGTTGGTTTGGAACAGATAGCACTATGGTTAGAGGTTCCCCCTGCAACACCCCTCAACCCACCAATAGGCAATTTAAATAGATGTGAGGAGAAAGCAGGTACTCGGGAATAATGCAGACCAAACAGAATATCACTCCCACTTTCCCCCCTTAAACACACGAGAAAAACGGATTTGACTTTTCAACTGTCAGTATGGCTTTGAAACTGGCTGAGCAAAAACACTAAATGTGTCCAAAAATGCTTAAATTATTATACATTTCTACGGGAGCCGCTTTCAACAGATGCAAGTAAGCAATTATTTAATCAAAAGAAAACATTTGTAATCTCAAAGACAAAGTGAGAAATAATTTAAAGACAATTCACACGTGTAAAACATTTGCAATATGTAAATTTGCGGCAAACTTTTACTATGTGATTTTTGATAAAATGGGTCAACTACACTGTTTCGCAATGCGGTTTTGGGTTGTGTAGAGAGCTACGGATGTTGGGTATCAGTGGGGATTGAAATGTTGTTTCTATCTTTAAAACTGAGGGAGTTATGGAGGTTTTAGTGGGAGGTGTTTTTCGGAAATAAAGACATGAGTTTGGACAAAAACTTCAGTTCAAAATCAGAAATTATGGCTTATGCTTTTACTGAAGGCTAGAGCATGCAGACTAGACAACCAGGTTGGGACGAAATAAGCTCTGAGACTGATTCATGACTTCAGTAACAGATCCCCAGCGCCTTCCCCGGCAGAGCCAGCCCAAACACTCGAAGTGGGATTTTTGGATGAGAGTTACACAAATAAAAATAACTATGAAAATTACGCTTTAGCAAATAGACAGAATACGATAGCACTAAGATTTTGACACTGTTACTGGTTATGAAATTAGGGATATTTCAGAGATTAGGATGGGACAAGATAATGCAAGGTATGCAATAGTTCTCTAGCGTCCTATTAATGCTCACAATCCACTGGGATTTAAAATTTTAGGCCCATCAAGATTCTAGTCAATGGATCGGGTCTATCAAGGGAGGACAACACATCAGGTGCGGGACCGGATCAGCTAGGCTAGTCGCCGGAACTGCACGGGATCTGCCCTTCTTGTTTCTGGATATTTCAGATCAGCGGGATGGCGAGTTCATCAGGCAAGCCTTATGGTAGCAAGCCATATATTTTCAGGATGCTTCCCCACACTGCAGCACTCCACTGGGTTGTAAGGATTAGTTGAGGATTAATTATTAAGGATTGAGGCCTAGTTGAAAATGGTTCAGCTACTGCTTGACCTGGTGATTGGCATCTGGATCTGGATGGATGTTATAGGCTGGATGTTGAATGCTGGATCAGAGTGCTTCGCTGGAATCAGAAGGGAGAGTGTCTATGTGTTGTCAGCTGTCTCCATTTATCCTTTCCAATGACATCACAAAAATAGGTGTATGGGCCGGCTTAACTAAACTCGCCCCTGTGAACTGGGATTGGATCAGAGCCTCATCTCCGCCTTGCATTCGAGTGATTGGATCAAAGACCGATGATGTCAAGTTTATGGTTTGATTTTTACAATACTTAGAAACCTCCCCTAGCCACTAGTATCAAAATCGAATTTTGTCCTAAATACATATTTATACATTTGTAACCTCCACGAAAATCACATACAAAGATTACATATTTTATGGAGTATCTGTTCATCAAAATCCCACACCTGTGAGACCTTGTTTCGCCTTTTTGCAGTATTTTGTCCATTTTGCCCTGAAAACATTTTCCAAACTTTCTCCAAATTTCCACAAATAAGCATGATTACTATAGGAATATGTGTGCAAAGTTTAACAATTCTAGCATAAATGCAGTTCCCATAAAACCACATACATTGCCATTCATGTTCAGAATATGCTACACAGTTCCACCACGTTTTGAAATGTAGGGCCAAAAATTAGAGTAACAAATTTGCCCTTTTCATATTTTTCACCACTTCTGATAGCGAGTTATAAGTCTCTAAAAAATGTTCATTACATATTCCTTAGCAGCAAATGGGCAGCCTTTGTCTGTCTGAGGCAAGAAGCAGCCCCACCTTTTGGGATTTTCTTCTGCAAGCCTAGTTTACGACCTTTTGACACGTCCATTTCCTCGCCTGGAGAATCTGCCATTGTTCAGTCCCTGGCTGCAGACAAAAGTCTGTCCTACCCCACAATTATCATGTGTCAGTGAGCATCTGCTGAGAGGAATGCCCTGCCCTTGGGTGGAAACCTGTTTTACAACCTCTTGCAGGCCCAGCCAGCCTAAGTTATTTTCTTTATTTCTTGACTTGAAATCCAGCATAAAACAAACTTGTTGCATCCGATGACATAGATAAATTACATTCTTAGATTTAAACCTGTGAGATCAAAACAACTGAGATCAGTGTTCCTTTCAGCAACAGTTCTTTTATATTTGCTAATCTGGCAGATATTTAGTTTTAGACAACTTTAAGTTTAATCAGGTGAGCCCATTTGACAGGGGCTGTCACTCACAGGTAGTCCAGTGTGGCTGCACACAGATTTTTAACAGGAATTGTCATTCACAGGCAATCCAGTTTTGCTGAGAAAATGTTTTGCTCTTAACATTTCAGGACTTTGTAAATTCACAGTGCTTCATTAGATTAACTGAATTTTAGCGCCAAGCTAGATTTTGAGTGTTGGAAAGTGTTACGTACAGGCGTTTTGAAGTTTCAGCAGCAAAGTAAATGTCATTTGCAGGCAAATTTTGGAGTTTCACTGGCAAAGCGCTGCTTCTCCCTCTGTACTCCATGTTTACTTGTCATGGAGCCCACTGGCACTTTTTCTGCATCGTGTGCTCTGTTCCACCACACATGCACCATGGGTGGCAGGTTGTGCAGCCATCTTTTTGTCTGTTGAAAACGCTGTTTTGAAGGTTTTTGCACGCACAAGGGTTTTGCTGCCATTTTGTGGTTTCTCGCACCATAGATAGCAGAGTTAGGCTGCATAGTGTAGGAGAGTGGGTCAATACATCCCACAGGTCCATGACTACTGTCATTGCAGGCCACGGTTGCCAAAAAGGTTACCCTTTCATCACATTCTCCATGCAGCCCCATCACAGGAGATCCAGCATGATCTTGCTCGGGGCCTGAAGAAGGTCCGTCATCCTTCCCGGAGGACTGCGACCATTGGGATCTGAGGGCCCACCAGAGAGACCTCCTCCTTAAACCAGCCTCTGGTACCAGATAAACGCAAGATGCACTGAGGTGTATCAACCACAGAGGAAGAGTCCAAGTCCAGGTGAAATTAACCTTTTGGGAAGGTGTGCCCTCAGAATTCTTGAAGTTGGGGGAGAATCCCAGTTTGTGGAGAGAGTGGCAGGTACTGTAGAAATGTACCAGAGCTTGTTCGGGGGAGTGAGCGCTGATCAGCCGATCATCTTGATAGGGAAAGATGTGAATCCCTTCTCTCCCTAGATGCGCTGCCACTACCGCCATCAACTTGGTGAAAACCCTTGGGCAGAGGTGAGCCAGAAAGCCGAAACCCGAAACTGAAAATGAGAACTGACAATGGCGAACGTCAGGTACTTAATGTGCTTGGGATGTATGGGCACATGAAAGTAAGCATCCATAAGATCGAGCGACGCCATCCAATCCTGAAGCTGTTGTTGAACAATTTCCAAAGCTGCAAGCAGGATATCCGGTATATCAAAGATGAGGAATCCGTGGGAGGAACATCCATCAGAAAGAACATTACCATTGGTGAGTAATTTGTTCTTCTGCTTCAGGGAAACTTCCAAGTATGTGCAGGACTGAAAGGGAAACCAGTTCATTTGGAAAGGCTTCAAAAGTGAATCCTACTTTCATGCGTTAAAGCAATACTGAGTGACCTTTGTACCAGAGAACTGTGATGAACATTTACTTTCAAGAACTGTTAACGCAGGAGTGGGGGTCAGCCATGAGATCCTAATGACCAAAGGCTAATAGGCATAAACTTTTTGTTATAATCTGTGGGTAGTGGTAGGGCCAGTTAGTTAGATTAGGTTTCGAACGTAGAGCAGACGTTTTATATTGACCAGAAGGCCCGACGCGCACCTTACCTTTTTAAGTTGAAGATGCGGAACCTCATAGTAGTAGGGCCAAGTGAGGCCGTTTTTCATTTAATTTAAGAAAATGTTCTGTTTAACCATGTCCAGTGGTCTGACTCTTATTTCTGGCACATAACAGTGAGCACAGAAGATGTAGTTGGGACATTAACTCACCACTAGGAACAGGCTGCAGAGGTGGGCTAAGTCATCTGACCATGAAATAATAAAATGAAAACAAGCGGTCACTGAAGTGGCCCTTATTGTGAGTGGGGCTAGATGACTAGGATTTCTAAATTAGTTTTGAAGTTGGAGGCTGCTGGGGAAACGGAATAATAAAACCAAACATTAAATCCACCTGCCAAAACCTGAGAGTGGAAGTCTAAGGATATGTTGGTGATTTTGGCTGTAAGATTATCCACAAAAACATCAGAGGAGGAAGTTGTAGCAGATGACCAAGATGCTGCAGCCGAATGATAAGTTGACGCAGAACTTTGCTGCAAGTTGGCAGTGGAGCAAACCAAAAGAAAATATGTGGATTCAAATGTATGGCCACGTCACTGCCTCTAGGCAGTTGATCTATAGGACTTGATAAGAGTCTGGTATAGTATGTAACAAAATGGCTTTCACACTGGGGCCTCCCTCTGCAACAGCCTCCCTGGCTCCCTGACACTTGAGGGGAACCATCACCGATTCCGGAAGCACCTCAAAGCCTTTCTCGTAGCGTCTGCTGTTCCTGCTCCTCTCCCCGGCTAACTGCCTGACGTAAACTGATTCTGCACTACTTACCTGGCGACTCTGTGATGTCGTCCCCATGTCACCTCCCCTGCCAGGCGAACCCCAGCACTGGCATTCTAACAAACCCTGAACTTGAGGACTGTTTTCTGTATGCCCAACAGTGCATCCACCACCTGTTGTGTGCACTTATCCGTGCACTTGGCACAATTGGCCCTTATTTTTACTTATTGTCATTAGTTCTTCTTCCCATGTACTGTACCTTCTCCCTCCACCCATGCGCTTGGGTGATCTATGTCGCACCTTGTCTAGTAGGATTGTTGTCTCTGTCTGCCCTCTGTTTCCCCTCGTTGCTGTTTGTTAGATGTATGTGTATGTGCACTACGAATGCCATACCATACAATTGCACATCATATGATATCATACACACAATGCATGCACAACTTGTCTCTTGTTTTCCGCAGAACCCCACTTACTGCACACTTTTCAAAAAATACAGCGCACACGCAGCACAGCTTCCATGTTACTAACTGCAAATAAATACATAAAGTTCATGCATACACCCAGAATGCCTGCCCCTTACCTTGCGCACTTCCACCATAGCCTTCTGCTCTCCTTTGTGCAAATAGACCTTCTGACACAGTGTTTGCATATACACTAGACCTAGACTAGACCCACCAACCTTATAGAGCAGTGTCTTTTGCTCCACAATTTCCGTTCCATGGCTCCCATCCAGAAAATGGCTGGATGTGGCACATGGAAGCGCAAAAGTACCGCGTAATCCGCAGTTTTCGTGCTAGGGAGGGGGTGTGGGGGAGATGTTGGGGGGGGATAAATGTAAAACAGGGTAGGTGTTTGGGTCTGTAGTACTGTCTCAGAAAACAAAAGGTTTTTTTGTATTTTTTTGTCATGTACGTGGTTGCATACGATATATATATATTTTACCTCTTTCAATGACTTTGTTTGCTTCTCCTCCTCACATTTGTATGGACTGCACATCAACGCTTCTTTTACAGTTCTACAGGATTGTCTGCAACGCTGCGTGCAGAGTGGCAAACAGAACAGCATTGCCAATGGAGATCAAAAAAATACCATTTCCTTGGAACCACTGCAAATCTTGCTTGTTAATGCTGTCATAGTCGGTGCAGAACATCCCAGCACTGCACATGAAGTCACACATGCCTCTGTTTATGAAACACCTCCCGGCCTCTGGCTGTGGGCAAATTACACAGGCATGGTCCCATGCACCTCTTGGTGGTATGGAGGACAAAATCACCTTGGCAATGGGGAAAAATCTGCATCAGTGCTGTCATCAACTTCTTGAGGTGATGGAGCAAATGTGAGCATGACATGTACCCCAAATGTAGTGCTCCATAATGCACGACCACAACAGCCACACCACGGACAGAGGTCACACATGTACAAAGGAGAACCAGGGCACCGAAACCCCACTCATACACTGTGCCCCAAAAAGCCTCCACTCCTTCCAACTGAAAGGTTGTATCAAAGCCTCTTTCCACGGCATACCTGTGCAGATCTTGCACAAACGTATCACCCACGATGAGAACTCTGTGTCTGTCCATCTCTGTCAACCTCACTGCATCAATGTTTGGGGAAATATATCACTGCCCCTTCCTGTGAACCACAGCCTCGACAGCTGATTGGATAACCCCCACAGTTCCATTTGCAAACGCACCATGCTCAGAAGGACGGATTGTAGCACGTGCGCCTTCCCAGCTACAGCGAGGGCCACACCCCACTAAAGCACAGGCACTCTTTATTCAGTTTCCACTATTGTAAATGCCAGACTCCCGCATTGGGTAGTATTCAAAAGTCACACACGCATGTAGCATTCACATCCAAGACCTCCGCATCTATCACTATCATTTCCGCACTGCACAGCAGACATACCATTTACACACTCCCAGTACAGGTCTTGTGTCATATGACAGCACCTCCAGGTAACAGCTCTCCAAACCGATGCATGCTTTCAGCGTCCAAATTGACCCAGAGCGGCACCCAGCACCACGAACTGCAGGTAGCCATCGTTTTTTTCCTCCCAGCACTCCGCTAACTCCAATGATAAAATACTTCAAAGTGCAGTACAGTAGTTGGTACTCTGCGCAATGCACACTACTCAAGCACATACACTATGCAGTTGAACCCTATGCACTGGTACACACACACACACTCTCTCACTAGAGCACTCGGAAACACTGCAGAACTGTTTACTCCATAAGCTCCTGCCATGCACTGGAAAATGTACCATGTGCGAACAATGAGCAGACCCATGCAATCAACAATGCATGCACAACTCACAAAACACACACGAAACGCAACAATCTGAGGAGTAGTTGCAAGCAACCCACATAACTGTTCATGTAAGGCTTCCAGCCATGCATCCAAGACTCTAGGCCCTCACCACACACAGCACACCGTAGTGCACCCCACGTTGTACTTCTCATGTCATGTGTAATGCATTCAGGCAAGGAAGGGATGGGCACCACGTGTAGACTTCAAATTTTGCGGTTGCTTCAGATAATTCTATTCATGTGTGCTGGTTTAGCCTGTAGCTGTCAGAAAGAGAATGGTACTATGACACAAGGACCACAAAAACCTATAGCGAAAAAAATTAAGTGAAACCACCTCATTAGATCTGGTGCTCTCAGTTGGCTCCAAATAGAGCTGTAATGATTAATTATTTGTTATTAGAATTCCTTAGCATGGTTTTTTCTTTCTTTATAAAAAATATATTTTATTCTTAATCAGAACATAATCCAATGAAGCTTATGAAAGTGCAGGAACTGTTTAATGCACATTCTTGTGTTGATATTTCTTCAAATGGCAAGTAATGAGACAGAAGTCTAATACAAAGGTCTATTCAATGTACATAAGCCAATGCATTTTGGTGCTTATTTGCACCATCTTCAGGGCTGTACAATTTACTGCATTTATAATCATGAGTTGTCAAAGTATATTCAAGAAGTATTCATTCAAAAAAATGTGTTTTCAAAACAAGACCGGTCAAACATATGAACATCCATTTACCAACAGAATAATAAACATACTAGTACGTGCCAATAGTATGCAAATTAGTTGTCATCAACGTTGCAGGGTAGGAGAAAAAAAGGAAAATTATAATCAATCTCAATATCCGGAAAATACCAATCTAGTCTTTACACACAAAAATGTGGATGTATCTACGAGGATCCTACCTCTGTCTGTTTGTTTGCCGTCATTTGCCACGTGTTGTTCCTATCTTCGAATGCCAACATGTGGCTTCCATTCAAAATAGAAGCGGCACCTATATTCAATTAATTTGTTAGTAAATCTGTGAACTGTCTACTGCTATTCATTGTATCTGAGTTCGCTGCAATGTCTTACCTTGCAGGTTCGAGCCGTTCATCTGTAAGTGAAGCCGCAAGGACGCGTGGCTTTGCTTTGTTTTTAAGCATTGCCATGGTGACAATACGAGGCGTTGCGCTCCCGCAAAGCTGCAGGAGCACGTACGCCTCGCGTCCCACCCTTCCATGGTGACGGGAGGGCAATGCCTGTATTTGCAATTGTACGTAGAAGTGTCTACGGGTCGCGAACATTATGTGAACAGCCGTTCTACTTGTGCTGATGTCTGTTATAAGGGTCAAAAGAATCATAAGGACGTTTGTGGTAAATGATTTGTATCTGCTCGAACAGTATGCCAAAGATGGTCACTGTCACGTGTGCGGGCATTTTGCCTCAAATTGTTTTCCTTAATAAGTATGTTGAAGCTTAAACATAAATACGAAAATCAAAACAAAAATGAAACAAAACACGTGTTACATGGCATTCACAGATAATTCGAGAACTGATAAAGGGCCAAAGGGTCCTCAGTAATCCTGTGTTTTGCAATTAAAATACTGCAATGTTCTCATGTTTCCATCAGGTATTTCAATAACTGACACAGGGCCTCATTATTTCTGTGTTACAAAGTTAGCATTCTCCAATGTTGACGCGCTTCAGATGGCTTCATTCCGATAAGAATGCTGCTCCAGTCTTCCACTCTCTTATACCTAAAAAGGCCCTTCTTCATCACGTGGTCTATATTAGGTCAATGAGCGCCCATCTTTTGGCGATTGATTTTTTAAAATTATAGATAGCACATATAGTTGATGAGCTCATCCTATCTATCCAGAAAATTTCCCTTTGGTCTAGTCTTTTCTGGATATTTTCATGTGGATCTCTTTTCTTTACAACTTCCAAAATTATAAACCTGATTCGTGACAGGTTGTGCTTTTTTTTTCTTGCCAGTGTCTGGCAACTGCTGAATTCACATTGAGATTGCGTATGCACGATCTGTGTTCATTTCACCTGGTCTTGGCTGCCCTTTGCGATTGTCCTATATAGTACAGGCCACATGGGCATTTGATTGCATAAATGATACTGTGTATCACAGGTAGCATAGCTTTTTAGTCTAATCCTTTCTCCTGTGTATGGATGGCTAACCAATTCTCCCTTCTGGATATATCCACTGTTACTGCAATTAAGACCAGGCTAAGTTCTAATTCTGTCTGTACTCTTCTTTTTCTGTGGAGGTCTTGTATTTATGAGCCTATCCTTAAGATCCTGACTCGGTTGATATGCAAATGTGGGAAGGTCTTTGAAAAGATGTTCCACTCTCAGGTCACATGTGACCGTCTTCCAGTTTCTCTTGATGATCTCTTTTATTCTGTTGCTTTGTCTTGAATATCTTGATACATACACTAGGGGTGGTGTTGTGTCGACTTTCTCTTTGGGCTTAAGCAGATCTTCTCTCTTCTGGGTTTCTACTCGTACCTCTTCTGCCTTTACTACTTCCGTCGAGTTTCCTCGACCAATTAACTTTTTTCCCATCTCTGCGACCTCATTTTGGTAATCTGCTGTGTCGCTAACAATCCTTTTCACCCGTAGCATTTGACTGTACGGTAAGGATACTCGACGGAAGAAGTAAAGGCAGATGAGGTATGAGTACACCACATGGTACTGGAAGCTTATCTGGTCAATTGTGCTGTTCTACCACATCTACAAGGTCCAGCAGAACCATTTTTTGAACGTCACCACCATCGGAGACATGCATACTTAAAACTGCATGTCTGCGTTATGGTGGCGTGCTATGGTGCAGGCCTAGGCTCTTCTGTGTCTGGCCTACGGCATTTGGCCATACATCCAACAGTGTAGGCCTTGGCCACGCCCAGCACAACAGAGTCATGCAGGTGAACAAGTGGCCAGGTACACGCAGGTCACCCCTAGCCACTTCTAAGCATCCACTGCTTCACCCCTGCATCCACAAGACACACTAGAGGAGTCGTCACTCGATCAGGTCCAGGCATGTACTAGACAGTCTAAAAATTGCAAGCAATCCCCACAACCAAGAAAGCAACATTTTATGCAATGATCACAAACTGCACACCAAAGGCAACACTGGGAAACCTACTTCACCCCAGGGCACATATTTGGCGGTGCAAGGTGCCCACCCATTCATTGAAGGGGCTACGGCCTAAGCACACGCAACACACCGTACTCAGTGGCGTAACACAAGATCTGGGGGCACCTCTGTGAGCCATGCTGAGGGGGCCCCTCCCAAAATCGGCAACAAATCACGAGTCGCGTTACACTCTGGGCCGATCTAGATTACCATGCTTGCGCAATACGCACAAACGTGTTGCTGAAGGGTTATGCCACAGACTGCACTAGGAGAAAGATATAAATAAGTGTTTTAATGCAATATACAACACACTTTCTGAGAAAAATTGGCTAAAAAAGCCAGTGTTTGCTATTGTTGTGTAGGGTAACACCAATCCAATACATGCAAGTCACCAACAGTGCACATGAACATTAATGCTTTGCTATTAAAAATACCATGCCACAATGAAAACATGTCCAACTGGCTGCACAATGTAGACCAGTGTAGACACATAATAACATTACAGTAAAGCATGCCAGGCCACATTAAGACATACTTAGACTGGTTGCACCAAAATGCCAGTCGAAGCAATGAGACTCATCAAGAAGAAAGCACACATTCAAGCCTGCGTCTCCGCGGCCTCTCACAACACAGCCGAACTCTATAAAATCTGCAAGGAACTGGCCAATCCTGTTGCGGTTTCTACCTCTCCTGTTCCCTCAACAGGCCCTCTGTACGGCTTTGGCCTCTCGCTACTCCGCTAAAACTCAGGACATCCTGTCCACTATCTCCTCTTCGTCTCCCTCTTCCTCTCTCGGCCCCCTTTGACCATCTCTCCCTCTCCTCCTCCTTTCTCCTCTTTCTCTCTAACACCTGACGAGGTTTCTAAACAAGTCCCATCTATGGAAGTGTCGTCAAAATAGGTGCTCGCCTGCTCCTCCAGAACCATCAAGGACCACATTGACACCCTTGATCCAGCCTTGGCCGATTTCTGTAATCAATCTTTTGCCACTGGAACTTTCCCCTCTCCCAAACTCTTGGAAAAGCTGGACAGCTGCCAGCTTACTCTCCACACTGAATCTGTTGGTTGTCTCCATGACCATCAGTCTGGCTTAAGAGCTGCCAGAAGTATGGAAGCTGCTCTCCTGAACACCTGTGAAGATCTAATCTCTAAGCTTGATTCCAGCATTCCTTCTGTCCTCATCCTCCTGGAACTTTCCTCTGCTTTCGACACGGTCAACCACGCCATACTGATCAATTGACTCTGTGAGAACCTGGGCATCATGGATCTGGCCCTGGAGTGGCTGACCTCCTTCCTCTTGGACCGCCCCTCCCAGGGCCAACTTGATCACTTTCACTCCGCTACCTCTCTCTACATGTGGCGTTCTCCCGGGCTCTATCCTCTCACCCTGGTTTTTCAACCTCTAGTTGGTCCCCTTGGCCCACCTGATCTCTACCTTCTCCTCTAACTTAGTGTTATGTGGATGACACCCAGTTTTCCTTCAGGTACCTCTCAGCCTACTCTCTCGCTCATTCCTGGTGTCATCTCCAACTCCACTCTCTCTTTCTCTCCTGTCATCTCGGACGTCGCCAAGAAGTCCCACTACCAGCTGCACCTCCTCAAAGGGACTCTTCCCGTTCTCACTTCCCCCAAAAGCTCACTGTCTCCACAGCTCTGGTTCTCTCTAGGCTGGACTACTCGCAACAGCCACTTTCTCAATCTGCCTTCCTCTACTCTCCGCCCTCTGCAACTAATCCAGAACAGGACTACGAGACTTATCCTTGGCCTCAAGCCCAGGGACCGTATCTCTCCAGCCATGAAATCTCTCCACTGGCTCTCGGTGGCTGTAAGGATCAAGTTCAAGACCCTTTGCATTGTCCAAAAGGCTTTGTGGGGCTGGGATCTGCACTACATCCAAAGCTCTCTTCCAAAATACCTTCCTTCTCGAGCCCTAAGGGTTAGATGCTTCTCCAGGCAGAAAGTGTGGGGGGGGGGTAGATCCTTCTCCCCTGCAGGTGCCTCCTTCTGGAATGGCCTCCCTGCCCCTCCCAAACTTGAGCCGGACCACCTAAAGTTCCGGAAGCGTCTCAAAACGTTCCTCTTCTCCTCTGCTTTCTCTCTCTCCCTCCCTTGCTGAGCTACCTGATCTACCTGTCCGCAGTACCAACTGGTTGCTTGGCTACCCTCAGGCTCTTTCTTGATCAGTCACCCTTGCACTGTCTCTGGGCCTACCACGCAGTTAGGGGTTGTAACTGTAACCCTACAGTCACTTGTTTTCCTTGCTCTACCCAGAGCTACGCTGCCCTGGCTGCACTTACTCAGAGCATTGCTGCCCTGTTTTCCCCTCCCCTTTCCCCTTGCACTTCTCGTTCTCACACTTGCACGATCTGAATGACACAAGGCTTAGTAAGATCATTTGTCTTGTCCTCCCTCTGTTTTCCTTCCCTTGTCATGTCGTGCCTAAAAACGCTTGTGTACAAGTGCATTATATATATATATTTCTCCAGCATGGGGTCTGGCATGGATTCACATGCTCATGAATATTCCCCGTCGTCAGTCTGGGAATCCTCGGTAAAGAAAAAACCAGTATCAGTTTCGTTTCTGATCTGTCTTTCGTAGTAGTAACCAATCACTGATCTCTGCGTCATACTGACCACAGCCAATGACTGCCCTCTACCTAAGCCCCGCCTCTGGCAGCCATCTTCAGATTTTTACCGCACGTTCAAGTGTTGGGATCCTCGTGCTATTGCTCTCGAGCGTTAGTGCTATTTTTTCACGTTTTTTCTAAAAACTTCGATTTTTCGGTGAACGGGGACCCGTGTCGGATTCGTCTACGCCCCTCAAGGGTAAAGATTTCGTCGAGCCACGCTTTTGGAGGACTCCAGAAGTTTCTCAGGCCCATCTCGGACATGGCCCAGGAGAAGGGAAGCTCGACGCCCTGAAAGCTGTTCAGGGTCTGCCCTGGATGCCAGCTTCAGAATGTCTTTAAGGAGGACGAACACTCCTTTTGTCTTTACTGCCTACATGAGGGCAAGACGCACGTGGAGAAGTACTGTGCGTTTTGCGGCAATATGTCGGAGCGGACCATGAAGGACCACCATCAACGTCTCGCCAACTGGCTGGAAGGGAAGAGCCCGTCAGGCGAGAAGAAGAAGAAGAAATCAGAGCGGTCTTCCAAGACCTTTGAGGACGCGACGGGGGTCCAACACAAGGCCAAGCACCGCAAGTCCGCTGGCACCGGGAGCGCCGAACGGTCGGGCTCTACGGGCGCCAGGCAGGGCGCATCCTCCCCGGCACCATCAACCACGAGCCAACGCTCTGGTTCGGGTAAGAGGAAGGCCGAGCACCCGGCGAAGCTCCTGGAGAGGCTCCGGATGAGCTCGAAAACCCCATCGGAGGGAGAGCGAGGCAGTGTCCCTCCCCCCAAGGAGAAGGCGGTGAGCGCACCTAAGGTGGTCGATCCGGCCAAGGCCTCTATTGAGACAGTCGCGGCGGCCCTGGCTCAGCCTGTGGAGGCTACACCAGTGGTGGCGACCTCGGGGCTCAGAGTCTCCCTGCCACCGCGGAGGGAGTCCTCTTTTATGCCCATCGACAGGACCCCCGTGAAACCTCTGACGGAGAAGAAAAAGGGGGGGCAGGAAGTCGTCGGGGACTGACACGGCCGCGACGGGTACGGACGACGAGGTTTACGACGAGGATCTGCCGTCGTCACCTCCCACCCGGGCTTCCCCGCCCGACGAGGTTGGATCGTTTCACTCTATGATCGCCAGGGCATCCGAGCTCTTCCAGCTCTGCCCGGAAGAGAAGAAGAAGACGGTCCTCTCCGTGCCTCTACTGGACGATATTTGGGATGAGGGCCTCGCCCTCCTCAAGAACCCATCCACGGCGCCGGCTAGAAGGGATCGGTATGAGAAGAAGTACCGGGTCCCGGACGCGGCCCCCTTGTGCCTCCGGGCACAGCCGACCCCGGACTCCGTCGTCTCCGCGGCGGCCAGGAAGAAAGCGGGGGGGGTGCGGCCTCGACGTCGACTTCCCCGCCGGACGGCGAGGGAAAGAAATTGGATACGATGGGACGCAGGGTCATCTCGTCTGCAGCGACAACGATTAAGGCGGCCAACGCCTTGGCTATCATAGCCCGCTACGACAGGGAGCTGTGGTACAAACTGGCCCCCCTGCAGGACTTCCTACTGGACGACAAGAGGGCGGATGCCCTAGAGATCTTGCAGGAAGGAGAGGTGGCGTCGGACCACGCCATTACGATTGCGACGGACATCGCTGACACTGGATTTCGCCAGTTGGGCAACGGCGTGTGCCTTAGGCGGCGTGGATGGCTCAAGGCTACTGACTTCCGTCAAGACGTGCAGACCAGAGTCTTGGACATGCCGTTCGATGGAAACAACCTGTTTGGGAAAACAGTGGACGATTCCTTTCAAGCCATCAAAGCAGACACGGAGACGGCCCGGGCTCTTGGGGTTCTCCAGCAACGGCGGCCGCCCTTTCGGAGCGGCGGAGGCAAACAGGGTGCCTCCAAAGGTACCGGCGGCGGATTTTCCACCTACCGTCAAGCGGCCCGTTCGTCGTCGCAGGAAGCTTACAGGGGAAGAGGCAAGTCAGGCGGACCCCGCCGTCGTCGCCAAGGAGGTCAAGGCGGCAAAGCCTCGTCGAAGCAGGACTGAACCGGCCGTGGGGTCGGGCCCCCACCGAAGCACCCCAGTGGGAGGCCGGCTGGCGAGCTTCGTCAGCGTGTGGGAGTCCATCTCCACCGACCGTTGGGTGCTGGACGCTCTAGCCCAGGGTCACGTGCTCGAGTTTCAAAAAAGGTGCCTGCGCGTCCCCCCTGTGGCCAGGAAAGAACATCATGTCCCTCAACTTCTCTTGGAGGTAAAGGCGATGCTCAGGAAGGGCGCCATCGAGCTCGTCCCAAAGAGGCTTCGGGGCTCCGGAGTTTACTCAAGATACTTCCTCGTGAAGAAGAAGACGGGAGGATGGCATCCCATCCTGGACCTACGACGACTGAACAAATTCATCAAGGCACAGAAGTTCCGGATGGTCACCCTCCAACACGTCCTGGGTCAGCTGGAGGAGGGCGATTTCCTGTCGTCTTTGGATTTGGAGGATGCCTACTTCCATATTCCCATCCTAAAGGGACACCGAAAGTTTCTCAGGTTCGTGGTCCAAGGGCGTCACTATCAGTTCAGAGCCCTTCCCTTCGGACTAAGGTCGGCACCCAGGGTGTTCACCAAGTGCCTCGCACCGGTGGCGGCGCAGCTGCGCCGAGAGGGGGTCCACGTCTACCCCTACCTGGACGACTGGCTCATCCGAGTCAAGACGAGGGAGCTCGCCGTGGAGCACACGGCAAGGACCGTCCAACTTCTCACGGACCTGGGATTCTCCATAAACTACGCCAAGTCCCACCTGGTGCCCGCGCAAGAAGCACTGTTTCTGGGAGCGAAGCTCGACACAGTGTCACTTCTGGCCTCTCCGTCGGAGGAAAGGACGAGGGCCATTCTGGGCAAGGTGCAGCGGATGCTGGTTGCGGATGCGGCCAGAGTGAGGTCCATCAAGTCCCTCCTCGGAATGATGTCTTCTTGCATTTACCTCATCCCCCTGTGCAGGCTCCGGATGCGCCCGTTGCAGGAGTTCCTGGACGCGCGCTGGATCCAGACGACGTCCAGCTTCGAGGAGAGGATCACACTCGACGAGAGTTTCCGACGAGCGATCCGGTGGTGGGGCACCCGCGCACATCTGACGGCAGGCATGGACTTCCAGACCCCCGGCCACCAGGAGACAGTGACCACGGATGCCTCCCTGGAAGGGTGGGAAGCGCACACCGAAAATCTGCACGCGAGAGGCCTTTGGCTCCCGACAGAGAAGTCCCTCCATATCAACGTCCTGGAGCTCCGTGCAGTGTTTTGGGCCCTCAGGTCCTTTCTTCCGTCCCTCAAGGGCAAGGTGGTGAGGATCTTCACCGACAACACCACCACCATGTTCTACATCAGGAAACAGGGCGGAACCAGGTCCCAGCCCTGTCCAGGGAGGCGCAGGATCTGTGGCATTGGGCCGTCGCCCAAAGGATGTTTCTGGTGCCGTTTCATCTGGCAGGGATAAAAACACCATCGCCGACTCACTCAGCAGGGAGCTGCGCTCGTGCCACGAGTGGGAACTACGACAGGATCTAGTGGACCGCCTCTTCTGACGGTGGGGCACACCCCAGATCGATCTGTTCGCGACGGCGACGAACTCCAAGTGCCGGAGGTTCGCCAGCAGGTTTCCCCAGCCAAGGAGCATGGGCGATGCTTTCTCGTTCCCCTGGGAGGGCCTGTTTCTATGCGCGTTCCCTCCATTGCCATTGCTGATCCGGCTCATCAACCAGCTCAAGAGGTCACGGTGCAGGATGATCCTCGTCGCACCTGCGTGGCCGAGGCAGATATGGTTCCCGGACCTTCTGGACTTGTCAGCGTCACCGTCAATCAAGCTGCCAGTGGACGCGGATCTGCTCTCCAGGGAAGGAGGCGCCATCCTCCATCACGACCCGAAGTCGCTGAACTTGCAGGCCTGGCTCCTGCAGCGTTAGAGTTTGGAGGATACGACATACCGGCCGACTGCAGAGAGGTTCTTGCAAAGGCCAGGGCGTCCTCAACTCTTAAATGCTACGGACACAAATGGAAGAGGTTCTCTGTCTGGTGCCACGCACAGAAGATTAACCCTCTGCGGATTACGGCTCCCCAAGTACTGCCGTACCTACTGACGCTGGCCAAAGCTGGACTGGTGCACGCGTCCATCAAGATTCATCTTGCTGCGATCTCCCGATACACCAGAACCACGGGGCGGACGTCTTTGTGGTCTCATCGTCTGGTGAAAGAGTTCATGAAGGGACTGTTCAGATCGTTCCCGCCGGTGAAGGCTCCAGCCCCGGCGTGGGAGCTCAACGTGGTGCTGACCAAGCTCATGGGACCTCCGTTCGAGCCTCTGCACTCGGCTCCGTTGAAGTTCTTGTCGTGGAAAACAGCGTTTCTTGTGGCCATCACCTCCGCACGACGGGTGGGAGAGATCCAGGCCCTTTCCTGCAAGCCCCCGTACTTGACTTTTCACGACACGAGGGTAGTGCTCAGGACGCACCCCTCCTTCATGCCCAAGGTGCCGTCGGACTTCCACCTCAACGAACCCTTGGTGTTGCCTGTTTTCTTCCCGTCGCCTTCGTCGCCGGCTGAAAGGACTTTGCACTTGCTGGATGTGGCTAGAGCGCTGAAGTTCTACGTGGACCGCACAAAGTGTTTTCGGAAGACGTCACAACTCTTTGTGAACTTTGGACCTGTCAATCAGGGGAAGGCTCTCTCGAAGGCTTCCATTTCCAGATGGCTCTCCGGCTGTATCATGTACTGTCATCGATTGGCAAACCGACCGCTGCCTGGCCGTCCGAGAGCCCATTCCACCAGAGCGAACGCAGCTACCACGGCGTTCCTATCTGGTGTGCCCTTGCTGGACATCTGCAGGGCTGCTATGTGGAGGTCGACGCACACCTTCACGAAATTCTACTGCGTCGATCGGGATTCCAGGGAGGAGTCCAGGGTCGGCCAAGCAGTGCTGCGCAACCTGTTCGCCTAAGGTGAGCCTGGTGAGGAGGTAAGATTTGCTTAATGTTGAGTTTGATGTAATGCTTAATGTTGAGCCTTTGCCACCTCCCGTGGTTGTGCATGTGTGTACTGCTATGTATTCTTTATTCATGAGCATGTGAATCCATGCCAGACCCCATGCTGGAGAAGGAACAAGTTACTTTTACCTGTAACTGTTGTTCTCCAGCATGGGTCTGGCATGGATTCACATGCGAACCCTCCCGCCTTCCCCTCTGCGGCTCTTCACTTGGTCATACTGCCACTTCACGTGCTACCAAATCTGAAGATGGCTGCCAGAGGCGGGGTTTAGGTAGAGGGCAGTCATTGGCTGTGGTCAGTATGACGCAGAGATCAGTGATTGGTTACTACTACGAAAGACAGATCAGAAACGAAACTGATAATGGTTTTTTCTCTACCGAGGATTCCCAGCCTGACGACGGGGAATATTCATGAGCATGTGAATCCATGCCAGACCCATGCTGGAGAACAACAGTTACAGGTAAGTAACTTGTTCCTTTTTAAAGGTTTTTATTAAATTTTACAAGCAAACAAACAATAAAGCAAACAACAATACACTGTTTTAACTTCCTAACCACTACTCCCTCTACCCCACCCCCCTTGCGAGTCTATTGCATTGAATCTTCAGTTTCCACACCTTGTGGTTCAGTCACCTCCTCCACAGGCTCCGTCAGGTCGTCTAATGACCCAAACAGTCCGGCTATCGGTGATTTCCAGGCCATCAGGGACTCATTCTCCCCCCCCCCCATTGCTACCCACTTCTTGTCATGCCGTGGTTTCGGCTTCTGCCCATTTTTGCAAGTCTTTCCACCACAGCTCTATCCTCGGCACATGGCATGACTTCCATCCCATGGCAATCCTCCTTTTTGCTAGCACATAAGCCAGGTCCCTTAGTTTGCTTACGTGCCTGAGTTTCCGTGGTCTTGGGAACCCGCCCCCAGCAGACAGGCCCACACCGTATCCACTACAATCTTGACCCCTCTTCCTTCTAGTTTCTCTTTTACACCCCTCCAGAACCTCTCTATGATCGGGCATGACCAGAACATATGCACCATGCCCCGTTCTCTTCGTCACACTCCAAGGCACGTTGTAAGCCCTGTGTGTTATGTACAACTGTATCTGTTTCAGCCTCGCGTTTCTAGACACCTTCTTATGATACCTCTGCGCCCTTTCCCACATCCCATCTCCCATTTGGGCCCCAACCTCCGTTTCCTAGTCCATTCTCAGCTGCGTGACCTCCTTCCCCACTTTAGACATCAACATCTCATACAGTCTGGAAATCTCATGACCCCCCTCGGCTATATCATATATCACATCTATGGCATCCAATTCTTCATCCAGCACAGTTTCAGGCCATGTTCTCTTAATCCTCTGTACCATTCTGTGGTACGTAATGTACTGGCCTTCATGCAACCCAGCTACTTCCCGCAGCCCCTCAAAAGTAATACTAGAGCCCTCCTGCCAGATGTCCCCCATCGATGCCACCCCAGCTGGCTCCCAGTGGGTCCGGAGTATCAGTCGCAGCTGAGCGTCCGCCCCTGTCAATACTACCAATGGCATCTGCGGTGAGCATGGGGACGGGTCCCCAATCATTTGGCATGCCCTACGCCACACCTTCCACACTAGTAGCATCATTTATAGGGCGCCCCACCATTTCCGCTCTGGGTGCCCACATGACTTCTTGTCCTATGTTCGGAGGTCTCTTCATCAGATAGCCATTTGGCGACATACTGCAGCTGGCTCGCCACATAGTACGCCTCGTAGTTGAGCAGCTTAATTTCCCCTTTGTCATGGAAGTTCTGAAGCTTCCATAACACCAGTCTCTTCCGCGTGCCGTGCCACAGAAAGTCCCTACACATGCTATTTAGTTTGGTTAAAAAATACCCTAGGAATAAAGTACAGTATATTCCCGAAGTAATGTAGGAGCCTCGGCAGGACCACCATCTTTAGCATCGCTCCGCGCCCCATCATCGCCAGAGGCAGCTTCGCCCAAAACCGCATGCACTTCTCAATGTTCCTGATGGCTACTTCTGTGTTACACTTATGTTCCTCTTCTACAGTATGGTATATATTTATCCCCAAGTATCGAAACGTGCGAACCGCCCATGGTACTTGCAATACAGGTAAGCGCTCCGATGGAATCTCTTTGTACCCCCCCAATGGGAACATGCTGGACTTCTGGGGATTCACTGCTATACCGGACAACCCAGCGTATCTCTCCATCACTTCTAGGATGTACTGGAGATTTTCCTCTGGGAATCGTAGGTACAGCAGCATGTCATCTGCTTATAGGGAAATCAAGTGCCGGTCCCCTTTCACCTCAATGCCAGGATCTGTGATATCAGAGAGGTGGCAGCTTAGCAGGGGCACTAGACAGGGATGCCCGTGGTCTCCGATGCTCTACATACTGGCCCTTTCACCTCAATGCCTATAGTGTCATATTGTTGCCTCAGATAGATCGCAAGAGGTTCCAGGGCCAGTATGTAGAGCATAGGAGACCACGGGCATCCCTGTCTAGTGCCCCTGCTAAGCTGCCACCTCTCTGATATCACAGATCCTGTCTTAACTCTAGCCAGCGGTTCACTATACAAAATCTTCGCCCACCTCACATAGCCAGGCCCTAACCCATAGTGTTTCAGGGCCGCCAGCAGCCACGGCCACTTGACGGAGTCAAAGGCCTTGATCGCATCCAAGGACACGATTGCCATTTCCTCATCCTTTCCACTGCCAAACTCAATGATCCTCTTGAGTCGCCTATGATTATTGGTGATGTTTCTATGGGGGACATAGCCCATTTGATTCAGATGTATTAACTTGCTGATGACCCTCTTCAGTCTATTCGCCAAGACTGCAGTTAATATCTTGCCGTCTTGATTCAGCATTGACACAGGTCTAAAGGAACCACAGCTACGCCCAGGTTTATTTGGTTTAGGGAGAGGTACTATGACAGCCTCTCTCAGTGACTCCGGTAAGCGGCCCATCTCGAATGCTTCGTTTAACATTTCTAGCAGCGGGGGGAGGACCTCGTCTATATATACCTTATAAAATTGGCTCGGGAGCCCATCTGTCCCTGGGGTCTTACTAGTAGGCAACTGCCTCACCACCTCCCCCAGTTCTTCCAGGGTAATCGGGGAGTCCAGTTCCTCTCTTTCCTCCTCGCTTATCTTGGGCAGCCCCATATCCTCCAGCGTTTCCTCTATCATTACACGGCTGCTTTCCCCATCTTCCGCATATAACCCTTTATAATAATCCACAAACGCTTGATTAACTCCCTCCTGGGTATCCTCTATGTTACCATCTTCCCTCTCTATAGTTCTAATTATAGCTCTGGGGGTCTCGCTCTTATATAACCACGCCAAAAGTCTCCCTGGTTTATCGCCTCCCGCATGCTGTCTCTCTATGTACCTTTTATAATTAAGGTTACACAACCTCTCCCAGTATTCCGCACATTTTTGCTGTAGCTTAAGTATCAAATCTAGTTTCTCTGCTGTATCGTCACCGGCTTTTAAGGCCTCTTCCAATTTTGCTTCTGTCTCCCTCAGTTCAGCCGAAACCCCTCCCTGTAGGCCTTTGGATTTCGCCATGGCTGCCTCCCTCATGACAACTTTAAAAGCCTCCCATAATGTCCTCGCCGAGTCCACACTCCCAGTGTTGGTTTCAAAATAGTTTACTATCTCCTCTCGCAAGTCCACTCTAAAGAAGGGGTCCCTCAATGCCTCCGCTCGTAGGCGCCATGTCAGGATCCTCACCCTCGGGGGGCAGTATTGCCATGCAAGAATCGGGGGTGAGTGGTCCGAGAGGACCCTGGCCCTGTACCCTATGTGTGCCATCTCCGCTATCATTTCAGGTGATGCAAAGACATAGTCCAGCCTCGTAGACAACTGCTGTGGGGTCGAGTAATGTGAATATTGCCTTTCCCCCAGGGTGCCACACTCTCCATGCATCTTCCAGCCCAAAGTCATCTAGCAGTGTCTGTAGCGCCCTGGCTGCAGGGGCCGGTCTATCTAATTTCCCTTCCGATCTATCCACCCTCGGGCTAAGTACGCAATTGTCCCCTCCCCAGATCACCGCGCTACCCACACATACGCTCAGATTCGTACTCAGTGTCCTAATGTATGCCGCTGTGTTCTGGTTCGGGGCGTACGTGTTAACAATACTTATCTCCCTGTTCTCTACCAATCCCTTCAGCATAACAATCCTCCTGTCTGTCTCAGCCACCACTTGCAACCGCTGAAACGGGACATGTGGCGCTACCCATATAAGTACTCCTCTTGCGTAGGCCGAGTAAGATGAGCCCACCAACACCCCTTTCCATTTTCCCGCAATCATGTCCATACTCTCCCGTGTGGGGTGGGTTTCCTGCAGCAATGCAATATCTATTTTCTGCCTGCGCAGATATAGCATAACCTTGTTCCTTTTTTTAAATAGCTATTAAGCCCCCGCACATTCCATGTGAGTATTTTAAGGTCCCCCATGGCCTGGTATGGTCCCGTTCCCTCCCCCCCAGGTGTCGTTCAGCTTCAAGTTCCAATCCAATCCATATAGGCTTGCTTCCCACTCTAAAACCCCTTTAACCACAAACACACCAAACTTCCCGTTCCCTCTCCCCCCGCCTCCCATCCCTTCCCCAACACTCCCTCCCCCCCCAACTGTTGCCCAGCTCCATCCCTGGATCTCAGGCTCCCCCACATCTAGCTCTTTCCGGCTTTCGCCCGTACTCGAAGCTCCGCAGGGTGAGGCCGCCGTAGTGGCCAACCTTCTACAACTACAACTATAATTCGGGGGGTAGGGTACTTCCGCCCTGCGCTCCAATAACACATCAATTAACTACACATTGCCAAACAATTTAAGTGTATATAACCGCCACTATATTCCAGTCCATCAAGTCTCTCACAATCAGCAATATGTAATCGAACATCAGCCTCCTACAGCCAGGCCCATCTTTCACAGCCTTCGCCTAGGCGCCCTTGGGATGTTCGCTCCCCGCAATAGCAGTATGCATACCGTATCTGAGTCACTTTTCGCGTCCATTTTGTGTCTCTTCCGTGTCTTGATCCGGGCAGCCCTGCAGACCCAGCCATGTTGTTGCTTCTTCCGGAGTGTTAAAGAAATGCAATTTGCTCTTATGCACGACCTTCAGTTTTGCAGGGTACAGCAGCATATATTTTATCCCAGCTGCCCGCAGCCTCCTTTTGATAGTCACATAGCTGTACCGCTGCCTTTGGACCAGCATAGTATAATCTGGGTATGCCGTGATAGTGCTCGAGGCCCTCTCAATTGTTCCGCCTTTCCGAAAATATTCCAATATTTTCTTGCGGTCTTTATAGTTCAGTATTTTAGCAATTATCGCTCGTGGAGGGGCCCCTGGTCTCGGCTTCCTCATAAGGGCCCTATGTGCTCGCTCCACCGCAAAACCCTGCAGAGTGTACCGGCCCCGATTGCTTGTAGGAGTAAGTTCTCAATGTAATCAGTCGGGTCCTGGCCTTCTTCACCTTCCGGCAAGCCCACCACTCGAATATTGTTTCTCCTCGCTCTCTCTTCTGCTTCTTCTGCTCAAGACTCCAAGTTGGCCACTTGTTGTTTAAGGTCATGGATCTCCTTTGCATTGTTGGTGCTGGTGTCCGTGTTAGATTTCACCGCACCCTCCAGGAAGCATGTGCGTTCCGCCAGTCCCCTTACATCTTGTCTCAGCAGGGAGACTTTGATGCCCACTGCTTCAATTTTAGCTTCCAGGGAAGTGCGTAGGTCCATCATCGCAACCCCCCCAAGATTCCTTCAGCTCCGTGATGGCTTCTAAAATCTGATGATTGTCAGCCGCTGTAGCGCCCTCAGCCTGTGCCACCGGGCCTTTGGTTGCGCTGGCCGCAGGAGACTGCTGTGCTTTCGCAAAAATATCCATGGTGGGTTGTTTATTCTTGTTCTTACCCACAGCCCCTCGCGCCGCCATGTTCCGGTCTCCGTTGGGTCTCCCTAGTGTCAGTGTCTTCCCAACCGTAATTTCCGCTCTTTATCAACTGTCGTGGTGATCTCCAGGCAGTCCCGACATCCTCTTGCCGCTGCTAGTTGCTGATCAATGCCGAGCGAGCGCCTCTCGTGATTGTCGTGGTGCGGCCTGCATTTTCACACCTCTGTTGCCCTCGGGCCCCTGCCGTCCGGGCCAGCCCCCAAGCCTCAGCGACCCAAGACCCACAACTCCCAGGGGTTTTGTTCCGTCTTCACCTCGCCACTGCCGTTCTTTCCCAGTGGCCTCCGCCTCTATTCATCCTCTTCAGGCACCCCAGTGTCGTTTCCTTTGTTGTCGACCATCTTGTGTGACAATGGACCGAACTGCCGCCGTCGTTCTCTGAGCAATTCCTCCAGACTCCCGCTTACGATTCTCTCGATCTTTACACAATGAGCAGAGCCTACATTCCTGTGCGTGTATGATCAATTCTGAAACCAATGGCGCAATTAAGCAATTGAAATTGTGATATGGGCTTAGTACTTGCATGCCAGGGGAGTGATAGGAAGGGTAGAGAGGGAACAGGAGACCTTTCATTCTCACAGCAGCCCATAAGTGGGTGCTTTCAGACTTAAAGAAGAGAGTGAACTGCTTGTAACATTGAAGCTGCACTAGAATAGTCTCATTAAAATGCATAAAGAAGTTAGATGCCCCCACACAAATAAGTTTGTTCCTCCGACCAACCGTGAAGTTAGCGCCTCTCACAACATTTGAAGGGTTAGCCCCCCTGAAATGTAGGTTTTGTTGCGCCCCTGACCACAAGCACACACACCATTCACCATATATACACATGCACACCCAGCCATCCATATATTTAACAGTGCATCCTTTCACCGTACACGCACACACGCATTCCCAGCCACCCATACATTTGTGTGCACTCTTTCACCATACACTCACACACGCACACGTCATGGGGTTGAGGGGAGCCATAATACTTCAAAAATAAATGTTCTTTTTGAAGTCACTCTGACTTCATAAAGAAATTATTTCTGTTAAGAACTGAACCATAACGGAAATCATTTCTTTATGAAGGCAGAGTGACTTCAAAAATAAACGATTTATTTTTGAAGTCATAGGGCTTCCCCCACCACATGACATGGAGGCCTCTAGCCTGGGGTCTTCATGTCATGGGGTGGGGGTAGCCCCCGGAAATCAAAAAAAGTTTCTTTTTGTATTCACTCTGCCTTTATAAAGAAATTATTTCTGTTACAGAAATAATTTCTTTATAAATGCAGAATGAATTAAAAAAAATTTTTAAAAATATATATTGTAAGAAGATTCAATTCAACACTACAGCTAAGTCAATGCCTAGTCTGGGATACTGAATGGAAACCCTTATTGATATATCTTTATGTCCAGTTCATGAGTTCTGGATGACTACCCCTATATAACACCCCTCTCTTAGAATCCCCCTGACCCCACTGAGCCAAGAAGTAGTTCTGTTTTGCAAGTTTAAAAGGTTTATTTGAAAAAAAAATTACAGTATATATATATCACACTTTTATAATGAATTAATAATTAATATCACACTTAAAACATGAGCAGTGATCAACAGTGAATAATGTCCTACTACTAAACTGATTTGGTTACCCAGGAGTAGTATAAGGATGAGGTAGCACACTTGTGAATAGGAACAGAAGAATAAGGTGGTAGAGAATGCTTTATATAAGTTCAGATGGATGCAATGTTGAATGAAAATGCAGCACAGAAAATATGTTGTTCTGTAGTGTTTGCATGTTTCAGTTTGCTTGCTCCCCTCTAGTTTTTGGTTTCAATCTGTCCAAGATTAATATGATTGGTCAATATGGCTGGTTTTGGTTTGAGTTCAAATGTCGTTGAGTGATTTGAGAGTATGTACCTGGAATGTTAAGGGCCTAAATATTCCGAGGAAGAGGAAGGAAGTACTGAACAGACTGAGGAGAGAAAAGACGGATATTGCCCTCATCCAGGAAACTCATTTGTTGAACGAGTCAGTGCATCTACTCCGAAATAGATGGTTTACTAAGACCTTTTTTAATTGCTGTGGTTCTAAATCAAGGGGGGTAGGTATACTGCTGCGCAAAGGCCTAATGTTTCAGGTGGAGAAAGTGATGATGGATGATGAGGGGAGGACACTCCTTATTGATGTTACATATGAGGGTAAATTGCTCACAATTGGTTCAGTTTATGGTCCATGCAGTAGTGGTGGCCCTTTTCTCAGAATGCTATCGACACTATTGAGGGAGATGAGGGGGGAACATGTGATTTTAGGAGGTGATTTCAATAGTGTAATTGACGGTAAAATGGACCGTTCGGCACAATGTAGATTTACTGCTGGAAACAATAGTAGATCCTTTAAAGAATTTGTGGATAATCAGGATTTAATTGATGCTTGGAGATTTATTAACCCTGCAGTGAGGGAGTTATCCTTTTACTCACCGGTACATGACTCTCATTCAAGGATTGATTACTTTCTTATTTCTGAGCGGTTGGCTGAGGGTTTGCGGGAGGTGACCATAAAAGAGAGAAGTATTTCAGATCATTCGTTGATTATGATGCAGTTGAGTATGGGACAAGACAGGTCGGGGTTCACTAGGTGGCGACTTAAAACTCATATTTTACAAGAGCAGGGGATTGCTGATTCTCTGCACAATTTCACAAGGGATTACTTTGATATTAATATTGGGACTGCATCTGATGTCATGGTGTGGGAGAGCTTCAAGGCGACTGTGAGAGGGGAACTGATGAATATTACATCGCGGGTGCGGAAAAAAACCTTGGCGGAGATTCAGGAATTGGAAAGGGAACTAGAAAAAGTGCAGAAAGATTTTGCAGTGTCCAAGCGACCTGAGGATAAGTTGTTGGTCGGACGGTATAGGGACTTACTTAAACAGAAAATGGACGACCAATATGAGAAAGGTATGTTTTTTATGAAGCAGAAGTTTTGGGAACGAGGTGACAAAAGTGGGAAACTGCTGGCGAATAGGTTACGGGGACTATCGGATACTTCTTTTGTCCAAAAACTAGTTGATGATAATAGTGTTCATATTAGTAAGAAAGATGAGATATGTAATGGTTTTCGGACGTTTTATGAAACATTATATCAAGAAGATCAGTTCCCAAGTCAGGTAGACATGGACTCCTTTTTTGATAAAATTGTCATGCCAAATTTGAGTGTGGACCAAGCTGAGATGATGGATAGCCCTATTGAGGAAGAGGAAGTGTCAGTAGCTATTGGTCAGCTCAACAAAGGTAAATCACCAGGGATAGATGGCCTACCGGTAGAGTTCTATCAGACACTTAGTGGGGTTCTTGTACCGCTCCTGTGCAATCTATATAATGGTTTTATGCGGGATGGTTTGCTTTGTCCCACTATGAAGGAAGCTTGTGTAATTGTTATCCCGAAGCCGGGGAAAGATGGTAAGAGATGTGAGAATTACAGGCCGATTTCGCTCCTGAATGTGGATTTAAAAATTTTCAGCAGGATTCTGACTAATAGGTTGAATATGTGCATAGGCAAACTGATCAGTGGATCACAGGTTGGTTTCATGAGAGGCAGGTATGGTTATGATCATATTAGGACGTTGATAGATTTGATGGGCCTACCGAAGACGAGGACCAGAGATACCTTGTTGTTATTTATGGACGCAGAAAAGGCTTTTGATAGGGTCAATTGGTCCTTCCTTTACCACACACTCAGGAGAATGGGATTTGGGGACACGTTCATTAAGATCATCAGGGCGATGAATTCTAATATTAGTGCAAAGGTGTGGGTCAATGGGGTTATGTCCTCCTCTTTCTTGTTATCTAGGGGAACTAGGCAGGGTTGTCCATTGTCCCCGTATCTGTTTAATCTGGCCTTGGAACCTCTCATCCTATACTTGAAACAAGAGCAAGGCCTTCGGGGGCTTAAATTTGGTGATGCGGAAATGAAAGTTCTCTGCTACGCTGATGACATGACAGTGATATTGTCTAATCCGGCTGAGGGATGTGTATTACTTAAACAGATGTTTGATGAGGTGGGAAGTTTATCGGGCCATAGGATCAATTGGGGGAAGACTGTGGCTTTCCCTTTGGATGTTAGTGTCCCGCGTGATGTCTTGGGCTCTTGGAACTGTCACTGGGAGGTGGGAACTATGAAATACTTGGGTATACATTTAGTTAGGGATTTGAAAAGGATGACCGCTTTCAACGTGTCAAGGATACTGGAGGTACTTAAAAGAGACATATTGAGATGGGGCCGGCTGCAGTTGGGAATTTGGGCCAAGGTTAATGCCGTTAAAATGGTCCTTTTGCCAAAGGTTCTTTACATCATACAGTCCATTCCCTTGAAGTTTACAAAGAAAGATGTTGCTCCTATTGATAAAGTTTTTCGGGATTTTCTTTGGGGCGAAGGTAAGCGGCCCAAGATTCCTAGTTTTATTTTGCACGGTCCAGTAAAGGATGGAGGATTTGGATTCCCGAACTTGATGAATTATTGCACAGGTTTTCTCTTGAAAAAATCGACTCCATATTTCTCTGAGATTCATGAATATGTTCCCAATTGGTATATAATTGAGAGTCATCAGTTTTCGCCTTATGCGTTGAGAGACCTCTATTCAATGTCTAAATTGCCCGCCTCAGTGCAGAAGCTGCCCACAATGAGTGCGACTAGGGAAGCGGTGCTGCGCTTTCTAGACTTTGGAGATGAAAATGATGGGTTGCACTAGGATGCATCTTTATGGCAAAATGCATGTTTACAATTGGATAATAGGCCCTTATGCTGGAAAAGCTGGATAGGTAGGGGCATACTTAGAGTCCGTGATGTGTGGCATAATGGTGACATGATCCTCTTTGAGCAGTTAAGAACTTCTTTTGGTATTGGAGCTAGAGAAAAAAATCGTTATGTGGCCTTAAAGATGCTCTTAACTGAAAGGACAGGGATGTTAGATGGAGGCATGAATGAGAGACCTGCATTGTGTGAACTTCTCCGATCAGCATCGTATGGAGTTTCAACTTATCTGAAACTGATGCCGGCAGATGAGGGTGATGTGAGAGCTTGGGATAAGCTTCGCCAGGCCTGGGCGGATGATCTTGGGGTGGACATCTCGGTTCGGGAATGGACGTATTTACTTCATGTGGGAGTACAGGCAAAGATGGACTTGCAGCTGCGTTATATCAGGCAAAGGATCCTCTTTAGACTATATTGGACTCCGTCCAGGATGGTCAGATTGGGTCTATCGGACACTGATTCATGTTGGGGCTGTGGATGTGGTGTGGGCTCTTTGATGCATATGTTATGGACGTGTCCGAGAGTTTCCGACTTCTGGACTGGGGTATTGGATAGACTGGACCTTGTATTAGAAGAGAATCTTCCTCGCTCTTTCCTTTCAACTATTTTGTTATCCAACAGGGGTAGAGGAGACGGAGCTAGGGACTGTACGGAATGGATCAATAAAGGGTTGGTTTTGGCAATGAAACAAATCCTACGGGTCTGGAAGTCAACGAAGAAACCGAGTGTGGATAGGTGGTTAACAGATATGCAGGTCTTGTCGAACATTGATAAAGTTTTGCTCATTGGACAAGGTAGAGAAAGCCGTTACTCTCGACTTTGGGGACCTTTCAATGATCTATTTGGCTGAAGGTTGGGATCCAAACCTGGGGGGGTAATCCCTTCCTTGGGTTGGGGATGCTTTGATACTTCTGGAGTTGGGGAGCTGTTCCGTTATGTGTTTGTTATATGTTTTGGTCTCTTGTTGTTTGTCTTAATTGTTGAGTGTCAGGAATTTTTGTTCAAATTGTATTTGTTTTTTGCAAATATTATCGAGGTTCATGTGTTCAGCATTATTCTGTTTATTCTAAGTTTCTTTTAAGATTTTGCGATTTGAACACGATGCAATGTACTGGAGATTGTTTTTTCTTTGTTTATTGTTCGAATCTTTAAATAAAGTGATTAAAAAAAAGAAAATACTCAATATGATTTCAACAAAACAATATAATCACTTTTCTCTGGCAATCCACTCCCCCCCCCCCTTATGCAATGTAAGGAAATGAAGAGTAGCACACAGTTCTCAGACATGCAATCAAATGTAATTCAGTTCACCCCAGCAAGTTTAGACTACGGATAGAAGTTGAAACAGAGGCCCAAAATGCTTTTGTATGTGCTGGCAATGAAGTGAGGAATATGCTGAAAATGGTTTTAATTCCCTTTAGGAGCTTCAGGGTGAGTGAAAGATACTTGGGATGAGCTCAGGCTCCCTTTAACAATGCTCTAGGAGTAACTAGCAGGTTAAAAGAATTTTTGGCAAAGGAAAGCAAGGAAGCTGCTGTTTTCACACGTGGCTGGATTTTTAACCAAATCGCGAATCGCGGCAAAATTCGCGAATGCGTGAATCACGATTACGGCAAAAGTCTAAGTCGGTTCTAGGTTCGTTGAAAAGCTATGATTCTAGGCTTTCAGAGGAAAGTTAAACCAAGTTTCTAGCCCAAATGGTTCAAAAGATATGAACGATTTTGTAAAGGTAGTTTTTCGAATTTAAAGTAACTCAAATTGACAGGTGACAGCTTTTAAAAATGACAGGTGACCGCTATGCGGCTGCAGAATTGACAAGTGACAGTTAGGAGGCAGTTCTACTTAGATTAAATAGATTGAATTATATCACTGGAAACTAAGAGATTTGGTTTCACACCGTCCTAGCTGTACTCACAATGTATTTGGAAGGTCTAGGTCTCGCGGATCGGGTCAAGATGGCTTCGGTTCTGGTTTCGCCCCGGACGGTCTCTGCGCACAGCGTCTGGTCTCTGCTCTGCTGGTCTGGTCTGACACTGCTCCTGGCCTGGCTCCTGGATCTCTGGGTACAGCGTCTGTGCACAGCTCCTGGATGTTTCTGCACAGTTTTCTCTGGACACAGCGCTGATCTGCACGGCTCCTGGATGCTGCTACCGCTGTTAGGTTTGCTGGATGCTGAGGCCTGCTGAGAAGAGTTCTCAGTTTGTGGGTTTAGGCCCTTGCTTTGAGTTCTGAATAAAGTTCTTTGGAGTTTCAAGTTCTTTGGAGTTTTAAAGTCTAAGTGTTGGATCTGGTATCTTCTGGATGTTGTGTGGTCCGGCAGAGCGCGTTGCAGCAACTGGATTTGAATCCCTCTACCTGTCCCAGCAGTCTCTTTTTATGTGTTTTGAAAATGGGTGTGTGCCTGGGCCTAGCTAAGCCTGCCCCTCTCTACTTGTCATTGGCCCAATTCTCCCCTCTCCCATGATTGGGGGAAGGAAATGTGAGTCAGAGTGATGCTGTAGGTTTTATGGGTCAGAGGATCCTCCCCTGGTCAGTTTGCCCACAAATCTATATTTGATTCAAATACATATTGCACAGATACACAGTTGTTTAAAATTACATGCACCCATCACATATCACATGAGGTATACTCTGTTCAAACTCTGCTCTTCCTGGGGGCTTGCATTCAGAAATGGCAACATTTTGCACTTTTTAACTGGTTTTGCAATATCGGACATTTACCCAAATTTACACACATGTGCGCAAGGAGTATGGACATTAATTGATGAAGTGTCAGATTTTTAACATGCAGACATTTGGAGTGAAACCCTATTTTCCGCTAGCAACCCCCCAGATCATACCACCAGGTCGTAAAACCTCTTAAAATGTGGGCAGAAAAATCACAAGAATTATGGTATCATTTAGATAATTTTGACAAGTCCGCACCATGAGTTGTACATCTTTCTTAAAATCATATTCTGGCCAACAGGGGGTGTGTCTTCCCAGGTCACATGGTGGAGAAACCAGTTTATCCACTTTCTTTAAACTCAGCCTGTCCTCAGAGGGGCTGCCCCTCCCCGTTTCTGCCAAGAGGAAGCCACTTTTACGACGCCCCCAATATAACTTCTGCCTGAGTCAAGGAAGGGCTTTGTTCAAAAGGAAGCCATTTACGATCCCCCCAATAAACCATCTGCCTGGGCCCAGGACAGGCCTTTGTTCAACTCCCTGTAGCTGCTCCACCCCTAAAACCAGAGAGGTGACAACTCCTTTTGGCAAGGGGAAGAGTGGCTGAGCAGGTTTTAACTCCTGTGGGGGTAGATGTCAGGCAGAATTCAGTTTCAGTAAGCCAGGTTTCAGCTAAATGTCACTTTTTGTCCCCCAGTTTGTCTATTACGATTTTTACATACACATTAAATAATTACTTCCTTCAAGTTATTTCAGAGTATAGTTTTACATTGTATCCACCTCTTAGCAAGTCTTTCCTTGGTCTGGTTTTGTTTCATTTGTTCAGTTTTACACAAAAGTCTGGTGGTTTTAAAACGCCGGCTTTCTGATAGTGGTGAGTACTGGTAATGCAACCATTTTTGGGATTTAAGAAAATGAATTCCCCACAGTTCTAGGTTGCTTTTGGCAATCAGCATTGCCATTCCCAATGGTTTCAGGCTACTGTGTGGGTAGCCCAATGGTGGTTTTAGGCAGTGCCCTCCTGTGCTCACAACCTAGGCAAAAATGGGTGGCAGCCTATTCTTCATGCATTTCCCTGTGCATTTTCTGGGAAGTTCTGGCCATCATGATGTTTTCCATGCCAGTACTGCACAGTTTTCCTATTCTGGCGTACATGTGGGCTTTTTGGCCATCTTGGATTTTCTAAGCCCACAGCACCAAATGTTGCAGCATGATAGCTCAAACGTGGGTCAGGACCCCCAACAACTCCAAGTGGAGCCCCCCTCCTAGAACATGTGGTCGCGGGGCCCCCTGCACCACGGGGCCCCTGTTACGCCAGTGACCGTACTGCAGTGTACGTTTCAAGTTTCATGCGGTCTTGGTTATACTCCCCTTCTGCCATTGCTCTACCATCACTGACTGCTGGGGCCTCACCACACACAGCACCGCCTAGTACAACCCATGTTTTACTTCTCATGTCATGTGTAATGCACTCCCCATCTGCAGTTGTGCCTGCCAACTTTCAACCTGGGCACATCTTTACATGCATGGCTCCATGCCATTGTGTTGCCCGTGCTGTATGGTATGTTAGTGGCTGTGTACATTGTCCATATTGCAACTTTCTGATGCTGATGACTTCCTTTCATGGGGCAATGTGGTCAAACACTTTCTCAAGCAAGGGTCTTATAAAGGCCTAACCATTGCAAAAACAAATGATGACAGGTGGCATATAACAGGGGCAATGATGAACACCATATGCTAATGTACACATAGCAGCTAATTTCTGCTGTTCTACCAAGCGTACAATGTCCTCCGCAACCATTGTGTGCTACTCACCAACTTCAAATGCATGCAGAGTGACAACTGCATCGCTGCATTATGTTGTGGTGGCTGTGATGAAGGCCTAGGCTGTTGGGTGCATGGCCTATGGTCTTCGGCCATGCATCCAACAGTCTAGGCTTGCCCACACTCATCACACCATAACAGAGCCATGTAGGCATGTCCCAGTAATCGCAAAGACAACGTACGCACCAGCACTTCCACCCAACTACCGCACCACAAACCAGGGAGGCAAGGACACGTGTTCCACCTAACGGAATGCAGAAACATATCACTGTGTTTGACACTGCTATCCTCTTCCAATCACAAAGCATTATAAGCATGCCAACCAAACAAGACAATCTGCACAACATTGGGCCTGCTTTCAACACTCTAGAATGTGCATAGAACCAATGGTGTGTAGTGCACTGCAACACTTACTAATCAATCTGCGCAATGCACACTATGCAAGCACATATAAGAACTAGTTGCTCCGTGACCTCTTCCATATGTACTATATTCCGTTAGTGCACCCAGTGGACACACTGCACTATTGGTCACTCCAGCATCTCCACCCATACACCGACAACTGTAGATTGTTCTACCAATCACCACACACATGCAACCAACATTGTGTGCACTGCAGCTGAACCACACACAAAAAGCAACAATGTGGCACCTACTTTCACCCAGTGGACATACTTTGCTGTGCTAGGGCTGCAGCCATTCATCGATGGGGCTACGGACTTACCTCACACAGAACACCATAGTATATGCTATGTTTAAATCATCATTTCTCATGGAATGCATTCCCCTTCTGCAAATGTGCCTGCCACTACTCATCACAGAAAGACATTGCCGCTGCAGCTGGCATGCCATAACGAAGGCTTCCAGCAATTACCACACAAGATTGTTGCCTGTTGTATCCGCGCATTGGCAGAGCATGCACAGATAGCGCTGGCACACCACCGTCTTCTTCTATTGAGATACATCACATGAAGCACTTCTCACTCCCGCACCCTTTCCATCCCTTCTTTCCATCGCCAGATGCCGTCCACTGTTTTCAGGCCCTTTCACTGCTGCTTTGCCCTCCGATACAACATGCCGCCGTCATGGAACACTTTTGACACACATCCTGTCACCGCACACTGCATTGCAAACAACATTTTGACCACACGCAAACAGGGAAATGGGACGTCGGAGCGGAGCCACATATGACTAATGTTAGTGCGCACACTGCTACGTACAAGAGGCCCAGCCATGCACACAATGGCTTAGAGCCTTGCCACACACACCACAACACTATCGTCCGACACACCATGGCAGCGTTTCCCAAAACCTTTAACGCACAGCACGCTTCCCTCGAGCCAACCACCGGACCCAGATATCACTAATTTTTTGGGACGTACATTTCAGTTCTTTGCAACAAAATTACTGGTCGGATTTCTACCAAACACACAAAAGCACGCTTTCTGACCCAAGCCCCCGCTCCTGCTGCAAATTTGGTGAAAATTCAACCAGCTGTTCGGGCTGTAGCCTTGCGCAAAGTTTTTGCCCATTCAGTCTATGGAAAAATAAATGTTTTGAGACCCCACCTATAACTTTGTCCCCCCCTGCACAAAACCTCACCCAACTTGGCAAAATAATTCAGAGCCGGGAATATACTTTATTTGCAAAGTGTGGTGAGGATTCCTCCAGGGGGAGCGAAAAGTGCTCTTCCTATGGGTTTAGCAACTTAACCAGAACTGCACGCCCGCTACCGTGGGCCGTGTAATATAGAAATAATTATGAATATGTTATGTCTTGGGGCAGTGTAATGTTTTTAAAAAAGGATCTCTTAGCTGTCTCATTCAACACATGGTGCAACTCACGTGGTTATTATACACTCAATACATCACGGGTGTTCTTAAAACCTTGTAGGTATATTCTGTTTCTCTACTGTCGATACACTGCGCAGCTCCTCGCATTGGAGGCCACGAAAGTATTTAATAACTGTAATGGAAAGGGACGATTTTCATAATGTCTTACCTGATACCTACCTGTTGCATTTGTATCTGTTGTCTTTAACAATACACGTTTTATTTTGAGGTTTCATGTCCATCATTGGCTTCAGATTTTAAGACTGAGTAATGCATTCTTGCCCTGCTTTTCAGATCGAAAACCCAAGATATTTGCGTGAGAAACCCATTCCGCTGTCTCCGGTAGGTGTTAAATGGCTCTGATTTTTGTGTGAAGTGTACGTAAGTGTTTTTCAAGATTAAAATGAGAAATTAAACTTTGAAATGACCTTTTGGAAAAGGGAATATGGAAGGGAGATGGTTAGATTCCGGCTCACCTGGGTGAAAGTGATGAAAGCTCTTTTCTCCACCTGCCACCTGGCTGAAAGTCACACAGACATAATCTGCCTGTATTCATAGTCGTAGCTGGTATTGTTCACCTCTGACTCTACAGATGTTTTGGGCTATGACTTGAAGCTATATTGCTTCCTGTAGTTGGTGCCATCATGCAAGACATGCCAAGATGCCATAGGTGCTCTAGAAGTAGTTAACGCAACTCGGACATGCCTAAACTGTGAACGTGGGTGTATTTCTGCATAGAAATGTGTGTGGATGTGTATATGCACCCATGTATGAATGACAAGCAAGCAACAATGTAGAAATGTGATGCTTTTATGGCTGGTGGAAAATCTGGCAACACTTCTGCGACACAGTTTATTTGAATTCAAATTTGAATGTATTGATCTGATCAGCAAACCTCTTTCTACTTCAATAGATTTCTCCTAAAACGAGCCTGGGAAAAATCATCAGCCCTTTGCACGATGAGCAAACCCTCTATCGCATGCATGAAAAGGAGGTAAGCCTAATGACATGGTGTGGCGCGCTCTTGATCCTTCGCAGGACTCTGCCAAATCATTTAAATAAACAGTTTGTAATACGCTACCATTTAGGTATTATGCTGTCATTCTTGGCCACACAATAAAGAATAAGAAGAAAGCCTAATTAATGTGTCTTTGACTCTGCCATCCATTACATTATAGGGCTGCCAAAGTATGCTCATTTTCGATGGAGTGGATTTGTTACATTATGTTTATAGTAGATATGTCAAGTGATACATTTGAAACGCAGTTAAATGCTTTTGAAAAGTATGGGGTAATATATCGTTTTTAAGCAGCACGCTCTTTTGAATGTAGAAGAACGCAAAGCCATCTATATACTGACCTTATGCGGAGAGTAACATTTTATAGTGTGTGCTGCTGTAAGCCCATATCAAAACACTTCACAAGAACTTCAGTAGAGTCGATGTGGCAGTGAAGCCACTTCGTTATTATTGGGGAGTTGTAGGATGCCATGATGGCAACGAGGAGTCTTTGCGGTCTCTTGGCAATCACTGGCAAGGCAGAGCATAAGGAGAGAAGTATAGTATTTCTATATTTGTATATTATGCACAGCATACAAGAGAACAGCCCTTTAATAGAGAGCTCACTTTGAGATGCCACCTCGAGGCAAGAGGGCTTTAAAGCACATAAAAGGCTGAGGAAATCCCCACAAATGTGCTGTAAAATGTTTGTTTTTGTTGTTGGCTAAAACTTAATTTGGTCACATTCTGCATTTCTTGTTAGCCATTGGCAAGCTCCATCTGCGTTAATTTAAGAAGGCCTGACATGTTCCCATTCCCTTGTTTTGCATTTGTGTTGTGTAACATTTCACAACTTCTGAAATGTAAAGGCCTAACCAGTCATTAGAGATGTCTCATTCTGTGCCCCTCCTCAATCTATGTTAGCTCCAATCCAAGCCTCAAAAAGAAGACTGAAGAACGGATCGATAAAAGAAACGAGGCACAGTATTCTGGAAGGAAAATGGGTCTTTAAATCTAAGTTATTTGAAAAGAGCGCTGTTAAAAGCACCCGACACTTTGATCTTGACAATTTATTGTTGATTGTTGATTGTGGGTTGTGAAGGCAGTTCACCTATAAAGGCCATGGGAGCCATGCCTCAATTGCATGATTGCTAGAGTGCTGAATATTTTTACCTGGGATATTAAACATTCCAGGATGAGCTATAAATGTAAAAGTAGAATGCAACTAAGGATTGCCAGTCTTTGTTCTTAATAAATGCTCTGTGGTCGGATGCGGTTCAATATGGTAGGCATGTTAGCAGTAGTCTTTCCGGACAGACCAACGATCTACAGGATATTTGGCGTTTAACTTTCTGAAAAA
Source organism: Ambystoma mexicanum (assembly GCF_040938575.1). Taxonomy (NCBI): domain Eukaryota; kingdom Metazoa; phylum Chordata; class Amphibia; order Caudata; family Ambystomatidae; genus Ambystoma; species Ambystoma mexicanum. The sequence goes on from NC_090926.1 coordinate 904,285,727, forward strand.
CATTGTAGAGTTTAAAAATAGATAACAGCTGTTGCCCATCCTCATGCCCACATGCATCATATGTGTCCCTTCTGTGAATGTATTGGGTGGCATCCCTGTTACTGTATTTGCTGCTCTGTGCATAGGGTCATTGAAAGTGTGCCAATCCTGAAGTCTGCTTTTCTTTGATGTCTGCAATGTGGCATTTTCTTGAAATGCTTTTTCCTCATGGTTTTATCTCTGCAAATCTGTTCTTCCATCTGCTGACCTCCTGGTTTCTTTTTTTTCAGTTAATTTCTCTATCCCCCTTGAGATGGGGCTGATCCGACTGTCTTTAATAGGTACTGATTCTAATAGTAAGGTCACGCAGACAAAATCTGATATATTAATATCCACTCAATCATGTATAGCTCTAAATGCAGTATTCTTCCCGCTTCTAAGTGCTGTAATAATAGTTTTATTAATGCCCAATGTAATAGTAGACGATTTATCGACTTCAGCTGAAGCAATGGCAGAGTTGGCAGTGCCGGGATTTAAACTTGCAAAGAGGAGGCTCGCTCAATGATTTCCGCGAACACTTCACAATTGTGACACCTTATACAATTCAGGGATTCATTCATTTGGATATTTAATTACCTAGTATCCAAGGATCAAGTAAGAGATCTGATTTCTCTGGTGAATAAAAAGCAATGCATTTGGAGAGGTATTATATGCCACCCTCTAACCATTAGGTAAGCATATGAGTCACTTCAAAAGAAGTAACATGCGTGATAAAAAAAAAAGCGTTGCACATGTATATGAGGACTATAATGAAACTAACAAAATGCTGTATGGATCCAAAGACTGTCACTTTCTGGAGCTTTTACAGAGCATGTATACATTTATGTCGCTTTGGTAAACCCAGCATACCTTGTGTTGACCCTTTGTCAGTTCTCTACTATTTTTTGGGGGTTTTGGTATTTTTTTAATGTCCATGAATTTGATATTTGTACATTCTGTGTTGAATGTACATTGTTCACATGGATAGCCACTGGGTAGTGTGCATAGTTTTTCTTGATGGTCCCTATATGTTATGTTATTTTCTTTCTCCAAGCATGGGGGCACACAGTGCCTGCCATATACAGTTTATTGCCAAATTCAAAGAATCCTTGAGCTTTAAGCAGGGCCTCTTTTTATTTATTTATTTATTTTAATTTTTGTAACGCGCCAACATGCCCGTGGGCCTCAGGGCGCACAAAAAACAAGAACAAGACAAAGACAAAGAAGCATAAGAGGCAGATGGAGAAGCGAGTCAGGAGATTATTCCAGGTTAAATAAGTGAGTCTTTACGGCACGTTTGAACGCTGTATAGCTCTGGATCTGCCGTATACTAGCTGGAAGTGTGTTCTATAAAAGGGGACCCTGAGCATCCAATGTAGTACCTCCAAATTTGGCTGTCCTAAATATAGGATAATTGAGTGACCGCAGAAGAAGAGCGAAGGTTCCTCATGTTAGATTTGATGCCTATACGGGATGACAGATAAATTGGGCCGCTGAGACTGAGGCATTTATGGGTCGTAGTAAGCATCTTACGCGTTATGCAGCGTTTGACGGGTAGCCAGTGGAGTTTTTTCCTAAAAGTAAAGATGTGTGTGCGACGTGACTGATTGAAAATATTACGCACGGCATTGTTCTGTGCCACTTGTAAGGATTGGATGTTAGAGGCTGTGGTGCCCGCCAGGAGGCTGTTACAATAGTCCAATCTTGAATTTATCAATGCAGTGGACAATAGAGCACAGTTCTCTTCCGATATGAATGGTCGAATATATCTAATTCTCTTGTTTATAGCACCACAACTAGATTTAATGCAAGAAATATGGGATTTCATGGAGAGTTCTTCATCAAGTACTACTCCTAAGGTTTTGACTTTCTTTTGAACTATGATGGTGTTATTGGCAATATGGAAAGAGGCGTAGTTAGGATCAAGTTTTGCCCGGATGTTTTTAGATGCCACAATAAGGAGTTCAGTCTTTTTATCATTAAGAGCAAGAGAATTACAAGCCATCCAATCTTGTATGGCCTTATATATTCGGTTAATGGTTTCCGAATCGCTGCTGTATGAGTCACTCAACTGAATAAGAACCTGAGTGTCATCAGCGTAATTTGTATATTGCACTCCTAGTTTGTTCAAAAGATCGAGAAGGGGCCGGATGTAAAGGTTGAAGAGCAGCGGCGACAGACATGAGCCCTGAGGGACTCCACATGTCTGAGAGATAGGAGAAGATTGTTTATCACACACGCAAACCCTTACAATTCTGGGACCCAGAAAGGAAGCGATTCATTTGGATGCAATTGCAGAGCAATTGCCGACCTCTCCGAGCCTTGACACTAGTAAGCTATGATCAACTAGGTCAAAGGCTGTTGCTTTTTCTAGTCTCATAGATGATAGATGAGTGGAGTGTTTTCGCTCTGGTACATATATTTCGAGGTTTAGAGTCAAAATGTTGCTTGATGTATTGTCTTCCTTGGATATTCAATTGTTTTGATCCTGGACATTAGCATTACTGTTGCAACTAAACTTACAGACCCATAAAGGGACTTGCTATCTGTAAACTCTTAAAGAAGAAGTGGAATCTCTTACTACTCGACAAAGAACTAACCAAATATATTTACGCTATACCTAGAGTATGTGCCTGAGCAAAACCAGTTCCAGACAAATGACTGCTCGCTATCAAATTTGATTCCCAAATTATGAAGTTGGTGTGATGGCATTGGGGTAGGTGTAGGTGATGGGTTAGGTTGCCTATAGAAACATGCAAATTACTAAAGTATGAGCAAAGTGGGATCCCAAGAACTTAGTAGCATGGTCTCTATTTCAGAAACATTTAGGCGTAGCCAGTTGCACGTCATTCATTGCTGAATGTGGGAGGGACTGCATATGAGAAAGAGGTCAATTTTAAATGTATTGCACAAATGGTATCAGGTAATAAAACCACGGCAAAAATGACGCTGGTAAAATAAATCGGTAATGGTGTACCCCATTATACCATTTAAGTGGAGCAGGAGTTGCGGGGGTGTCCCCCACAACCTTTACATGATTGTGGCAGCAGAACCACAGCATTTTTGCTGCAATATTTTGTATTCACTGCCATTTTTGCCGCGATTTTAAGACCTGGAACCTGCATAAATGTAATTGATTTTGATAATTAAAGACTGTGCACAACTATGGGATATGTCACCAGTTACACTGTCTATCTTAAGAAGAAACCCAGTTTTGGCTGTTGGTTGCAGATAAAGGAGAATGACTTGTGCCACTCTCACACATATTCCTCAGACAGTGGAGTAGCATCTTGTTGTAGACAAGGAAGCAGTTGGGAAACTGAGAAGAATCCATGCACAGACATGGCCCGTGTCTGTGGAAGCAAACCGTCTTCACTATTGTCCATAGACATGTAATCTGTTGCCTACCAAGTCCAGAAACCCAATTGGAACAAATTCAACATGAGATTATATGGAATCTGGGATGAGAATTGTGCTGTAGTCAACAGGTTTGAATAAAGTTTAACATGTATATGTCTTTGGTGTTGAGTGGAGTAAAGCAAACTGTCCTAATGGTAATGCCTTGGATATTGTAGATGCTTCTGTGGCTGCAGAGGTGTTAACGTGATTGACCTGCACCTGACCCTATCCAGAAACCCTCTGCACATTCACAGAAGCCTTTGAGTTCGCCACATATGTTATGTTGATCCAAGAGAGTGGTTTTGTGTAAGTTAAGGCTGTAAGCTCATAGCAGTTGCCATAGACAGGGAGCTAGAGAAAGATTGTAGTGAGTGTTTTTCATTTTGGCAGAGTATTCATGTTGACTATCTGCTTTTTACAATAATGGCTTGAATGTTGGCCTCTTGAGTGGTTGTGGCTCTTTCATACCTTGATCATGAATAGGACTGGTCACAGGCTGCACTGATGTATAGGCGTTTCTTCATCGTTGGGGGGCTTTTCCACTTAGGATGATAAGGTACATCGATAGATGTTTTTAAAGGACTGTATTGAATTAGCCTTTCACCTTTTGAGTAGTGCAAATATGTCAAAGGAGTTATTCATGGTTACTTTCCTTTGCACAAAGATGATAGGTAAAAACCCTGAAAGGTGTAAGGAATGGCATTGACTTTAACACGGTTAAATAATAACCCACACCTGGGAGGCATAAAAGGCCCCCTCGGGTGCAGGCCATAGATAAGAGCAGTAGCAGAAGTCAGACACCTCCACGCGGCAGCAGAAGAAGAAGTCTGATGAGAGCTGAGACGCAGACACCACAGTGGCGTGTAAAACGGATGCTGTTCCTTAGTGGGCCACTGCAGAGGCTGAACAGCAGGAAGTGCTGGAAGATACGGCTCTCCCCATGAGGATTGCAGCTCTAGAGGTCACGCAGCAGAATGTGCACCATTTAACAGTTTTCCCTATTGTCAGACAAGCACCGGTGGCAGGCGAGCACCATAGAGTTGTGGGAGCCAGTAGAGCTCTGCTGTTGACAGACGCGGGGCGCCACGACTGAGGGGGTTACCGAGCCACATGGGAAAATGGAAGCAAATTATCTACTGGCAGTGAGGCGAAAGAACACGTTTGCCAGAACCGGTGAGTTTACTGTTACATTGTGATCCCAGAGCACTCAGTAACCGCCCGCTGGCCGAGTCCAGGGGCGTTAACCTGAGAAATATTATAAACAAAGTAAAATTGAAGAAGAGGAATGTTTTTGAATACTGACCTAATGTAAAATAGGTTAATGCTTCTGTTGCAAACCACGCTGATTTTAAAAAGGAGTAGATGGCAAAACAAGAACCAGCCCAAACTGCAAAACTAATTATCAGCCCAAAAGGATGTGATTATAACATTGTGGGTCATATTAAAAGCCAACAATAAGCGAGGGCAATAAACCAAGAAAAAAAATAAAAACCACTATTGCCAAAGCCTAAACAGAATCATACCAAGGCAATTCATAAAGAGCCAGTATTGCCCAAGCCAAAAGAAGGCAATTAAGAATTTCAGGGTTTGTACAGACTATTGCCCTTATGTAAAGGAGGTCATAAGAGGACATGGTTTAAACCCATATTGTCAAACCCAAAGAAACGTGAAAGTGAGACACAATCATTATCGGCATTTAGTTGGTGTGAAAGCGGAGAAACAAGAGTGGCAGGAGGGCTGCCCTTCTGATAGAGGGTATTCAGGAGGAGAAGAGCATAACCTGTATTGAGTGTGGCAATCACAAATGTGCAACAAACAGCACAAGTGTGGTTCTTGTTTCCCCTAAAGACATTCTCAAATGTTGTTGTGAAGCAAAAGGCATTGCAAATCCGTATTAAGTTAACCCTTACTTCAGAAGTACTTGCAGTTAGTTTATTCTGGCCTGGCAGGAGAGTACACTGGGTCAAAGAACTTTGTAGCATTTGGTTCTGTTATGGCAGGTGAGTACACCAGAGCAGAGAATTTTGTAGTAGTCGGCCTGGTAGGTGTGTACCAGGTGGAAGCCATTGAAGTACTGTGGTGTGGTTAAACATCTTGAAGAAGAAGTTGATGAAACACTAAGTGTTTTGTGGATTAATGCAGAATCATCCTGACAAATGAATGTCATTGAAGCAATTGTTGTGTAAACTGTTGCAGAATTATTTACTTATGACAAACACGTGATTTTTTGAACTTGTGCAGAAATATCCTGACAAAGACCTCTTTGTTGAAGCGAATGAAATACAGATGAATTCATTGCTGATGAAAAGAAGTTGTTTCAAGCACTTTGTCGCAAGTGAAACGAGGAAAACTTTGTTGACACTTGCGAACTGTTGGTTGAGATCAAGTTGGAACTTTGTTATCAAGTTGGAACAAAAAGAGAACTGAAGTGGAACTTTTGTTATGAGCAAGGATTTCCTTATCCGTTTGTAACTGTCAAACCAAATCCTATTTGAATCTGGGCAAGGGGAAGTCACCCAGATTGTAAAGAGAAACAGTTATTATGATGTGAACTCAACTGTTATATTGGTTGCTTTTGAACTGCCATACATTACCTTGTTAAGTGGGTGTATGTATAAGTGTGAGGGACAGAAACCTTTAGTGTTTCCTTTAATTTGTTTTAGGCAGGTAAATCCTCATCAAAGTAGGGATAGTGAGGCAGTTATCCAACCTTTTGAGTTAATATAATGGCATATTTTGGAAAACCTTCATAAAGTTGTCCGCCTCACATGTTTGACCCCTCTCATATTGTGTCAGGCGAGGGATGTGAATCAATTGACACAAATTGGGGAACCCTTAAATTTGTGAAACTTAGTAAAACAGCCTCCACACCTACTGTAGCTACTGAGCAGTCCATAGGCTTTGATTTAAATAGTAGTAGAGGAGAATTAATTCAACCAGACCAGGAGACGGAACCTTGATCCCCCACAGATTTAATCCTCATTCCTCCCACTGGTACGTATATCCGACTTGCCTCTAGGTCGGGCCTGGCCTGGTGCTATGGATTAGACGTATTGGCAGGAGTGATTGACCCCGACTACAGAGGAGATGTTAAAATACTAATACAAAATAATGGGAAGAAAGCATACCAAATTAAAGTCAGAGCATGGATTGCCCAATGAATACTGGAAAAGGCTGTTTCCAAAGCCAAAAGAAATAAAAAATAGTTATGAGACTGGAAGAGGAACTTGGGGTGCGGGGGGAGTTTAGGGAAGCCAACTGAGAATCAGTAGTAAAACTCAACACAGAGGGAGAAGAAGCGGTCATTCCTGACTTGGTCTTTGCACGACAACATAATGATTCACTGTTAGTAGAATCCTTTAGTTTAGTTTATTTTTATTGTATATGGTTAAAAACCTTTACAATTCATATTAAAGCTTAATACATCAAATATTCCATATATAAATATAAATAAATAAGTATAAATAAAATATATGAAAATACTAAAGAACTTAACAATCTCAGATTTCAGATTCATCACAATTCTTTTCTTTCAGCTTCAAATCAATTTTGTCCAAAATCAAAATTAGTCTAATAATAAGCTTGATACCATCTCCTCTCATACATCTTTCCCACAGAACTTTGCGCGATAGAGCGGAACATGAATACAAGAAATTCCCAAACATGGAAAGTCGTAAGTCCTCAAAATATTCACAATAAACAACCAGATGTTTAAGGGTCTCAATAACTGTACTTTCTTTGCAAAAACGACATGAACCCATTTTAAATTGAGTGTCACATTTACCCCATTGGAGAAACCTTTCATTCGTATGGAATGGTTACAATTTATATCGCAGGTACAAGGAACGACCTGAAGCAGAGGGGAATTGCAGAATGTATCTGGGTCTGTCCCCCCATTTCCTTCTAGACAATGCAAACTCATAATAAGATCTGTATGAGCCAATTCGGTCTGCCTGACAACTCCAGTAATACCGATGCAGTTTTAATTTACAACTTGGTAAACACAGTATAAGGTCCTCCTTTGAGATCCCCAACATGACCATTAAACCATTCATTTTGTCCGCATAAACTGATAAAGAATTCACATCACCTAAAATGAGCTGTTCATTCAAATCCTCATAAAGAGAATTACAAGGTGGATCTCAAATTTCTGCATAGTTGTTTAACAGTCGCCAATTCCGTCTAGCAGAGAGTGGTAAAAGTTCTAGTTCACGACGAACTATATCATTGGGGACGGAGGCGGCTAGGCGAAGCACTCTTTTCCAAACTCCCATATCATCAACCTCATATAAACACATGTCTAAGATGTAAAGGATACATGGTTCAACTTTTAGAAGATAAAACTGGAGAACAGGTAGAAGAGAAAATCCACAGTATTTTCCCATAATTTATCTCATTTGAGAGACAAGAGGTCTAATTTTATCTTGGATTCTTTCCTTCCAACAAGACTTCGTGAAGGAGTCCGATAAAGGATAGCCCAAGTATTTAATTTCTTGTACTGTTTCAATTTTTTCACCATCAATCATCCACTTATAGGAACACCCTCTTTGTTTCCCATCTTTTAAAATCAATATGTTGGATTTGTATTCATTAACCCTTAAATTATGGGCAGCAGCATAACGCATAAATGCGTTGATCTTATTCTAGAGCCCAAATGGGGACTTATCAAAGATAAGAAGGTCATCGGCAAAGCCAATATAATTCAATTTAAGTTTACCAATTTTTATATGGAAAATGATTTCCTTTGCCAAGCATTCCTCCACATCACAAATATACATATTAAACAACACCGCTGCCAAAGTGCATCCCTGTTTCAACCCAACTTCAGAAGGGATTAGATCAGCAAGTGCACCTTCGTTATTTAATCGCACTCTATAATTAGTGCGTGAGTAAGGCGATAAGCGCCACCAGATGTTTCGGGAAACCCATCACCAGCATCTTTTCCCATAAGAGTTCTCTCAGCACAGTATCAAAAGCCGAACTTAAGTCAAGGGTTGCCATATAGACAGCCCCCATATGATTGTGTTTGGTGTTCCATTGAATATGTGATACCAGGGTAGCATTGAGAGAACATCCCATGTGGCGTCTGAAGCCTGTCTGAAATTTAGAAAGTGTTGCATCCCTTTTCGTATGTTCCTGAAGTTCCTCAAGAATAAACTGACAAGATACCTTTGAGGAAGCATCTGTGAGGGCAATAGGTCTAAAGTTTGCAGGGTCATCAATGGGGCCATTCTTATAGATAGGAATGATAACCGCTGAGCACCATGATGCAGGGATTGATTGCAAATAGAATACTGCATCAAATGTATGTTTTAGAATCATTGCCCACGGTTGAATGTCATATTTAAATAGACATGCAGGAATGCCATCAGGTCCAACAGCCCTAGAGGGGTTTAATCGCATGATTGCCCTAGATATATCATCCAGACACCAGGGTGATCTAATCAACATGGCTGTTTGAGATTCGTTCTAGTGTTAGTTAGATATTGTTTTGGGAACTCATATTTCAGTTTGATATAATTAACCCACTCAGCAGCTAATATTGCATTTTCTTTGTGACCCTCTGGTGGGCCATTTATCAACCTTACGATCGACCAGATTTTACGTGAGTCACTTTTGAGTAAATGGTGCATCATATTCTGATTATCATTTAAAAGGAGTTTAACTTTAAGATTATTCACTGCAATTTTATAATTACGAAGAGTTATCTTTTTTAGCATATAATACTTTTGCGGTTCAAGCGATAACTTAAGGAGTTGTCTGACCTTAAAGTTTTTAAGCTTTTCTAATCTAAAAAGCTCTATGTTAAAGATATGTATGTGCTGTTTTTTATCCTGAGCATGTTTCCTTTGCTGTATTATCTCAACTAGGTGAATATCAATCCTCTTAGATATGATTGTATCTAAACCTACCGGATCATGATGTAATAATGACATAATTCCATCCATTACCGGTCAGCTTTAATCAGACTAATCGAATGTGTACAAAAAGGGGGGGTGTCCTGACTGTAGAGGTCTGAGTCGACTGCAACTTGTTAATTGCAGTGTAAGTTTAAAGACAAATAACTATCTTTTGGTGTCTTAATTTGTATACTACCTAGGATAGCAGTACATGAAAAAACCTGTAATAATCCACATGTGCTAGATCATTGGTTTATAGGGTGACAGCTTTTATTAAGTGGCTGTCCTCATTCCTTTAAACATTCTGTGAAGGAGTTTTAAGTGTAAACAATTCACCCAAATCACACCATAATACAAACAGATATAAGCAGGAAAACATGGAATCAAGCCAATTGGTACATGAACATACTGTGTGTGATTGCAGGTACAAAAAATGGACAGAAATATAAAGGCATCATGTTGCTACTAGTACATTCTGTTTTTTCTTATTGTTGAACAGTTTTACCCAACAGGTTTAAAACAGGTTTACCCAATAAAACATAAAATTGGTGTAACCTAAATATTCCTCAAAAAATGAAGACCTTGGATGGGTCTGACATAGCCAGGCTAAAGGGTGACCAAAAAGTCGTTGATCGGACTAATCCGCATACGACAAGTTGTGTGATTCCATCTGACCGATAGGCCGGCCCGATCATTTTCTACCAATTTCAGAACCTGATTGGGCATAAAGCCCCAGCCCTTTGGGTTCAATTTTAAGGAGATTGCATGATGGTCTGGTCACCAAAACCCAACTTCTTTATGTCAATTAGGTTTGATGATTTATAAAATACAGAGTATACAAAAAATTATCAATGTGAGAGGACAATCCTCCACGTGACCATGTATTTACAAATTCCTTTTCTCTGGTTGGGACTACTTGGATATCCCAATTGAGGAAAAAGTCCACCCATTTTTTCCCATTCTTAACAGTAAGAGATGACATTAATAGTTGACGCCCCAGACACAGTTTATGCAGCAAACAAGTGGAATTAAAGTCACCCCCCACCATAACCCCCACCTGAGCATTGCGAGTAAATGCACCTTCCAAGATTGTATCAAGATTGTCAATAATCTCATTAAGCGTGGATATGTTCCTATTCCAGTATATGCACATAATTAATAAAGGGTTATCACATTTTAAACTGGGGGTTAGTTCAACAGCCAATACAGTTAGATCCTTGTATATAAGTTTCGTATTAAACTTGCAAGTATTATTAACAAGAATTGCTAACCTCGCCGAAGGCCTACCCTTTTCCCCTCTAGAAGCAGGATGTGAGTGACATTGAGACCCTTCCACAGTGAAATGGACTACATGCATAGTTTCCTGTAATAGGATACTAGCAGGATAGGAACTTCTTTCAACAGTACCCCACCATTGATTGAAATTTACCATCCCACAACTATTCCACGACAGGCATTCAAATGGGATTTTATGCTGCACAGGGCTAGGGTGGCGCTATAGAGGTTGTCCTCGGCACCACTGTGGGTAATTTATTAGATCCAGAGAAAGCAGCAGCCATGGCTAATATCTACTTTACAAAATCTTCATTAAGATTTGGCAGCTGATTATGCTCCTGTCATGATTCCTGCCCCTCATGTCCCCAGCCCTCCAAGATGTCAGGCTGGAGCCAGGCCACGATCACCTACATGGCCCTCAAGGGCCTCTCCATCCCTCCAAAGACCCACTTGGGGTCAGACTTGGCGCTTGTGGCACCAGACTCACTCACTCCCATAGGATAACATTGGGGATTGGACTTGTAGTGCATTGATGGGGACAAGATGGATGCCAAACAAACAAAACCGTGAGTTTCCACACGGTAACCCCATATGCACTCCTCACGGGATAATATCCCTTAGGTAATTAGAGCAATTCACCATGTCATTGCTCTCAAGTAGAGAGTGGGACTTACAGTACTGGCAATGAAGCCGATATAGTAACTAAAAAGATGTTCCAACAAAACTATAAACATAGGTTTTTTTTAATACAACAAGAATAGCAATTTTCCAAAACACAACAAAATTCACCAAATGTTTTCAAATAAATACATAGTTAACTAGTGTTTACAACATTCACACTAGCATTTTTATAAACTCATTAAAGTCTCTTGAAACACATTCCAAATAGCACCATTAGATTCAATCATTTGCCAACGCGTTTCGGATTATCACAGAATCCATCCTCAGGGCTAAGGTAACTATTTGTTCCCATTCTTCATAATGTTTCACAGTTCAGATCTCTAAAAAGTAACCGAGAGATATAATCACTAATAATCAACATAATCGACCTTAATTAAATCACTAGCAAGAAACGCTAGCACACTAACCTTATAATCCATCAGCAATAGGTGTTGTCAATTCGTAGAACCAAACTTTATGGGACCTCAGTGCACGACTGGGACCAGTAGCAGGTAGGCGTGGGGCTATGAGTATTCCAGTATCCTACGGGAAGGGGAAAGTATGTATATGTTAAATAGGGAGAACCTCACTGCAAACGTAGTGAACACCTCCCTATGACCTCAAGACAACTCATAGCACAGCATAAAGACACCTACAAATGGGGTACAGAATTTAATCAAATCAAACCAACAGAGGGGCATCTAACCAACTACGTCTCAGAGTGAACAGTCAAGGCTGTGCAACACAGAGGGGCAGATAAGCTTTTGCATGGAGCAAACAGTTTCCACCTAACCTGGGTCCAGAGACGTGTAGCCGTATAGCTTGATGGGATTTAGCTTAATTTCAAACCGGTATCCGCCCGCGTTCCAAAAACGGGACGGGCGTACCGAAACGCTCGGATCTGGGCATGAATATCGACCCATTCGATAATGACAATACTATGGACTAAAACGTCCGTGTGTGCACTCACCTGGTCTCGAGTGCGATATATACAGAAAAAACCAGCCGTCCAGCGCGTTCGCTGGGGGCTGTCTGTGTCTGTTGTTTGTAGGTTTCCACGGCGACGCCACGCATGCGCAGCAGTGTTACTGGCCGCCATCTTAGGGTGGGCATGTCCCCAGTCGTAAACATCCGTGTATGTGCACCATCAGAATTCTAAAGCATAGGTATTCAGGGCGATACAATTGATCAGAATGGCATCAGATAACGTTGATACCCGGTTAGTGCTGCTTCTAAAGGGATAACTATTGGGGCCGGAGGGAACCCTAAACCAGCCTATAGTGTATATGATCGGACGGCGTTAAGGCGTGGCCAGCAAGGAAAGACGCAGAAATAAATCTGCTCGAGTCCTCGTGGCCACGAAGTTAATCCAGGCAAACTCCTGGAGTCTATGTAGGGCAAAGGTACCTATCAGGGTAACAAGGTGAGCATGCAGAACAAGATCTACCAAAGACCTCATGTGCGCCGGATTCTGAGAGTGGGCAACGAAGAAATACGCAGAAAGAAATCTGCTCGGATTAGAAAGTAGTGAGGATCCCTAATAGAGGGTAGAGTCCGAATACACTGCCGGTTCGGGCTCACCAACAATGACGCAAACCCACCGTTCACACTCTAGAAGTTGAGGATCCGCATATCACTTACTCAAAGGTGATCAAAAACCCACAATCATTTCAATATTGTGACATTTACAAAAACAATCAGATAAGTAATTACATAGGCAAAAGACAGTTCTATCCGTAGTCTGCCCCACTTGTGTCCCCCGCGAAGGATGTCCAAGAGGTTCACAATCTAATCAATCAAATCAACCACCTCAAATTGTATTCCAGAGCATATCAAATCCCCATGATTAAACTGGAGACATATATCGACAGTAATTCCCCATTATGTCGATATATGTTTGCATAGTTCAGTTTTCAAAAGACCATCATTTTGAAGAAGCTCCTAATCTAAAGCTTCAGGTAGTTAAACAAAACACATTAAATCAAATTCGAGGTTCATGCCCCTTGGACTCAGACAGTCAAGCAATTCAATCCATAAGATCTCTCTTTGTTGAAGTTTCCTTATAATGTCACCACCCCTTGGCCCCAATTTAACCTGTTCCAATATGACACATTTCAATTGGGCTACTGTGTGTCTAGCTTCTGTAAAATGTGTTGCTACCGGTGATTTTGGGCTTTTGGTGCGGATATTGGATTTATGCTCCGTCCAATGTATCTTAGCCTTCCTCGTGGTCATCCCTACATAATAAAGACCGCAGGGACATTTCAGGCCATAGACCACATTCATAGCATCACAAGTGCAGGAATGCTTTAGCCAAATGGGTTTCCCTGAATGTGGATGTCTTACACTATTTCCCTTAATAACATTTGCACATTGTTGACAGTTCAGACAGGGTGTCGTGCCCCTAAATGTGCTCTGGTCTGATCCCTGATTTTGTATTTCTGCTTTAATAAGGCGGGCGGATACCGGTTTGAAATTAAGCTAAATCCCATCAAGCTATACGGCTACACGTCTCTGGACCCAGGTTAGGTGGAACCTGTTTGCTCCATGCAAAAGCTTATCTGCCCCTCTGTGTTGCACAGCCTTGACTGTTCACTCTGAGACGTAGTTGGTTAGATGCCCCTCTGTTGGTTTGATTTGATTAAATTCTGAACCCCATTTGTAGGTGTCTTTATGCTGTGCTATGAGTTGTCTTGAGGTCATAGGGAGGTGTTCACTACGTTTGCAGTGAGGTTCTCCCTATTTAACATATACATACTTTCCCCTTCCCGTAGGATACTGGAATACTCATAGCCCCACGCCTACCTGCTACTGGTCCCAGTCGTGCACTGAGGTCCCATAAAGTTTGGTTCTACGAATTGACAACACCTATTGCTGATGGATTATAAGGTTAGTGTGCTAGCGTTTCTTGCTAGTGATTTAATTAAGGTTGATTATGTTGATTATTAGTGATTATATCTCTCGGTTACTTTTTAGAGATCTGAACTGTGAAACATTATGAAGAACGGGAACAAATAGTTACCTTAGCCCTGAGGATGGATTCTGTGATAATCCAAAACGCGTTGGCAAATGATTGAATCTAATGGTGCTATTTGGAATGTGTTTCAAGAGACTTTAATGAGTTTATAAAAATGCTAGTGTGAATGTTGTAAACACTAGTTACTTATGTATTTATTTGAAAACATTTGGTGAATTTTGTTGTGTTTTGGAAAATTGCTATTCCTGTTGTATTAAAAAAAACCTATGTTTATAGTTTTGTTGGAACATCTTTTTAGTTACTATATCGGCTTCATTGCCAGTACTGTAAGTCCCACTCTCTACTTGAGAGCAATGACATGGTGAATTGCTCTAATTACCTAAGGGATATTATCCCGTGTGGAGTGCATATGGGGTTACCGTGTGGAAACTCACGGTTTTGTTTGTTTAGTGTCTAATTTGCCCCGAGTGGCCTCGTGGCTTTTACCCCTTTGCACCTGAAGTTTTTTCAGAATTCTAAATTGTTTGTGAATACCCCTTAAAAAGTGATATTAGCAAGCCATATATTTACAAGCTAGTGCCTCCCACCCCCCATTGTTTTGACAAGATGGATGCCCCCACATATTTCGGTTCCCAGAACTGCATGTGCAGTCTAGTCTTTTGGGTGTGGTTCAGCCAAGAGACACCTGGGATACCCAGAGACTATTTAAGCCACGCCCAGGCTGAGAAACATGCTTTGTGTTTTCTGCACCTGCAGAGTGACCCTCACCATGTTCGGATCGGTCTCCAGTAGGCCTGCATCTTTCTTCTGCGCTCAGCTCCTGCAAGAACAAGAACACGGTTAGGAACAGCTTTACCTTGCGGCGCTTCTGCCCATCGTTCATCGCTCCTTCTGTTCTGCGGGCATCTTCGGCGGTGTCATTCCCATCCCGGCACGCCGCTTCCTAAGGAAAAGGGAAAATAACAGAAAAAAGACAAATCTTTGCTTATTTTTAAAGACTGTATGAGCTTCAACCCTTACCTGAATCCCAGCCGCTCTGGGGGAACTCTGTCTCCGGAACTTCTCATCCATCTGCAAGAGGGAAAAGACACTCCAGGTTAGAGTGGAAACATCTAGAGGCGCCGCATACCGCGCTTACTCACCGCATTCGTTCTTCATAACCGGCATCCACGCTGAAAACATTGCGGCACCTAAAAGACACAGAAAAAGAACTAAGTTCAATACAAATACGAAAGGGTTGCATCGCGCATCACGCTCTCACTCACCTTGAGCGCTACTCATCTCAGCAGCACGTCGCCATCCCTGGACGCCGGCCATCATCTAAGGAAGGAAAGGAATGAAGTTGGAGAACTGTTCAAAAGACTCATTATACTTACCTGTCGGACTCTTGCCAGTGAAGTATCTAGGCAGCAACGGGCCTGCATCAATCAACGTGCCCCTGCGCTGAAAGCAGGACGGAGAGCACACTTTCCAAGAAAACAAGGCCCAGTCTCCAGTCGAGTAGACTCCAGGGAAGGGTTCGAGGTCGTAAGAGGTCAGAACAGGCTGAGTGACGTCCCCATGGATACCAGGTGAGCGTTACAGCTCCTTATTCTGATTTTCAGTTATTATGGGAGCAATTGGTTTATCCAGGAATGCTTTGGCCTCAATTTCAGAATGTATAAGAAATGGAGTCAGACCAACATACAAAAAGTTCTCTCTCTGCTCCCAGATTAATTTCTTAATTAACCTGAAGTAGAATCCACATATCATCCTATTATTACGAATGGTGGCTAATCTAACCCAGTCAATGTCTTCTGAGCATAATGTTCTTAGACAAGGAATCGTATGTTCTTAGACAAGGAATCGTGTAGAAGGCTTTTAATAGGGAAGAGCGATTGAGATTTTGTTTAACGTTAATCTTTGGATCACTCTCCCATCCCAATATATAGGTTTGATCTTGATTTGGCTCCAAATCATGGACTTCCTCTTTTTGTACGGTACTCATACCATCTATCGCTCCAACTGTTGGTGTGGCAACCAATCCCTTAGGGAGCTCAATTGCCTTTACTTGTTGTATTTCAACCTTCATTGGTGCTGTATTTACACCACTATTGAGTGGCTGATCATTCATCGTGGGCACAATGTCTTCAGATCCTAGAGTATCCCTACCCAAGATCCCCATCATCCATGGTTCACCTGAGACAACTTTACCCGCTTCCCCCCTTCCTCTTGATTCCAACCTGTTCTCCATTGATTCCTTTTCTTTTATTTTTCCTTTAATAAAAGATGTTCTCTTGTGGATCGTAGGATAGAACTGGGCGAGCGACAGCTGCAGTCCCCCTCTAAGTGTGCCAGGGACATCGGGAATTAATGTTGTTTCTGTCCTACTTTCATTCTTTACTCTGTTTGTTTTTTCAATATCATTCACAGTCACTTTCTTTTTTAACCCTGCATTATTCGATAGTTTTTGGTCTTGATTTTTGTCAGATGGGTTATGATCCAACAACAACTTGGATTCATCATCCAGCTGAGATAGGTCAATAACCACCTCATGTTCAAACATGGCAGGCATTTCTTTTGATTTGACAGTTAACGCTGTCCTAGCCTGTTTATTTACCAACGCTAATGCTTTGGCCCTCCTTTTCTGTGCCCTCACTGCCAACCTTTTCTCTTTACGGGTTAGGACTACTTTAGGTTGTGATGACTCCACGTCGTCGATTTGATCTGACACCTTAAATTGCCCCATACCCATACATTCCTCAGATGGATCAATCAGGTTGGTCAGGGGAGAGGGTCTATCTGGACCCTCATGCTTCCTACTTGACTCCCCCAAAGGAATAGGAACCAAGCCCAATGATTTTAATGAGCAGGTATCCATCTTTAGTCCTTCCATATATTCTATTTTTTTAACAGAGGCTAGAACTTGTAGTATTTCATCATCTTTACTCATTTGTTCATCAGTCTGTGTATAAATCGTTATATAAACAATAAAAGCCATTACACTTGCAAATGATTGTTTTTTAAACATAGGCACACCAGATATACCATCATATTGGGTGGCACTATCGGCCACATCCTTCTTTTTAGATTGCCTTTCTGAGAGGGCAGCCACAGCATCACACGCAAACAAAAGGCCTTCAATTCGATTAGTCTTATTAGCGAGTTCTCCTATAGCTGTCTTCATAATTCCAATTTCATAGTGGGAGCGCTCATGGCCTTTGTCCAGTAGGTCCAGTATCCTTGCCAAAACGGGAAAATCTGGACTTAATGATGGGGCATCAAGAGTAATGATCTCAGAGCGTGCTTAATTCGAGACGCTTCTTATTCTCTTTCATTCAAGCTAGACTGAAACTCTTGGATGTCTTTAATCATTCTATCATTAAGTGTCATTTGAGGACTTTTAACATTTGGAGAACTCACCATAGGTTTACTATGGAAATCATTAGTCTCAAGGTCAATTTCCCATGCCAACTTAGATTTTTCGCCGCCCACAACTACAAAATTAGGTTTGGATGCAGTATTTATCTTTGTTACAGTAGGATTACTCATCATAAATACATTTTCTCTCCCGACCATTCTCTGGTTTGCTGGTGTAGATGGGCCAAGAGATAATCGCACACGCTTACTTAATTCTGCTTCAATCGCGGGGCCCATCATTGAGCAGTCAATAGTGTCATCCTTGTATGATAAGTTATTAATGCTATTTATACCATTTAAATTAGGATACAATGTATCTTCGTGAGGCGTGCCTTTTTGATTACTATTATTTAAATCTTTCAGCTTGAATTTAGTACTTGGTAGATCAGTATCACTGTCATTCTTAGCACAATGAAACATAGCAGTCACATTGATCTTAGAAGTAATACCCATTTCTTCCAAAATCCTAGGTCTTAAATCTAATGATGGACTTGTTTCAGTCCCACCCATGACCTCCCCCACATCTGTTAACTTAACAATTGATGGCACCGGTAAATCTTCAATAGGTGGTGACAAATCCTCACTATCGGGATTAGGGTACAATGGGGTTTGCAGATTAATAAACTTCCTCCCGTTTCGTAAACCATTCACCGTTCTGAGCGAAAAAGTAATGTCAACGTTAATCGCTCAGAAGGGTAGGAGAAAGTAGTAAATTAACAATCTGCACAAACTTCCTTTAACACTAGAATAAGATATCACAATAAACTTCAGATATGTTATTGGTCAATGGCCCCTTATTGTTATTTAATAGCAGCGATGTTACTCACAACATTTTAGAGTTTACAAGCCCCCTTGCACCCGCCGCACAGCCGAACAGCCCAACAGCAGAGACAATTTGGGACATTTCCGGTGCGCGCGCGATGCACGTGCCCAGATAAGGTATAGTGTCCGGTGTCAATCACGGCGGGTGCGGGGTGTGGCAATCCAGGCACAAGAGAATTGTGGTTCTAGAAGTCCAGCCAATAACAGGGTATGAGTGCGCGGTTTGGCGCAGTCTTTGCTTCTCCTTGCCGATGGCGTCGGATAAGGTACAGCCACAAAGTATGTCACAGCCCAACAGCAGAGACACTTTCGGACACTTTAGAATATTTGCAAAGCGCAAACCTGGGACTTTAGGCATTAGGGTGCTGACAAACCAAAAAAAACAACGAGAGTGATAAGGTAATAAGTGAGGATTAAAGAAGGGAAATGATCAGACCATTTCTTGTTTCTCTGAAATCTGGACTATTATATAAGGGAGATGTAGATTCATCAGGTACACCTAGAAACCAAGTTGTGATTCCCAAAAGTCATAAAAATATGGTATTAGAATGGCTCATGCCTATCTAACAGCGGGGCATTTAGGAACTGCAAAAACTTGAGCACAATCTGTAAATAGATTCTACTGGCCAGGAAAGTGTTCTGATATAAAGAATTTTGTAAACACCTGTGCATTGTGTCAGAAAACTAGTACGCTGGTACCTCCTCCTGTTCCCTTACAAATTTTACTTATTATAGAAGTTTCCTTTTCTAAAATTGGGATGGACATAGTTGAACCATTAGAAACCTAAAGATTAGGTAACAAATGTATATTAGTCATTTTGGACTATGCACCCATTACCCTGAGGCCTTCCCATTATGAAGCAACACCTCACAACAGATTTTGAAGCCCTTACACCCATTCTTTTCCAGAAACGGCTCTCCTAAAGAAATTCTGGCTGACCAAGGGACCCTTTTTGTGAGTAAACTCATGGCTGAGGTCAAAGATGTTCTTCAGATTAAAACCATATGTACCTCCATTTACTATCCCCAAACAGATGGATTAGTGGCGAGATTCAACCCAACCCTGAAACTCATCTTAAAAAGAAATTAGTAGAAGCAGATGGGAAAAATAGGAATATCATGATACCATGGGCCCTATTTGTTATTCGTAAAACTCCTCAGTCATCAACCAGAATTTCCCCCTTTGAATTATTATATGGGAGAGGGCCCAGAGATGTATTAGATATGCTATAGGAGACGTTTGAAGAAAGGAAGAGGGTTGCTATTCCATTATCCCAAACTGCAGAGAGACAAAAAGAACACATGAAAGCAGTTCAAAGTATAGTGCAGACCAATATGGCCCAAGCACAGCAACATCAGAGAATGTTATAACAAGAGGGCACTGATGAGATCCTTCTCGGTAGGACAGAGAGTATTGGTTCTTCTGCCATCATCTGAAAATAAGATGCTTTCTAGGTGGCATGGACCCTACGAAATTCTAGAACAAATGGGACCTTATAAATATAAAGTTTCTTAGCCTAACAGAAAAATCAAAACTCATATCTACCATATCAATTTACTTAAAGAATGGAAGTAAGATCCATTGGAAACTAGTTAAGTCATATTAACAAGCTTAGTGTCTGAATAAAGTCATGGTAACCATTTAATTTCTACTTACCCCAGAATCATAAGCAACATTTATTAGACCTATTGCTGAAATTCCCTGATGTGTAACTGAATGAGGAAGAGTAAAAGGAGTATACTATAATATACCCACTCCCCCTGGGCAGGTAGTTCACCAGAAAACATATGGAATCCCTGTGAGTAGAAAACAAATTATCCAACATGAGATTGAGGCCATGATAAAAGCAGACATTATTGAACCATCACAAAGCCCCTGGTCCTCTCCTATTGTGTTAGTTGCAAAACCAGATCATTCTTGGAGGTTCTGAATTGATTTTAGCAAGGACAATGAGGTATAGTTTGACAGCTACCCTGTGTCCGGGATAGATGACTTAATTGACCGATTGGGTGGTGACATATATCTTTTGACCATTGACCTGGCGAAGGGTTATGGGCAGGTGCCAGTTAATTCCATACATAAGCCCAAAACAGCCTTTTCCACTCCTCCTGGGTTGTTCCAATTCAAAGTGTTGCCTTTTGGGTTACATTAAGCCCCTGCTACTTTTTATGACTAATGGACCAGGTTTTGAGGCCATATTCATCATTCTGCGGGAGCCTACATTGCTGACCTCCTTATTCATAGCAAAATTTGGCCTGAACAT
The DNA here is from genome assembly GCF_040938575.1 of Ambystoma mexicanum. Lineage (NCBI taxonomy): Eukaryota > Metazoa > Chordata > Amphibia > Caudata > Ambystomatidae > Ambystoma > Ambystoma mexicanum. The sequence goes on from NC_090926.1 coordinate 904,306,441, forward strand.
ATGTCGCATTTATACCAATTCACCTGGGCCTTACGAAAATCTGGGCTCACTGTGAACCCGAAGAAATGTCATCTGGCAAGATCTGCAGTAAAGTAGGGAATGGACTAATTCAGACTATCCTGTCTATTTATCTGCCTATCTATTATTTGTATAGCGCCATACACCCGGGAAGCCTCAGAGCACTGACAAGACAGAGACAGCATGCAAACAATAAGGAGTAGAGTCTGTCAACCCGAGCACTCTTTAGGCTTTACCTTTATCAAAGAGAAAGGTCTTCAGACTCTTTTTGAAGTGGGATAAGGCTGGTATTAGGCAAGCCCATACATCCAAACTAGTACCTTCAAGTGTTTTTCTTTTGAACCAAGGGCATGACAGGATTCAATTTTTATTAGATCGTAAGGCTCGTTTTATGGGAGCTTTTTTGACGCTTGATCAAAGATATGTAGGGGCATTACCAGACAGGCATTTGTGCACAAGTGAGTTTGACTAATGCTGTATTCTTTGCTCCACTGGGAACCAGTGCAGCTCGTGATTCTGACATTTGTGCTGGTTTTCTGAGCCCACATACCGCACGCAGCGCTCCATTCTGAATGGTTTTCAGTTTACCTGATCACACTGTTGCAGCAGTCGAGCTTAGCATTAACAATGGCAGATGCCACCACTGCCCTTTTCTGTTCCGACTGGTATGGTGTTATCTGCCACAGTAATTGGTTCATGTGTGACCATGATGTTTTTGGATGAGCTTCCTGTTTATTAGCTGTTAGTTGTGATCCCAGGTAGACTCCCAGTGTTTTGAATGCTGGGCTACTGGAATATCATCACCTCCAATTTCGAAATTGACTGTATTGTGGGTCCATTTTTTTAAACATCGCACCAGTTCCAATAATCATTAGCTCAGTCTTCTCGTTTTCGAGGGCTGACAATGTTCTCGCCATCAATGACTTAATTGCTAAGAAGATTTGGTTCACTCTTTCCACATCTGTGGAGTAGACCCCTGAGAGTCCAATAAGAATCTGCGTATCGTCCGCATAGTTTGCGAACTTCATACCCAGACTGTCAAGTAGGTCACATAAGGACCTGATGTGACATTGAACAGCAGGAACACCAGACATGACCCCTGTGGTATGCTGCAGGTCAGGAGAATAGGAGAGGATTGATAGTAATTTTTTGTTACTCTTGCTTGTCCTGGTCCAAGAAAGGATTTGAACCATTTAGCAGAAGTGTCCGAGCATTTCCCTCTTGTGACCAGTCGGGCCACCAGCATCTCATATCCACCAGGTCAAATGCGGCTGACAGGTCAAGCAAGAGGAGTAATACAGTTTGTCCTTTCTCCAGCATGGGGTCTGCCATGGATTCACATGCTCATAAATATTCCCCGGCGTCAAGCTGGGAATCCTCGGTAAAAGAAAAAACAGCTTTACTTTAAAACTGTATTTCCCCTTTAAACCAATCACTGTTCTCTGGGTCATACTGCCCCATCCAATGACAGTCCTCCCTAAGCCCCGTCTCTGGCAGCCATCTTGAGATTTGTACTGCACTCTTCAGTGTTGGGAGTCCTCGAGTTGCTCTCTTAGCTATTTGTATGTTTTCCAGGTTTTTCGCTGAAAAGTTTGATTTTTGTTTCCAACAGAGCCTGTATGCTCTTTCCTCATCGGCCGGCAACGGGGACCAGTTGTCGGTGAAGTTTTACACCCCTCAAGAGCAAAGATGCGTCGAAGTTTCTGGAGTCCTTCTTGGGCCTACTTCGCGCCCTCCGACATGATGCAGGAGAAAAAGGAGGGACGGACCGACCCTCTTTAGGCCCTGCACCAAATGCAGACTACGGAACGTCATCGTGGAGGACAAACATCTACAGTGTCTTTACTGCCTGCACCCGGACCACAAAGAGGTGGAGTGTGAGATATGCCTGGGCATTGAAGAAGATGATGAAAGACGGGCATAGCAGGCTGGCGGCATGGCTCAATTAGAACAAGGCCTCTGCCCGTGCTCCGAGCAGGGTCATGTCACACACAGGACCGGCTGGTCCACGGAGCGGTCTCCCGTTGAAAAAAGGTCAAAGTCCTTTGTGGTCGACCCATCCAGGCCAAGAACCTCAAGTCTGATTCCACCAGGTTCGCTGCTGATGGGGTCCCAGGTTGGATAGGCCGCGATCACTATCGCCGTCCGCCTCTGTAGCCAGCCTGCCATCTAGCTCCTCTTCAAAGAGCAAGTCATCCATCCCAGCCAAGTTACGGGAGAAATCGAAAAACAGAGGCCGGAAGAAGAGAAGAAGGCCCTGCATCCCAAGCAGGCTCAACCGGTGCAGCCAAAGTCCTCGTCGACACCTGCAGTGGTAGGTGCCGATTGAACGAGGGTGGCTCCTACGGCCCAAAGGGTATCCCTGCCACTAAGGCACGACAAGGCCACTGATGCTGCAGCAAAGGCCGCAATCCTCAAGGAGAAAAGGGGACTGGGGGGCGAGGAGGTCCCCAGCTCTCCAAGGTTGACGTTCAACCGATGGATATCCCGACGACAGATGACACGACGAAGAGTCCATCCATATGGTCCAAAAGGACGAGGATGGCGGCGGCGCAGGGCCTAGCAATCTGTTGTTTCCTTGACGGCTAAGGGACATATCCATGGACATACTGTCAACTGTCCACCGCCTGGTGATGGAGATCCAGCAGAGGTTGCCCCCAGCACCGACGGCTTTGGTGCTGCAGGCTCCTGATCAGCCGCCGCATTAGAAGAGAAAGGGTTATCCGATGCTGCCACATCAGACTCCTCCACCAGCGGACCCAGATACGCACACAGACATTGGTATGGAGACGGCCACGGGAGCCGATGAAGATGAAGACTTCGTCTCGGCAGACGATGAATCACTGCACCTAGACGACCCTGCTAGAGTCTTTCCACCAGACGAGGTGGGATCATTCCACTCAATGATCTCCAGGGCCTCCGAGCTGTTACAGCTGGTGCACGAGGAAACCAGAAGAGTCCAAGAGGAAGACGATCATGGCGGTGCCCTATTTGGACACCATTTGGGAGGACGGCCTAGCCCTCATGAAGAACCCATGCACGGCTGCAACCAAGCGAGACAGGTTGGAGAAGAAATGTAGGGTGCTGGACTCCACACCCAAGTGCTTGAGGTCACAACTGTCGCCGGACTCCGTAGTGTCTGCTGCAGCAAGGAAACATTCAGCTAACCCGGCTTCATCCTCATCAGTTCCTCTGGACAGCAAGGGGAAGAAGATGGACGCCATGGGGAAGAGTCATTTACACTGCAACATTTACAAACAAGGCGGCCAATGCTCGTGCTATCTTGGCCCGATACAACCAGGAGCTTTGGTACAAGCTATGCTCGATCCTGGAATTCCTCCCAGACAAGAATATGGAAGCTCTTGTCCTCTTTCAGGAAGGGGAGGTGGCTTCGGACCATGCCATTTCGGTGCCAGTGGACATCCCTGACATGGGTTTCTGGCAGATGGGCAACAGAGTCTGCCTTTGTTGGCAGGGATAGTTGAAGGCCATGGACCTTCTACAGGACGTTCATGCGAAGGTGCTGGACATGCCCTTCGACTGAGAAAATCTGTTCGGGAAGGCAGTTTACGAATCCCTTCAAGCCATAAAGACAGATACGGAGACGGCATGTTCCCTTGGCACCCTTCAACAGCATCGCTCGTCTTCTTGTCACTCCTCCAGGGGTAAATTGAGCAGATCATCCAAGGGATTCTCTGCATCATGCAGACAAACTCCCCAATCCTCCACGCAGGAAGCCTACGGAGGTCGTTCCCAGACCTATGTTAGCGGCGGTCAGTGTTGCCGTCAACTGCAGGGCAGGGTGGCCAGTGCCCAAGCACGCCTGAAACGGCCAAGAAGTCGGGCCCCAACTCATGCACCCCAGACGGAGGCCAGCTGACGAGGTTAGTCAGCAAGTGGAGGAACATCACCACAGATAGCTGCTAGATGCTCTCGCCCAGGGACACACATTGGTGTGCCAACAGAGGTGCCCCCATATTAATCCGATTCCAGATACTTTCTGGTAAGAAAGAAGACCGAGGGTTGGAGACCCTTCCTTGACCTGCGCCGTCTGAAAAAGTACCTGATGTCCCAAAAATTCAGGACGGTCACGTTGTAACACATGGCCGGCCAACTGGAGGAAGGGAATTTCTTGACGTTGTTGGACCTAGAGGACGCGTACTTCCATGTCCCATCCACAGGAAACATTGAAAGTTCCTACATTTCGTGGTGCAAGGCCAGCAATACCAGTTCAAGGCCCTACCATTAGGCTTGAAATCGGTCGTAAGAGTGTTTACGAATTGCCTGACCCCGATGGCGTCTGCAGGGCATAAACATATGCCCATAATTGGACGATTGGCTGATATGCTTCCGCTGTTGAGATCTGGCCAACGACCACATGAAGGAGACCTTCCGACTTCTGACAGAGTTGGGGTTCTCTGTAAAGTGTCCAAAGTTCTGCTTGATGCCATCGCAGAATACGCTGTTCCTCAGCGCCAGATCAAACACTGTTACCTGCATGTCGTCGCACTTGGGAGGAGATGCTAGTAGCCATACAAGGGAAGGTGTCGGCGACGGTGTGGGCCATCAAATCGTTGCTGGGCATGATGTCATCCTGCATCTACCATGTCCATCTCTGCAGGTTGTAGATGCAACCCTTACAGGAATTCTTGGACACACATTGGATACAGTTCAAGGCCATTTCAAAGTGGCTCTCTGGCTGCATCATGCACTGTCATCGGCTGGCGAGCTGGTCTCTGCCGAGCCGCCCAAGAGCCCATTCAACCAGAGCGATTGCTGCAACGGCGTTCCTTTCTGGTGTGCTCCTGCCTGACATCTGCAAGGCCAACGTGGAGGTCCACGCATACCTACATAGTTTTACTGCATCAACTGGGATTCCAGAGAGGAGTCTAGAGTCGGCCAGGCAGTGCTAAGCAACCTGTTCGCTTGAGGTGAGTCTCTTCCAGGGATAAGTGTTAATTTCTTCTGTAGAGCCTTGCCACCTCCCATGGTTGTGTAATTTGGTACTGCTGTTTATTTGTTATTAATGAGCATTCAATCCATGCCAGACCCCATGCTGGAGAAGATTAAGTTACTTACCTGTAACTATTGTTCTCCAGGTTAGGTGTGACATGGATTTGCATGTGAACCCTCCCTCCGGGCCCTTCTGCGGTTCTTCTTGGTCATACTGTCACTTTACATGCTTACCAAATCTGATGATGACTCCCAGAGACATGATTTAGGGAGAGAACTGTCATTGGATGGGGCAGTTTGACCCAGAGAACAGTGATTGGTTTAGAGAGAAATACAGTTTTAAAGTGAAACTGTTTTTTTCTTTTTCTGAGGATTCACAGGCTGATGACGGAATATTCATGAGCATGTGAATCCATGCCAGACCCATGCTGGAGAACAGGTAAGTAAGTAAACCTTCTTTCTTCTCCCCTATAATGCATTGAAATGAGTTGATTCATATTTTGTAATTGATGCTCACATAAAATGAGAAAGAATGAACATATGCATTCACTCAGACAGCATTGTTTTGTAACTGCAGTATAGTTACCTGTTCCCAGTGTTTAAATGGGACAATCACAAGTTCTCAGAGATTTGCCTTTCGAGGCTACAGGTCACATACAGATTGCACGTAACCTGTGTTCTACCAGTAAGAAGAGATGATATGATTAACTGTGCTATCAATTCGATTTTTTTAGTTTAATAATTGTATCAAAATATATTCAGAACTGTGCTATCAGTTCTAATATAGCATTATGGAGGTTGTGTCGGACAGTAAATAGGCCTAGAATAATAACATTCTATGGGGAAAAGAAAGAAGGCCATGATCAAAGACATCTGACGTTAATTCAAGGAATGCAACTGGATTTAGGACTAAATCTTGCATACATAAGATCAACATTGCAGAGCTACACCGGCAGAGGCCTCTCTCCCACAAGCTTGCCATTTCTCTTGCCCGCTCACCTCGCTCCTGCTATTTTCCGGGGGGCTTCTCCACGTACCAGCCTTCCAGCTGCATGGCCCTCAAAACACCTTTTCCCCTCTCCTCCTGCTACTTCCACCTACCTTTCTGGACCCCCTTCCATTGCCCACTATCGTCTCTAACCTGCTGAACTGCAGCCGAGCAGTTCTTTTTCAGCCATGCGGTGTTTGGAAACTGCAATCGGTGGACCTATGTAGCGGGAGAGGAGAGTGGTGGCAAGTGATAACAAGGAAAGAGGTTTCTATCGGAAATGTGTCAAGATGAAGGTTGACCTCAACATGGTTGACAAGAAGAGAGAAGGAAGGGCAGATAAGGCTTTAGTATACGAACATCAAGGAACATGCTAGTACAATCCGTTTGGGGTTAGTTTTGGTGATGTGGGATGGCATGCAGAAAGAAATAATGTCCTCTTGAACTGACTGGTTTTATGTGAAAGAAGCTGGGCAAGGGGACCACGATTGATAGGAAGACCTGTCAGCTGCACCAGAATCAACTGGCCAAGGACATTGGGGCAATGGAAAACTAATAGCTTAATAGGTGTGAACATGTTATGTTAAAGGATATTTATACCATGCACTATCACCACCCTAGTGGTCCCCTGAAGCTCTGTCGGATCTGAGAAGGAAAGAGGGTGGAATGGGTTAGTAGCAGAGAGCTGGGATGTGCTGTTCGCAGCCTCAGATCGATTAACACTGTTTGCTGAGCTTGGGTCTGCTTTTCGGGATATGATGTCCTTTCATCGCCATTCTTTTTATTCGCTGCATTTTGTGCCGCATATTTTTAACCAACAAAAAAAAATTGAAAAATATGGGGGGTGGGTAGAGGGATATAAGGTTTCTGGGTGTTTCGTGGCTAGATTCTAAATAGGTGGGAAGGGGGTTTTGGGGGTTAAAAAAAATCAACGGCAAAAAAATGCTGCGAAATAAAATCGGGCGATGGAATGACATGGAACCGCTTTTCAGTGGGTAGCTGTCATGTGTTGTGCGAGACTATGTGTGATGTTTTGTTGTTGCGATGTAGTGAAGTGTGTGTGTGTGGTTTGTAGTGCTTTGAAGGTCTGATTCTGTTTGTGTAGGGTGTGAGAGTTGCGTGCAGAGGGGTGAGATTGTTAGTGGGGTTGGTTAGTGGCAACACTATTTGGAAGTGACGCATGTTAATCATCACAATCCTGTCTATATGTGATGCATGCTGATATTCACAATTCTGTCTAAATATTATACAAGCTAATCTTTACAATTCTATCTGGATGTGATGCAAGCTAGTATTACAATTCTGTCTTGATGTTACGCGAGCTAGTGTTACAATTCTGTCTGGATGTGAAGCAATGCCAGTCTTCACAAGTTCTGTCTGGATGGGACTCAAGCCAATCTTCACAATTCAATCTCGATATGATGCAAGCTAGTCTTCACAATTCTGTTTAGAAGTGACGCAAGCTATTCTTACATTTCTCTCTAGGTGTGACGGAGGCTAATCTTCACAATTCTGTCTAGATGTGGTGCAAGCGGACATTCACAAATCTGTCTAGATGCTAAGCAAGCTAATCTTTACAATCCTGTCTAGGTGTGGTGCATGCTGACATTCACAAATCTGTCTTGATGTCACGCAAGCTGGCATTCACAATTCTGTCTAGGTATGATGCAAGCTAGTATTACAGCTCTGTCTAGGTAAGATGCAAGCTAATTTTCACAATTCTGCTTGGTTATGACGCAGGCTAGTATTACAGTTCTGTCTATATATGACGTAATGCGAATCTTCACAATTCTGTAATTGTTACGCTTTCTCATATATTCAATTTTATCTGGACTAGCTGGCACAGAGTATGGTGTACCTAGTTGTGACATATTGCTCACTAATAGTTATATTGATGTGAGGGATCTGGCATAATGAGTCTATCTAGCACAAACGGCTAAATGTGAAATGCTGTTATATGCGCCATAGGGTTATCTGGCACAATCTGGCTAAATGTGAAATCCGGCTATCTGGCACGATCAGGCTATCTGGTACAATCAGGCTGAATGTGAAATCCCGCTATCTGGCACAATCAGGCTATCTGGCACAGTCGGGTTATTTGGAACAATCGGGCTTAATTTTCTGTTATGTTATGTTAAAGGATATTTATACTCCGCACTATCAGCGCCGGAGTGGTCCCTTGGCTCTCTGGCACAAACCGGCTAAATGCCAAATGCTGCTTGGGTATATCTGTTGAAAGGAGCAATCCAAAATGTAGTGAAATAGAGGAGTTGAAAGTTAGCCAGATAACATGATCGATACTGAATGCAGTCCTCTTGCAGTTGAGCAAGAATTGCATGCAGCAGTGGTTGCAGTAAAAGCATGAGGTATAGGTGACATAATCAGTAACAGTGATTCCTGATGAAGGTACTGTCATGACGTTAGACACTAGACACATGAAAGTTTGTTCCGTGCCCTATAAATGGCTGACATCAGTTTGAATAGGTATTTCTCATTGGGCCATGCCTGCTTGCCAGGGTTGAGCATAGAAAAAGAAGCGAACCTATTGGACACAACAGGGAACCGTGATATGATACTTTGAAAATGCAGGCACACAAAAGCAGCCCGTATAAAATGTCAACTAAAAGTACCGAATTCATTTTGTGTCTGCTAACAATTTGCTTCGAACTTTACGTTTGAAAGTTCCAAGAATGATTCCTTCAGGCCCACGAGAATCTTTTGGGAATGTTGCTAAACAGCTGTCCTTGAACTCGTGCATCGGGTTGGTGAGGCTTTTAAACTTTGCATTTTTGAAGCCATGTCCCTCCAGTCTCAAGCACCCGTGCACCTGTTTTCGATTGCTTTGTACTGTACACACAAGCGGTTTGGATGATACCACATCAGAGCTTCGGTTGGGTCAGCATCATCGCATGGTGTTGGTTTTTTTTCCTGCGTTGTCCTTTTCTCTTCAGAACCTCAGACACGGAGCGCGCCATTTGGGAAAACCGTCGTCATTCGGAAGAGAGCTTGGGTTCAAAGAAGGCAGAGGCAACAAAACAAGGGCAGATCAGCTTTCAGCAGTTCAGAGCAACTGAAAACAGATGGCCAAAATTGCTCAGTAACAGAGCTGCTTCCTTTGAACTTCACCTCCACCCATCCTGTACGCCGCCCGCCCATCACCAGGAAGAAAAAAGGCCCCGTTATTATTTATGCTTTCCAAAATCCAAACCACGCTTCTCTCTCTCTCTCTCTCTCTGCACTGTAGAAAACACGTTCTGGTTTATAAAGCTGGTCATCCAGAAGATGAGAGGCAGCAGACAGCCTGTAAACTAACCGGATGCCTGCTGGAAATCGCTTTTATTACGATGTTACACGGTCTTTTTAAAAAACATTTTACACTTTCAAATCGATTTTTCACATAAGCATTGTGCTGTAAGCTATACGTCTTTATTTTATTAATTAATGTATCTAAGGGTCCTGTTGGTTGCCCTTGTTAATTGCACAGAGGAGACCTTGTCCTCTTTGGGCTTTGATGCAAAAGGACCCCTCCGTGCAATTCTCCTCCTTTCCACCACGTAGTTTAAAAGTGTGGAGTAAAACGAAAGTGATTTTCACCGCTACTCTCCACTTGTCCACTGCTTGATGGAAACGTGTAACTGTCTGCCGCAATTAATGATTGCGGTAGTAATCTCTAACGGATTCCTATGAAAGCCTTCTGCTTCGAACAGGTGGACATTTCAGGTAGATACCATAGGAATCAGGTGCATAAATGCCCGCGTGAAAATCCATCCTAGCGTTCATGCACCCAGATGTGTATGGCGGGCGGGAAATGAGGTGGGCACACAATATCGCTGCCCTGCTACCCAACGCCACCATACACATGCTCCAAAATCAGTCGGAACAGAAAATGAATGGCAGTAATCAGATTTACCTCCTAGTTTTTTTTTAAATCCATCTTCACCTGGAAAACGACCACTTCTGCGTAGAGGGACAGTCCTGTTAGGCATTATGTGATCATAAGAATGATGTAAAATAGTACAGTTAGTGGGATATGCAAAAGTGCAATTACTGTACTTACTCCAGGTCCTTTGGTGTTGCAATGAAACTGCTCAATCAGATTGGAACATCACACAATGGTGCTCCTTTTTGAAGTCCTGTGAAATTTGGCTGTGGTAGCCCGTTAAATATACACTTTCACGTGGATGGATCCCTTCCGCCATATTTTCCTCATTTGCATGGCAGAATGCAAAAGGGAAGTGTAAAAAAGGTGGCTTACATGCTTGTGCACTGCCCTTTTGCATTCCGCTGTGCAAATGAAGTACAATGGATTCCTGTGGCGTCCACCTGCTTCTTGCAGTAGTATTTGTATGGCGGAGAGGAAGGGAGTGAGAGTACGTTGCATGCCGCCCCTCCTCTTGACCATAAAAATACACGAAAATGAGTCATGGCATAAATGAATGGCAAATTTTATAAAATAAGGGCGCCTGGTTACGTCCCTGCTCTACCCGGGTGGGCGAACTTTTATATAATACAATTGAGAAAGGTCATGGGAACCCACAACAGAAGGAAAACACTACTCCTCACAGTCAGGAGACGGACAAATGCTAACAATTACTACTGCATGTCATTCAAATTGAATGCATCAGAGCATATGTTGCATATACATAGGGAGGAAACATAGGACATTCAATAAAATATATACAACGTACATAAAACAATATACAAATACATGCACCAAAATAACTCCTTTTGGACAAATTTAGTAGCAATTACAATCTCTATGATCCCTTTTGGGGGATACCATGAGGAGGATAATGCAATTGCAGTACATTAGGTACGAGTCCATAGACTGGACTATTAATCAGTGAAGATGTTGTGACATGGGAAAAGGTCTACACAACTGTGTTTCGGCCTCAAAGCTGTTCTTGTATGGCTGTAACTTGATCGGCCTTCATCAGGACGGAGAAGATTGGTGTATAGAAAGATCCTATGTGATCTGTCAAGATAATAGACAGAGAGGGAAGTCAGGAGTGTGTGGGGTTCCAAACATTAAAAACTATTTTAATGCATCAAATGCTAATCTCTCGGATAGAGACTCTGTGAATTACAGATCTTACCGTAATGAGTTGCACGAAGGCTAACATTCTGAGTGCCCAAAGCATCAGGTAATGGCCGGTTGATTTTGGAGTCGTTGCGTGCATGATTGATCGCTAGAACAAGGAGAAGGGTGTCAAGAGTGCATCACAGGTGTCGGAGTAAAAGACACTGGGTGACAGGAATGAGTCAATAAGCTCTTACCCGTATTTAAATAATGACCGGAGCTCCTGCAAAGTCAGAGACAGTGTTGATGGTAGAAATTCAACCATTGGACTGTGGAGAGGTAGAGATACGGGTTAATTAACCCCTTGCGTCAAGAACCTGGGTTTCGCGACTGGTGACTACCAGGGAGTGGTGGCTCGTGATAGAGGATGCACTATGAAATCAGGGTTCGATGATGCACGTGAAGGCAAGTGGAGACACGTATTAATTAACCCCATAATGGAGGATACACTATGAAATCAGGGTTCAATGGTGCACGTGAAGGCAAGTAGAGACACGTATTACTTAACCCCCATAATAAAGATCCTGAGTATTACGAGCGGTAACTACCAGGGAGTGATGGCTCGTGATAAAGGATGCACCGTATTTCATGATGCACGTGTCACACCGATGTGCGGTGTGCCGCTGTACTCCCCACGATGGAGTGCAGTTGCTAGAATGTGGCTGTGAGACACGGATGGAAGCCGAAGTGCCAATGGAACAGATGGCCCCGGCTTCTAACTGACGTGTATTCAAGTTGTGCCCTGTAGGAAACTTAGGTGGCCCGGAAACTTAGGTGGCCCGGTACCTAATACGCTTCACTGTTTGTTTGCTCTAATTGTGGTAACTTGTGCTTGCCGCTCACTTCCTGTCTGCGTGCTCTCGTTTCGTCTGTCTCCCCCCCCCCTCCCTCCCTCCTACTCCATGGTGCTCTCCGTCTCGCCTATCTTCTCTAACTGCTTCTCCATTGACTATCCTGCTCTCCTCACTAAATCTGGTAGGAAAAAGTTTAAAAAGGACATCCTGGTCTCCAACCCAGGCCTCCCTATCGCTGACACCTACACTAATGCCTGCTGTAAGGAAACTCTCACTGACATCCTCTTTTTTGTGCCTTCGCCTGACCTATGGACCCTTCATATGGTCTCTGTGCTCTCTCCTTTCTCCTCCTCTCCCATTAATGGTGGCACCCGTTGGGATGTCCTCTTGGCCCCCTTCCGCTCCTCTAAGGCCATCATTAATGTCTACGCTAATGGGACCGTCTTGGTCCAAGGCCCTCAGGCCAACCTTCACCTCTTCGATAGACGCTTCCCACACCTCATCAACTTCCTCTCCTCTCCTGCTGTCCCCCCTCCTCTATCCTTGGCTACCTTGCCTCTACCCTCCCTCCCTGCCCCCTCTCGTGCTCTTTCTTCACCTCCTTCTTCAATACCTCCGCAGGGCGTACCTCTGATCTGTACCCCTCCCCGGAAGTTCTTCAAGGATGGCAGCCTTCTCCACATTGCCACACTAAACACTCGCTCTGCCATCAAGCACTCCTCCAATATCTGTCACCTCCTTGAGGAACTGGACCTCGACGTCCTTTGTCTCACTGAGACATGGTTCACAGCCAGCTCTGCCACCACCTTTGACACACTCCTACCTGACGGTTACAAGATCCTCTCCATGCCCAGGCCTAACCGTGCAGGGGGTGGTGTTGCCCTTATCTTCCCTGAGTGGATTCCTGCCACTGTCACTCCTACGCAGACCTACTCCTCTTTTGAATGTCTTGTCTGCCGACTCTCTCTCTCTCCTAGCCATTCCCTTACCGTGGCTACTATCTATCGGCCACCTGGTCAAATTTCCTCCTTCCTCTCTGAGTGGGCTGACCTCTCCTCCTCACTCCTTTCCTCAACCACTCAACTCCTCTTTCTTGGCGACTTTAACATCCACATTGATGCCTCCAGTCCCCCCACTGGTCTCTTTCGTGACCTCTGCGACTCTCTCTCACTCTCTATTCTCCCATCTGGGCCTACTCACTCTGCTGGGCACACTCTTGATGCTCTGATCTCTTCTGACCTTCCCCTCTCCGTCCCTCTCTCCACTCCTCTCTCTTGCAGTGATCACTTTCTCCTATCCTCCCACCTCACCCTCCCTACCCCACAGGCAAAGCCACCCTCTTCACTGCCACCCACCTTCTCGGTCATCCGACCCATGAAGCGTGTGTCAGTTGAGGCTTTCGCTGCTACCTTCTCGCCCCCCCCGCCCCTTTGGCTGACTCCCACCCTGACACAGCCCTCTCCATGCTCCACTCTGCTATATCTGTTACTCTTGATATCCTTGCCCCCGTCATGAGAATCCGCCTGAAGCCCAAAGCCAAATGTAACTCCTGGTATGACTCGGATCTCGTCACCCTAAAACGCAAGTGCAGGGTTGCAGAGAGGAAATGGCGTGCTTCATGTTCATCCTCTGACAAACTGGCCTGCCGCCTGCTCCAAAGGCAGTACCGGCTCTCCGTTCTCACCAAGTAGAGAGCCCTTATCCAAGCCCGCATCTCTGCGGCATCAAACAACTCCGCCGAACTCTTTAAAATCTGCAAGGAGCTGGCCAACCCTGTTGCAGTCTCTACCTCTCCTGTCCCCTCCCAGGCCCTCTGCACTGCACTGGCCTCTCACTTCATCTCTAAAACTCAGGACATCCTGTCCTCGCTCTCCTCCTTTCACCTCCCTCCCTCCCTACCCGGCCCTTCCTCTGGCCCTTCTGCGGTCACCCCTCCTCCCTCTTTCTCTGCCTTTCCACCTTTCTCTGCTGACGAGGTTTCCAGACAAGCCCGATCAATGAAGGTCTCGTCTAAACAGGTTCACCCCTGTTCCTCCAAAACTATCAAGGACCACATCGACTCCCTGGCTCCTGCCCTGGCTGACTTTTGCAACCACTCCTTTGCCTCTGGAGTCTTCCCTTCCCCCCTCAAGCACTCCCTTGTGCACCCTCTTCTCAAGAAACCCTCTTCTGACCCCTCCTGCCCGGCCAACTATCGCCCTATCTCCATCACTCCCTTCCTGGGCAAGCTCCTGGAGAAACTGGCCATCTCCCAGCTTAACCTCCATGCTGAATCTGTTGGTAGTCTTCATGACCATCAATCTGGCTTCAGAGCTGCCAGAAGCACGGAAACTGCTCTCCTGAACATCCGTGAAGACCTGCTCTTGAACCTCGATTCCAACACTCCGTGTGTTCTCATTCTGCTCGATCTCTCCTCTGCCTTTGACACTGTCAACCATGCCATCCTGCTCAACCGTCTCCGGGAAAACCTGGGTATCACTGGTCAGGCTCTGGCGTGGCTGACCTCTTTCCTTTCAAATCGACCCTCCCAGGTCCAACTGGGGTCCTTCCTCTCCGACATCTTTTTCTCCACCTGTGGTGTCCCCCAGGGATCTAATCTCTCTCCCTGGCTGTTCAACCAGTATCTGGCACTACTTGCCCACCGCATCGCCGCTCTCTGCCCTAATTTCCAGTGCTATGCGGACGATACCCAGCTCATTTTCAGGCTACCCTCAGCCTCCCCCTCTCCTTCCCTCATCTCTGACTGTCTGTCTGCTATCCAAGAATGGTGTGCCGCCAATGACCTCTGCCTTAATGCCAGTAAGACTGAGATTCTACTCATCGGTACTCCCACTCCCTCCTTCCCTGCAGCTCTCTGGCCTGCCTCCCTTGGCCCCCTCCCTGCTCCTACCGGCAAGGCAAAAAAACCTTGGGGTCATCTTCGATTCCACACTCTCCTTCTCTCCTCATATTTCTGACGTCGCCAAGAGGTCACACTACCAGCTGCACCTCCTCAGAGGTATTTTTCCCTTCCTCTCCTTCCCCCAGAAGCTCACTGTCTCCCGAGCCCTGGTTCTCTCGAAGCTGGATTACTGTAACAGCCTCTATCTTAATCTGCCTGCCTCCACTCTCCGCCCTCTGCAACTCATCCAGAACAGAACTGCGAGACTTGTCCTTGGCCTCAAGCCCAGGGACCGTATCTCTCCAGGACTGAAATCTCTACACTGGCTCCCAGTGGCTGCGAGGATAAAGTTCAAAACCCTCTGCATTGTCCACAAGGCCTTCTGGGGCCTGGGTCCTAAATACCTTCAACTCTCTCTTCCCAAACATCTTCCCTCCCGAGCCCTTCGCTCATCCGCCTCCAACTCCCTCAGGGTTAGCCGCTTCTCGAAGCAACGAGCTGGGGGTAGATCTCTCTCCGCGGCAGGGGCCTCCCTCTGGAACAGCCTTCCTGCCTCCCTGAAACTTGAGGAGAATCATCTCCGGTTCCGGAAGCACCTCAAAACCTTCCTCTTTGCTTCTGCTTTCTCTCTCCCTCTCCCCTGCTGAACAGCTAATTAATTCTTCACTAAAACTGCACTGATCCTGCAACTGGACCACTCTAAACGGCCTTGGTCCTGGGCCCAGCCACTCTCCACTTGCACTGATGCCCTGGAACCCCTCTGCACTGCGGGACTGTCTCTGTATCCCTATAGCCCCCCCCCCCTTCCCCAGCACTTGTTCTGCACTTATCTTGCACTTGCCACCAGCTGGCCCTATTTATTTATTACTTTACGCCACTTACCTTGTACTGCACTTCCCCCCCCTCCCCTTCCCCTTGCACTTTTCCCCCTCCCCCACCCCTGCACTTGCGCGATCTGAATGACACCTGGCCTAGTAGGATCGTTGTCTGTCTCCCCTTGTTCCTCCCCTCCCTGCCTCGTCGCGCCTTGAAACACCTGTGTATAGGCGCGTTACAAATACCATATATCATATCATATCATATCATATCATAGGAAAGCAAGCCGTGATCGGGTGTTATGACAGTCTGCTGCTAAGGCATGAAAAGTCTACATACCTGGCACAGTGGATGTATAAACCAGGGATCGGCAGAGCCTCTTGTCTGGCCGAAAGTGCGGCGTGAGGTTGCCATAGCCACGTATAATGTTTATATAGGGTCGGCCATTTTTAGAAATGTGGACGTGGCATATGAGGGCCATGGATGACAGCAGGCAATTGGGTGGGAACCAGCGATCATTCACACTCCCAAATTATTTTAGGTGCATCGATGTGGCATGAAGGCAATTATAATGTCGTAAAACCATGTTGTTAGAAAAAATTGTTGTCATGGAAACTGACTCGCTGGACTAAAAATAGCGGTGTCGGGTGATCAATGTTAACAATCTGGGGGGGGGCCCAGGATTGAGAATAGAAGGTAGCCAGCATTAGAGTGGGGCGTACTGGATGTTGGTGTATAATCATACCTGACTGCAAAATGAGCCGTACCCATGTGGGGCTAAGCTAAGCGGACCACATGGATTAGTAGAAGTATTCCGAGCATATTTAGTATGTATAAGTGGTATCACTACTGGAAAGAAGTGTGCAGTATGGTGTGCAATGAACTGCCACAGCATAGCTCAGTTAACCTATGCATGGGGATTTGCGGGTGCCTAGGAAGCACACAAATGAACAGAGCTTAGTTGTCATAAGTGTGAGGAGCATGTTTGAGGGTACAATTTGTATATAAGACAATCTGGTACAACAGATGGTTACAGGCAACTATACAATTGTCTCCATAGGCTTTCAAGTATGCAGATGCTTACATTCCAAAATGACCATGTTGGATACATATTTAAAGACAGAACTTGGTTGTGTGTATACAATCTCATGGCCTTCAGTGTGCAGTATGGACGTAACATTAACAAAGTGTTGATAGCATGGTTCAAAGAAACAACAAATGTAATAGTGCATACAAACATCTAACGTCACAGATAATTCCAAACAGTGTGTGGAACTATCGAAGTCCACAGTTTAGGGTATGCTTGTGTAGGACTGTACATCGAGTGATCAGATGGAGCCCCCCTGCTGTAAAGACTAAAGAAGCCAAAATCATTGTATGTGTAGGCTCATGGTGTGAGCCGTTATCTATCATCTCTAGTTAAAGACGGACTGGATCATATACATGAAGTGCTTCCATTCTACTATGATGTTAAGGCCTTTTTTAACGGTGTTCAACCAGTGGACCCACTTCTGTTCCAGTTTTTGTGAGGGTCTTATCCATGTCGCCTCCTCGTACAGTAGGAGACAATTGTTGCAGCACAAACCACTTCAGGTCTTTGTTGGTGTGGTTTTTGTGGTTGTAGTGATCAACCAGGGGTTTGTCCGGGACTTTATTCTTAATGCACTATCTGTACTCAGATAATCTTGTTTTTATGACCCGCATGGTCTTGCCAACATACAGTAGGCCACAGGGACATTCAATGACCTAGACGACCTGTTTGGTGTTGCAATTGGTGTAGTCATTCGATTCGGTGTCCATGAGATGTTATTATGTTTGAATATTTTCTTGGTCTCGATGAACTGGCACGCCAGGCATTGTCCACATCGGTAGTGGCCTTTTACTGGAGAAAATATTTAGGAGAAGAGCAAGAATGAGGGTGGATGAAAGAGCACAAAGAAGAGAATTCCAGAGTTTAGAAGGGAGAAGGGAAAGGTCAGAATGGGACTGGGCACGGCTAGCATATCAAAGGATGGCTAAATATAAAAGAAATTAGTAAAGGGACTTAGGGGGAAGATAAGAGAAGAAAGCTAATGGGGAACCAATCTACAACATAAAGGTAGCAAAACTGAAGATGGACAAGAAAAGAAAGCTAACCAAAAAATGCTAGACATTGTGAAATAGGGGCGCAAGGTGGGAGTTCAAAAAAGTGAAAAGCAGAACTGAAAATCGAAAGGAGAAAGAGCTATAGTTCAGTCGAGAAAAAGTTATGGCAAGAACTAGAGTCTTAGTAGCTGAAAAAGTAATGAAATAATGACTCTTATAGATCTCGTAAAGTTGATAATGGCAGAAACGAGTAACAGAAGAAATGTAAGAGGAGGAGAGGGGTGGATCTCAATTGACACCAAGATTATAAGCAGAGAAAGAAAGTGAAGGTAAATAGAGAACTAAATTGGAGGAGGGCAGGGACAGCTGTGAAATGAGGCAATAGTGATCTACCTGAAGCTAAATAACATTACATATAACACAATACTCTATAATATGCAGAGATCGAAATTAAGATTGGATAAGTAGGAGCTAAAAGAAGCTCTTGGGTATCCAGCGTTAATTAGTGACCAGGAGCTACCAGTGGGGAAGGATGAGCTAGTACATAGTATCCCAATGTTTATTTATAGATTGTTCCAAACACACTAATTTAAATTCACATATATGTGTTTGTTCTGCATCAATTGACCTGGGGAGCCAGAAGTATCTCCTAGTTCCTATTGCTTTCAAGCTAACCAAGCTCTTCTTCTCTACAAGCAGAAGCTAAATAGATCCCAGCTCCCCTCGTTTTCATACCCTGAAAGGACATTTACAATAAGTGAAGTATTCTGATGAAGAATGATACCTTAAAAGTGGGATTCAGTGCTTTTTAAAATTCACATAATTAACAAGAAGACACCGTTAACAAATACACTGACTCTAAACAAGTCTAAGTATATTGTTTTGGAAAATTTGACACTGAGCCCAAAAACACAAACCTTAATTTCCTCACATGTCAAGCAGAGGTAAGTCACATAAATGTTAGTCCAACATTGGGAGGCCTTTGGGTTTGGAGGTGGTTCCAATAGGTCAACCAGAGTTCACAATCTCAACTTAACTTGTGAGACATTTTTTCATGGCCAAGTTAATGTGACCGTAATAAAAAATTATTCAGATTTCTAAATTTTTTCCTAGAAATAGTCATGAATTTAAACCATTTCAGAATTATTGTAAAATGACAGGGCGATTCAAAGGAGTCTCCCTGGCCAAAGCATATGTAATTTCATAGCCTTTGGAACTAGTTTAGAAACTATGCAAACATAATTGATAATGTTTGGCCCTTTGATGTACACCTTTATATCATGCACTTTTCACCATTGCATCCATCCTTATCCCACCTGGACTCCAACACGTGTCATGCAGGTATGGCACTCTGAGGGACGGTCCTGCATTTTTCCAACTGGTGTTTGACAGGTTGTGGTAACACCTATTATCCAAACCAGCATACATACTTTATGGGCACGCAGGAGCACAACTCAAGCCCATCATTCAACCACTTACTGATGAATTTCAGTACTCCTTGTCAGGTGCTTCGACTATTTGGGCACTAGGTTTAATGAAGCAGGAGGCTGTGCTGATAAACTGACCAAAGCTAAGGTTAATCCCTCTAAATATAGCAGGGGCATCTCATTGTTTTGTCGTGGCCATGGTAATGGGGCAAACATTGCAGCTATGGAGTTGTTGGACAAGCAAGCCCTCCCAGCAGCACTATACGGTGCCGAGATATGGGATTACACTCCCACTAAAGGTCTATCTGTCATCAAGAATATATTTCTAAAGGAAATACTGCTGCTACCTAAAAATGCTCCAAACTTTGTTACATTTGGACTTACAAACTTGGCCATTAGCTGCCCAGATTGCCCTAAAACCAATCCTTTATTGGTTACGACTCTGGTCGTCCCTTGGTCTGTCCCCTTATAGGGACACACTTAGTGATTTTCTTTAGCTGGAGGATGATACCAATAGTGGGTGGGCACGGCATGTGAAAATGATAACAGGGCTGGACGTAGGCCCCCTTTGGCTTGCCCCCTCTGAATGCTGCCCCACCCTTAAACCTCAACTGAAGGCAAAGGCTAAAGCTATTGCCAAGGGTAAACCTGAATCTTTGGCATGTGCCCTGAAGAATGGCCCAGAATTTCTGTCAATTAATATGTTAGGGAATTGTAAACATACATTTACGTAGTCGCCCCTCTTTGAGAACGAACAGGGCTAAATGACCTGTTCTTTGGGAAGGTACCCACTCAAGAGTCCACAGACACACTTTAGCTCACTGTACCTTTCACAGAAGGGAAATAGCCATGTGTATATCAGTCTTTGTCCCGCCGACAAGGGCAGTCCAGCACTGAAATGCTATGGCAATTCTCTTCTGAACAAGAGTACCAACAGAAAGGTCTTGTCATTGGCATCTCTAACTATCAGGGCAGCTAATGCCTTAGCTATGACAGCTTGACTTGACAGGGAACTCTGGCTAAGTATGTCAAAACTAGCCAAACATCTGCCGTCAGATTTTCAGAAGGAGACAAAATCAATGATAACTGATGGGGAAGCCACCTCGGATCACATGATCAATGCAGCTGTAGATGTCGCTGAATCAGGTTTTTGACAAATGTCCCATGGACAGTCCTTAGCAAGCAGGCCTGGATGAATGCAACCGATTAGGCCAGAGGTACAGGCACAAATCTTGGATATGCCCTTCGACAGGCAAGATTTATTTGGCAAAACAATTGACGACCATTTAAAAGGTATGAAATCAGACACTGACACAGCCAGAGCTATTATCTTGCTAAAGGACAAAGATAAAGATCTCCCCCCACTTTCACTCTTTTTGCAGCTTATTCCCGAGAAAGAGGGGATACAACAGGCTGGTTTACAGCCAAAGAACACAAAACAGTGCGTATCAGCACAACACATCTCATCAATCCACCACCAGAGATAACTCTCAAAGAGGCAGATGTGGCTCAGGCCACTCGAAAGCCCAGTCTAAACGTGCATCCGCTCACGTCTCACCCCAGTGGGAAGACGGATAAGCCAACACTTGGTGGCAAGACATTAGATCAGACAAGTGGGTGTTGCAAGTCATACGCAAGGGACACACTATCACATTTTTAGACCGAGTTCCCTCTCTTCCACCTCTGCCACACATAATCCATTTGATTAAACATCTAAAAATGGAAATTCCTGGGCTGTTGAAAAAAGCAACCATAGAACATATTACCAGTAAACAAAAGAGGAAGAGGTTTCTACTCTTGTTTTTTCCTAATCAAGAAAAAGAACGGCAAGTGGCGACCAAAAATGGACTTAAGGGCGCTAACCAAGTTTGTTCAGCGCATCAAATTCAAAACGATGTCCCTTCCAAATGTGCTACCATGGCTAAACAAGAACGACTTTCTAGCAACCCTGGATTTGGAAGACGCGTACTTCCATATCCCCATCCACCCAGCACACAGAAGATATCTCAGGTTCTCAGTGGGAAATGCACATTTTCAATTTCCGCATCCTCCCCTTCGGCCTAAAGTCAGCACCAAGGGTCTTCACCAAATGCATAGCACCGACTGGCTAATAAAGGCACACTTGCACAACCTTGCAACAATAGCGGTCGCAAAGACAATGAATTTACTCAAAACTTTAGGGTTTTCCCATCAACGAAACCAGGTGCTGCCAAGTGCTGGGCAAAACAGCACTCTTCCTAGTTGCAGAACTAAACACCTGCATCCCCAGAGTGCGACCCTCTGCAGACAGAATATCCACAATGCTAAAACAAATCTTGTGGCTTCTTGACAATGCTACAGCCACGGTACGTTGCTTCAAGTCGCTCCTGGGCATGAATTCCTCATGTATATATCTCATACCCAACTGCAGACGAAGGATGCGGCCAATACAGGAGACCCTGGACCACGAATGGGCTCAAGCCTACGGGTCGTGGGAAGATGTTATTCAGCTTCCACCAGCGTTTCACAAAGCATTTTGTACTCCAGAGACACCCGGCCGGCCCATAGAGCCGAGGTTTGTTCCAAAGTACTTTAAGACGAGATATCTGCACCCTTAAGATGGATGGGGGTGCAGATTTATTCCTCCAACACCAATCAATAAGGGCAGCTCAATGGTTTGGCAAAGGGAGTCTGTTTAATGACAAATAGAAAAAACGGGGAGTCATGGAAATCGGCAGTGATGCGATAGTCCTTCTCACTTCAACTCCAACAAACTTCATACAAATAGTAACATTTATACTCAAAACTCGTCATAATTGACGTGTAACACTCAAAAGTTAACATGCAATTCTTTTGGTTAGGAAAAGGTAACTTTAATATAGGTACTATATCTGTATATGGTAGCGGAGTGAGGGGATTGGGTAAACACTGTCAGGTGGGCGTCTAAGCCCTTCCTTCAAAAATGGCTACTGTAGAGGTCACTAAAAGTACAACGTCCCATTGGTTCTACTAACTATAGGAGCCTAGATTATTTGGTCCATTGTGTTGGGTTGGCACCAAGCCATGCATAAATTTCCACTTTGCTTAGCAGCACGCAGAACGGTCAGCCAGGTGCAGGGTGCCCCTCAGCTACCCGGCCTTTCTCCAATTAAGGTTACAATCAATCATCGCTTCAGCAGCTATGTGTCAATTATTTCACTGTGGTTGGCCTTGAAACTGCATCTTCTGTCTAGAAAAGTTTTGATATCTCTGCCTGGGCGGATGCCAAGCATAGGTGTGAACCCATGGTTCTCCTCGCTCGGCTCGTCACGTGCTTCCCACACCGTGAATTTGTCTAGTTTCTCTCAATTTGTGCATTTGCTTCTTATTCAGCTTGCCACCTGCCTACACCTCCTTATCTCGACCTTTCGGAGACAGGATATTCTGTTCTTATCTTTAAATTATATGTAGCTACTGTTCGTTCCTTCTATTGGTATGACCTTGGCTCTCCTGGCACGAGTTGCATCTGCCAAGTTTCGATTCAGCCGTCCCTTCTCGTTTTGCTAGAATATGAATCTCTGCTCATTCGGCCTTTAGACATCTGGGTTCATTCTGCTTCGTTTGCAAAGTGGAATTACACTTATAATACTATGCTTCGTTTTGAGGTGGATTATGTATAATGGCGCTTGCCAAACTATTCTTCTACTTAGCATAGCAAGCCGCACTGTTTTCTTAGCTTTCTTGCGGTTCTAAGCATATGTACAGGTGTAAACTGATTGAATATCTTCATCCTGTTTACAGCTTAAGCTTCTTTGTATTTCAACATCGTTCTCCCCTTTTAGGTTCACAATATCCTTATTCATGTCGTTTCGTCTGTGTGTGTGTATTTCTCGGGTTGTCATTTCTTCTATTTGTACATCAGTCCGGGTCCTTGTGACGTCACCATTTGTCTTCCATTAAGACCTTTTTGGTTTCTTCCAGGACTGTACTTAGGCAATCTTCATTTCGTCGCATTTGCTGGTAAGGTTTCCTTAATGGATACCTTACTGTCCATGGTTTTCTTGGTATCGGTACTTCAATAGGTGTTGCTCTTCTGATGGGTACTGGGCAGAGCCCTACTGCGGCTCTCTGCTGATTTATCTGCTCATCAAATGTCACATATTCTGGTGTAAACGTTCCTGGTACTTCAAAATGGGTGACTGGCGTGTAGGCTTTATTTGGGACCTCCTCTACAACTTCACTGGTGGGGAACGCCACAAAATCTTACAGAAGGGGTGTAATTTCAGGCACCCATGTCTACATTTCTAAAGACAGATGGATCCCGATCGGGATGGGGAGCATACCAAGCCGAACTCCAAACAAAGTGTGCATTGTCAACCTAAGAGTCTCGACTCCACATCCACATCCTGGAGATCAGAGCAATCCTCTTGGCACTGAAAGCGTTTTTACCTGTACTTGCAGGACTGGTAGTCGCAATACAGACCGACAATTCAACCTCCATGCATTAGACCAACAAGCAGGGAGGTACAAGATCAGAGGTCCTATCCAGAGAAGCACAGAAACTATGGGCATGGGTGTTGCAACACATGGTCCACTTGAAAGCAAAACACCTGCCAGGAATAGACAATGTCCTAGCGGACATATTAAGCAGGAATTACTCGTCATCCCATGATTGGGAATTAGACAATAAGAAATTCATTGGATCTTCTGCATTTGGGGACACCCGGAGATTGATCTCTTTGCTACCAGCTGCATCACAAAATGCCCCCTCTTTGCCTCGAGATATCTGGAGGCCCAATCACTGGGGGATGCATTCTTATTAACTTGGACGGGGTGGTACCTGTATGCACTCCCACCAACCCTGTTAATAGCACGAGTGCTGCGCAAGATGAAAGAGAAACCTTGACAGATGATACTCATTGCTCCAGAGTGGGCTCGGCAGGTTTGGTACCCAACCCTCCTGCTCCTCTCCCAAGCGTCACCCATTCGCCTCAGAGCGCATCAACGATTATTGACACAGCTGAACTTCAAGGTTCTCCACCACGATCCAGCAAGGTTGTCACTAAAAGCATGGTTCCTGAACAGCGAACGTTAGTGAACCTTACATTATCTTCGGAATGTTGGGACATTAGTAGAGCATCAAGAGCACAATCCACCCGCACCACAAATGTCAAAAAGTGGAACCGCTTCACTACATGGTGTGAGGCTTCACACACAGATCTGCTTACAACATCTGTGGAGCAAGTGTTACCATATTTGTTACATCTAGCAAAAACTGGACTCGCCTGATCCTCCATTAGAGTAAACCTGTCAGACATATCGGCCTATACAACAAACACTAGTCAAGCTTCACTAGTTACTAATTCAGCGGCCAAAGTCTTTCTCAAGGGTTTACTACGTACGTTCCCACCAATGCCGGAACCAGTACCCTCTTGGAACCTAAACACAGTTTTGTCTGCACTGATGGAGGCACACTATGAACCCATCCATAGATGTGACTTAAAATTCCTATCCTGGAAAGTTACTTTTTATAGTAGCCACCATGTCGACTAGAAGAATCCGCAAACTCCAGGCGCTCTCAACAGAATCTCCTTTCACCATATTCCAAAAGGACCACGTAATTCTGAGAACACATCCTCATTTCTTACCTAAGGTAGTCTCTGAAATGACACTTTCCGAGCGTATTGTACTTCCTACATTCTTCAGCAACCACACGTCAACTGCAGAATGTGCGCTACACTCTCTAGATATTGCACGAGTCCTGATGTTCTACATACAAAGAACCAAAGAGTTCTGGCCCTCCCCAAGACATTTCGTGGCGTTCACAGGTCGAAACTAAAGGACAGTGCATTTCTAAACAAGGTCTCTCATGCTGGGTTACAAATTGCAGCAGCCATTGCCATCAGTCCAAGGGTGACCCGCTCCCTGGACCTTCGGCAGCCCACACCACCAGAGGTAGAGCAGCGTCTGTCGCTTTCACGCATGAGTGGCGATAAATGACGTGTAGAGCGGCTGCCTGGAGCACGCTACACACATTCGCCAAGCATTACTGCTTAACAGAAGACACCAACATGGAATCAGCAGTCGGACAGGCGGTCCTTCGCCACCAGTTTAAGGTAGGAGCAGCGTATTTCTACCCCCCTTCTGTAGAATGTATTATTGCCTGCAATATGGTATTATTTAGCTGAGAGGCATCATGTCATGGGTATTACTTTTTATGTAAAACATGCATAGTGGTATGTTTTAGTCCTATGCAGTCTGAATGTGTGTTCCAGTGTGGCTATACAGTTTCGTAACCTCATAAAGGTATTCATTTATATATGAATAATAGGAAATCTCTAGTTTATAAAGTCTCTTGAGACGATGAGCAATTATTGTGTGCTTTCGAACGCACTTGGGAATATTATTTTAGTATTAAAGAAATCAAGCAGTATTGTTTCATTAATCGTACAGATTCAGGTATCCGTAATGGGATTTGTTCCTTAAAGTTATTCATATTACATGCTATGTTTTCATAAAGTTTGAAATGCCTAATAAAAGGAGGATGGTATGTTGCATGCCGATGATCAAAGAAAATAATGCAGTGTGTTATTCATTTGTTTGCACTATGCATGGAGATAGGAGCTAGTATCCAAACATATGCACACTCTTGATAAAGTTGGCATCAAGAGAAGTATGCTCAAAATTATATAGCTCGGAATAGCTGTGTGTAAGGTTGTGAGTTAACAATAAATGGTAAAAGGAAAGCTGGAAGAGTGGGGCAGATAGTTACTGACTCTTGAATGCTTGCAAGATCCGATATTGGTAGAATGTCCATTCCCGGTCTGTAGGCAGCGAAGACATAAGCATGTCACACACAGGCTTGGGTAAAGAAGCGTTACATAGTGTACTTGGGGCTTCCGTCTTCGCTGTCTTCACACTGGGGAGGAAGGCAACCAAAGCAACGCAGCAGTTAAGTGGAGGGGTGGGGAGCCATAGAAGGTGTGGTGGGTGGGGAAAAAGCCTAGGGAAAGGGAACCAGGAGCGAATGACTGACCTTGTGGGAGCAGCCTTTGTGCCAAGATTCTGCTAAGTTGATCTTTTGTTTCCACCCTTTGGCTATAGAACCAGAAGGCCAATTTGAATATGACCATTGAGCCATTGGGTTGAATGGAGGTTGGCAGGAGGCCCCTTTGGGTTGTCCATCAGTGTATAGATCCATTCAGCCAGTTGGTTTGATCAGCATACTTGTGGCTGAGGGCAGAAATGTCTGACCAATTGACAAAGGAACCCTTTGCCATATAAGAAGCATGTGTCTAGTCTGTGAGCATCTGGAAGGATTATCACTTGCATCTTAGTTCGAGCCTCTATACAACTAGGATCTAGTGAAGACGACAGCGAACACATATGTCACTGCACTCTTCCTTTCTATTTGCAGGTATTCAATGAAAAAGCAGTTGTGCATTTGTGAACATCAGAAAAGTTAGGTTTATACCCTGCAACTGTTTTGTATAGTTGTCACTTGACTTGAGTATTTTTGCATGCGTGTTGAAACTTCAGGAACGTTTTCTACTGTGATCACGTGCTTGCCTACAATCCTAAATAAAGTGAATGTGATTATTTTTAGAGCTACAAATGTGAAACGCAATTTAATGGTAACTTTTACTTTTTTTAAATATTAAGACATATTGAAAAATGTAGCAGCATTTCCACTAAACAATTGAATAAAAGCAGGTGATGGTTGTTTAAGATGGGAAGACGTTGCAATAATTTAATATTAATGTGCATTTTCCTTCTGATAAAATATTGTTGCCACTGATTGTTCCTCCACTGTCGCTCATTAATGTGAAGTCACAATTTCTCCGATAGGCTAGAAAGGAATAGTTTTGCAGAGATGTGTGACCTGGGCCCGGAGAGTTTGTGTTCTTTTCATTATTGGACTTCTAACATGGAATTAAATAAAACTTGAATAAAGGAGCCTAATGGTATCGAAATCCCCAAGTGGAAAGAAGGCTTTTATCTTCAAAATCTATTTTATTTATGATTTTCTTTGATCCTTGGCATCTTTCCAGAGTTTGATATTTTGAAAAAGAATCGGTTGAAAGACAATAGGCAGTGCTACCTTCTGTGCTCCCTTGGGCTGCTTTAGAGCTTCCAGTGATAGAAGCGGCTTTGTTGCCAAGACACATCAGTAATATCTGCATAATCATTAGACTGACTCAGTGAAGCATACAACGGCCACATATGTCAGCGACCCAAGCTCAGAAATTGGATAAAGTGCTCAGGTTGTCTACGCTCTCTCTCCCTAGGAACCAGGAGGCACATCTGCAATGCAGCGCACCAAGGCTGAAAAAAGCCTGGGATTGCTTGTGCTTTGCAATGGAGAAGTGGCTTATTTCCGGCTGGACTGCCCCATGTAGGGGGGTTTACGCGGTGAAGGTGTGATTGCATATGGCTCGTCACCGGCTCTATTGGGGCAGGCAAACTAAAAATGATAGAATCCCTAGTTGACGAGCGTTTGGCCAAGTTTTTCCATCTACCACTTTTTGGTTTGCTCAGTGTTCTACACCACACTACCTCATTACCTAAGGTAAACAATCGTGAACTATCTGTGTTCTCTTTTGGGTTCTGAGAAGATTGTCTTGAGTGAAGCTTGTGCTTCTGCTTTCAGAAACAGTGGCTTTTCTTAAAATTCCCAACCCTTGGGTACTCAAGTAGCTTCAGCTTGGCCTAGCCAACAACTATTTGACAATAGAAAACAACATTGTTTATGTCTCGACACCCCAGTGCAGTACACTCAAAACAGCCACTTTTGTTGCGTGAATCTAAACTGCATGCCCACTGTATTACTCCTAGCTTTCTCGCATGTACGAGGAAGGCTGATCGAGGCTGGTGTCCGCCCCTTTCACTGCCTTCTAAATTTTATAAGGTAAGGTCACGCTCGTTATTGTGATGAATCCAGTGGAGTCATCACAGATTCCCCAGCTGGAACCTCTTCCCATGTGGACAAGGGACGGCAGCCGCTACTTGACCCTGGGGGCGGCTATATGAGGGAAGATCACAGGGGAAGAAACCACTACAGGGAAGATGCCATGACTTCATTGGATGAAGCACAGTATCCCCCTTTTCACCTGACGAAGACCTTCTGACACGCAAGACCTTAATGGCCTATTGTCAGCTAACGGTTCTCATTGTAGAAGTCAAGGAACCTTTTCTCTACACTATTCTGGCCAAGCCCCCACCTTTGATCCAAACACCCACAGCTCACATATAACGCCTTTTGTTTCTAACGTGCCTTTATGTGAGATCTCTGAGAAAAACCATGCCAGAGTTAAAGGTCCAATGATATCCGTGGACTCCAACTCCCATAACCACCCACATACTGAGACAAGGAGGATGATGAGAGTGATGGTGAAAAGTGACAGGGGCTTGAAGTACAACGTGCAGGCTAGTTATTTATCGAAGTCTTCAGTGCACAGGACATTTAAAGACGGCAAAAGCACTATTGAGCATAGCGTGTAGGAGCAGACATTGAACCCCATGCTGGGGCTACACGAACCTGAGGCATGATGGACAGGATTGGAGGAACAGAGAAGGCCGCCGGAACAGGAGGAGAAATGCTGCGTTCAGCAAGAAGGGTCCTGGAGACGCTGGAAGCTGGGCAGGACCTCTTGGAGGTCGGGCCTCTCGGAGAGACTGCGTTCTCCAGTCCAGATCGGGCAGAAGCGTAAAGCAGGCGTGCGACTGCACAGCTACGCGAGGCGCTGGAAGAACATCTGCACTGTCCAAAGTGGAAAGCGGGTGAAGGAACCATACCACAGAGGCGCATGCAGAGTCAGAGACGTTGGAAGGAAGCAGTGAGTCTGCCTAAAGCAGCTGGGGACCCCAGGGCGTTCCGACAAGCTCTCCAACAAGTACACTAGGCAGCTGAAATCGTACAAGGATTCCTGGCAGGGGAGGATACATGGGTATCTGCCAAGTTATAAGAAATACTACAGAAAAATGTATTGCTTGAACAAGAACTTTGTGAGACCAGTGAAGACGCACAGGAACTGTTAGCTAAAGGGACATTTTTGCCTTCCTATTTAAGAATGCAAAGGGAAGGGGACCACCCTCTGGTTCCAAGGGTCTTTACCTTGGAGAATATTCTCGTTGGAGTCATTCTTATGGTTTTGGTTTTACAGACTTCGGCCAACATCAAATTAAATACATTTTCCTTGCACTCCTTTTTTTGTTTTGTTTGTAGTGTGAAGGTCAGGATAGGACGTTTTGGACACAAGGATGACTTTTCAGTTACTGACATCCTGACACAGACAGATTCTTAGTTTTTGGTTTCTATGTAGGGAAGTTCCTCTTTAGAATAGGGCTAGATAGTTATTTTTTCAATCCATTTTTATTTAATACATGTCAATAACTAAAACAAAGGGCAACTTTGTTTCCAGCTTTAATTTCGGACCCCTCACAATATCCTTTCCATTTTTACTTCAACAAGCCATCAACCACCCAAAAAAAGGGAAAATGCCTGATTTGTTTCTTTAGTTTTATAAAAAATCAAACTATGAGTTCCTCCAGTTTCTCGTCCGAGGGATCAAGCCACTTTTCAGTAGTACACATAACTGTGTGTTGATTTCATTGTCCACCGTTTTTGCCTTAGAATTTCTTGCAATATTGTTTCTTCAATGCTGTTATTTCTACAATTGAACAGAGAAGGATAGTGGTCAATAGAGATTGTTTTCTGTATAAAAAAGTATAATGTCTCACCCATTATTATTATTGTATTCATTGAGTGTGGACCTAGCTTTGAGAAGCAACGGAGCGCTTTGCAGAAGTTTACAAAAGTACAGATGCATAACAGAGTGCTTTTCAGAGTTAACAGCAGGGTGGGATACAGAGAGGCACAGAGGAGGGGTACAGCTGTACCTACCTGGTGGCGGGGAGGAGAGGTGTGGTCAGCATCTAGTGAGTCAGGTGGCGTGAGGGGCGATGTGATGCCCTAGGTTTTGTGGTGGAGAGATTCCTTGCAGAGGTGGGTCTTGAGTTATTTTCTGTATTGTAGGAGCGTGGGGGCGGGTCTGATGCTGATGGGGAGGAAGTTCCATAGTCTTGGGGCATAGGCAGAGAAGGCTTGTTTTCTGACCCTTTCCTTTTTGCAGTGTCAGATTTCAAGTCTGCACTTGTCCTGGCTATAGGTGGTGCGCTGCCTGGCAGAGATGCTGAGTTTCTTGAAGGGGATTCGTGCGTGCAGTGGGCGGTGAGGTGGTTAATCTGCGTACACCCTTGATGAGGCGTGCGGCCATGTGTATGACACTTCTATGGGGCACAAAGGAGGACGACCGGTGCCTTTGAGGAGTGCATTGCCCCAATCCAGTTGGGATAGAACCAGTGCTTGAACGGTGGAGGGAGGATTGGCTTGACCTTCCTTTTTGCAGGAGATAGAACCGATATTATTTTCACAGGAGAGCTCATACCAAGCTGTCTGAGTTTTCTTAGCTATGTGTGTCTTGAAGGAGAGGTGTTTGTCGATGTGGTTGATAGTCTGGTTTGCATGTCTAGGTGTCCGGTGTTGTTGGTGAGGAGTAGAAATTCAGTCTTGGAGGGGTTGAGCTGCAAGTATGCACTGGACATCCAAGTGTGGGTCAGCAAGAGGCAGGTTCTGAGCCTAGGGATGTCCTTGATGGAGTTGATCTTGAGAATAACTGTGTGTCATTGGCGTATTAGTGGATGTCGCTGTTGTGTGTGGCTAGGAGGGCTCCCAGCGGCTCTATGTAGAGATAGATCACTGGGGAGTTGATGTAAGCCTGAGGCACTCCACAGGTAACTGGTAGCATTGGCGATCTTGAGGAGTCCATCTGAACAAACTGCTGGCGGTTGGCGAGGTAGGACTTGAACCAGCGTAGGACAAAGTTGCTAATCCCCATGCTCTGATGTATGGTGTCAGTATGCACCTGGTGGTCTACTGTGTCGAAAGCGGCTGAGAGGTCCAGTAGAACCAGGAGGCAAAGGTGGCAGTCATCAAGGATGTTGAGGGCATTGTTTACCACCTTTTTGGTTGATGTCTCTGTACTGCATCTGGGTCTGAACATGGATTGCTAGGTTTGAAGAAGAGAGTGGGTTTCTTTATTAGAGGGAGGATTTGTCCTGTTTTTGGGTCGATGGGAAGGTGCCTTGAGTTAGGGAGCTGTTGATGATCTCAAGGTAGGGAGGGAGATGTCCTGGTGGGAGGGTCTTGAGGATGAATGCTGGGAGGATGTCACCTTTATACAATGTAGCTTTGAGGGCGGCAAGGGTTTCTACCATGCCCTCTGTTGAGAGTGTCTTGAAGGCTGCCCAGGGTGTGGAGATTTCACGAGGAGGGACGTGAGGTGGATCTGTGGATGCAGAGCTTGTGTCAATGTGCTAACGAATCTTGCTGATTTTGTGAATGAAGAATGTGTTGATGGCAGCGGATTTTCCGATGGAGTGTGGTATGGCAGGGGCCGGTAATGAGTTGACGCAGTGCTTGACCACTTTGAAGAAGGCTCTGCTTTTGTTGGCAGCTTCTGCTATGGTGTTCTGATAATAGGAGGCCGTGACTATGTTGATGAGTTGTAGGCAGGTTGCTCGGAGTTCCTTGAGGAGCACCAGGTCGGATACAGTCCTGTAGCGGCACCAGGCTTTGTCTTATTTCCTGATGACTCGTTTGCTGAGGTTCAGTTCTTGCACGTGGGTGCTAATGGTTTCAGTTTGCAAAATGCGTTGTTTCCGAGGCACGTGTCGTTCGATGGAGGCTGAAAGGGTGGTTTTGAATGCTTCAAGTAGATAGTCGCAGTTCGGTTGCGGGGGGTCGGTCCATATAAGGTGGAGGTTGGCAAGGTCTTCTGTGAGGGCTTCCACTGAGAAGTTCTTCAAGGACATGAAGGTTTGTCTGATGGGTTGCTGCTTGGAGTGCTTTGACTGGGGTGGCATATTAACAGGCACGGCTAGGTGGTGAGACCAGTCGAGCAGGGAGGTGAGCTCTAGTGGAGAGAAGACCGTGCAGTGATGATTAGGTCGAGGATGTTACCTTTCTCGTGGTGGGTCTTTCCTGTGCTGTGTGAGGCTGAGGGTGAACTTCAGTACCAGAGTGCTATGGATACTATGTTCTTGTAATGTTGGTACACGGTATGCCATGGCTAGGACCTATGTATAGTAGTAAAGAATCTCTGCATGGACCTTATGAGCCAATATCGTAAGAAGCAGAGTTGGCTGGACACACTGACCACTTCCTCTCTTTTGAAGGGGCTATGCTTTATCTGGCAGCTCCTTTCTAATCATGGGGCTGTTTGAGACACAGAGCAACGCCTTCTGGTCACATGTTCTGTTTCTTCTGGACCTTGCTGCAAAAGTGTTGCTGATAAATTATCCTTGTTGATATTGATGGAATATTGTCACCCAATGAACTTGAACCGTTTCTTGAGATTCTAAATTGTCTAGTTCGATAAACCGTTACAGAAGAGAGTGGCTCACCACCACTTTTTAGTGTTGTAATGTTTCTTGAAATGTTTCCTTTTCTGCTAATAAATAGGCGCATGCAACCTATACTTATTTTCCTTTCGTATTATATGTGTTATGTTATAAGGTTCTCTACTAGATAGTAGAATTTCCTTTTCATTTTATTTATAGACTACTGTACAGCAGATTTCACAAGACTGGTACACAGCAACAAAATGCAGCTCATAGTTCACAGTGAAGCGCCACTAAAATGTGTGCTTTATTCTAGTCTGTTTAAAAGCTGAAGCCCTTCACAATTGTGGAGTACAATTTAATTAAATTAGACAAAATAGGACAGTGGCGTCCTGATTTGACAATTGTAGGTGGTATGAATTAGGGAACTGACAAATATGCATTGTAGTGTTCCAGTGCAAGACATTTCTGACCAAGATTGGTTTTAGGAAGTGGTACATTTTTTGTATAGTAACTGCCTAATTGTCATACAAAATATGTGCAATAAGTAGAAATGCAAAAACAATGCTTTAAGAAGGTATAATCACCTAGGTGCGTGTGACATGTGCGTAGCCACCATCACCAAAAGTTGCAATTCCATACTTGTCCCAGTTCAAAACGGGACATTGTTCTTAGAAAAAGCTAATTCCATCACATTATTTTATAATGAAAAATCATGTCACAGAAGTATTGATTTATATAGGAATAAGGATGATAAAACCATAAACAAAAAACCAACGAGAGAAAAACAGGAGACAAAAAAGGGAAAAAAGAGAAGAGAAAAAGGATAGTTAGGATCTTAGAAGATGTTGCCAAATCCTCTTAAATATTTCCCAATAAATCATTATATTTAGCCCTCTGCCTCCTTTTTATTGTTGTGTCCATCAGAGTGAATCATCTCTCCAAACCATGCCGTTATCATGCAAACTATCGCCATGTCCCTGATTAAACCGTGTTGTCAAACTGTTTTCCTTTTCTGTTTCTTTCTTTGGGGCACAAATTGACATGTGCCAGTTATTGAAGAACCTTTGTTATTAGTGAACCAAAGGAAATGGTTAATTTATTGAACAGAACAATTTAGAAAAAACAAATACAGAAAAACCTCACAAAGGGTTAGTGATAAGAATTGTGCATGAGAATTAAAGTGCATTCTTTATTTTGATTAGCAGGATATGTAAAAGTACAAATGTTATATCCATGTTGTTTATAATTTTGTAGGATTATTGTATTGAAAGAATTGGGAACCCTCTACAGAAGAGCCATTTGGGAATCTGAATGGTGAAAAACGTGTTGAGATTGAATTAAATTGAAACCCTGAAAATAAACATTTCTTACTTTGAACCAAGACCAGCATTTGTAGCATCAATCAACTGGCATTACTTTTTGAAGTTTGAAGTTGGCACAAAATACAACTATCCTCCCTCTATAAACATAGTACTTTTGCAGTGCAGCAGCCTCACTAGATGGATATACTATTTTTGCATGATAACTACATTATAACCAACAAATGTCGAGTCGCCAAGTGCCAGCTCTTTAAGACTTCAAATCAAATTGGTTAATGGCAGTGCTGGGGAATAAACCTAGAATAGCCTACCAGAATTTGATAGATAAAGTCGAATGAATATGGGATATTAAGTTGCCTCTGACCTCAATCTCAAAACAAGACAATTGAACAGATTTTAGTTAATAAACATGCATCACT
Source organism: Ambystoma mexicanum (assembly GCF_040938575.1). Taxonomy (NCBI): domain Eukaryota; kingdom Metazoa; phylum Chordata; class Amphibia; order Caudata; family Ambystomatidae; genus Ambystoma; species Ambystoma mexicanum. The sequence continues at coordinate 904,340,583 of NC_090926.1, forward strand.
GGAATAACACATGATGTCTGGTATTGTCAATTGAACTTCTAAACTACAGTGAAAATGTCAGTTGATGATAAAAAGCATTGCGAGTTGATATGTTTGAAGCCAACTTATATTGACTTGTACTGTACAAAGGACATGGTTGATTATTACATTGATTCCACAGCACACATTCCCATGTTTTCTCCATTCATTCTAATACTATACTATCCTTCAACATCGTCGATTAATTTATACTGTGCCAAACTTGTTTCTTTTTGAATTATACCCCACTTTGAATTATGCCCCTGGCGTCAGCTTGGAGATTTTGCCATTTAATGTATGACTTCTTGATTGAGTTCCCTAAATTAGAAGCAAAGATGTCCATTAAGTTCTTTGTCATCTAAGTTGATTTTCCTGAGAACTGCCTATTTTGGAAGCTATTGCAAAATTGAGTGAATCATTTTTGATCTGTGAATGCCAGGAGTCAAAAGCCCTCATGGTAAAGCTAGCTGAGATGACCTCCTTTGTTTGACCACTTACAATTAGCAGTGTCTACGTTTTGGGAAAATTAAGCACAAGTGTCTGCCTCACCCCTCATGTTTTTCATCATACCATAAGGCAAGATTAAGTAGTAGTCACTGTAGTATTGACCAACTCCAGCATCCGTGGCCTGCTGTATATCTATTAAGCGATAATTGGATGGGGTGTGCTCTCTTGTGAGTACTGTCCCTAGCAAAAGGCCCGTATCCCCCTTCCCTATTCTTTTACACATACCCCAACCCCCTCATCACCCATTTTAACGACCCACATATTTCAATGGTTTTTTTCAAAGTAATAATGGCGTCGGAAATTAATTCGAAAAAAAGCCTGTTGGCAAATGAACGCAATACCCTTGAATAGCAGTATTGGCTGGCTTGTAGACACACATAAATATTCCTTGATTTAAGTTAACAGTGGGATAAGAACAAACTACACTACAGACATCCATGGCTTCTAAAAACAGTTCAATAATAGAAAAAGAAAACAAAATGTTTGTCATGTTCTAGTTATCCAAGAGGAACACACTCCCCTTTATGAATATAATTAGAGAAAGCTATGGAGTACTACTGTATGTAACTAAGTATAAGCACTAATGTAACAAGCGCCACGATGCCTTCAGTCTGCTGTGCGCTCAACAAATGTGAATAAATAAATACATACATACTATCAAAATCACTCCTCTGTGTTAGCCATCTTTAAAACAATCACAAAGCTTCGGGGATTATCGTGATAGAAGACTTGCTTGCTGTATTTGGATGGGTAGAGGAATTTTCTTAAAAGCGCATACATTGCTAAAAGACCTCTTGTCACTGTAAAAGGGTGCAGGCTACAGAAGATCGATAAATTGAAAATGATGAAATGAAGTTAACACACTAAAGTATTGTCATCAAGAGCAGAATATAGAAAAGCTGTCTGGAGGTTACTAAATGTTATTATATTATCATTTGTTCTCTGGGTATGGGGTCCTCAGTTTGGAGTCAGAAATATAAAGGTCTGAACACCAATCCTAGATTGTTAAATTTAGGGATAATAGTGCTGTGATCCAAGGGACCTGCTAAACTGATATTTACCCAATTTATCAGATAACCGATTTCAAATATTCCAATACAGAGATTTGCACACAAGACACATGCTTTTGTAAATAAATCTTTGTTTAGTAGGAAGCAGATGCAATGTGCTTAGTCCAGGACATATAGGATCGTATTTCCTGTGTCCAAGTAGCATCCTTGCAGTCAAATTCTGAACTTGCTGCAGTCTAAAAGTATCTTTTGGGGAAAGGCCAAGGTAGGCACTGTCTCAAAGTCAATGTGGGGTGAGACAAATGCATTAATGATTGTGACTTTGCTTAAAAGTGAAAAAAGGCAAGGCTTTCTTGATTTTACTAAGTTTAAAAAAACAGGATTTAGTATCAAACGACACCTGCTGTGTTAAGGACAGTTCTGCAAAAAAAGAAATAATGCCCAGAATTTGTAGAAGAGGGGCCATAACTGGACATGAACCAATTGATTCGGACCAAAATGGGTCTTCGCACGGGTAAAATTGTGCATTAACCGTCAGGATTTCAGTTTTGGTAGAGTTCATTATAAAATAGATGGCCTCCATCCAGTCTTGAAATGCCATCAGACAGCTTTTGAGGATATTAGTAGAAGTGGCTCTATCATCAGACTGTTCCATAAAGAGCTGTGTATTGTGAGAAACCTAAAGGTGTCTCACCAGCTAATCCCTGGGGATCTGTCATCCAGGTGGCCCGGACACAGCCATCGTTATTGTATCCAGTTCATGGGGGTGGACCAGTGCGGGAGGATAACCTGGATGAGTGGTCTTTGGGGAGTGGAAGTGGGACACCGAAGGGTGAGACACAGTATCCCCTTCCCTGTAACACCTTTTCCCCATCCCACGAAGATACCTAGAAGCTCAACTCCGCCCACCCCTTTCCCGACATGAACACTTTCTCACTGACCGTTCATCGTGAGTGACTATGGACTAAAACCTGAGCCGTATACCTGACATGTCCCAACACAAGGGTCAGGCAGAGTCAGGTAATTACTAATAATTACACACCCGACTTCCATCAGACTTCCCCACATGGCTAGAAAGCACACTCTGAGCAAGACAAAAAGCACGAGCAAGCAGCAATTCCGAGATGGCAGTTTAAACTGAGGAGAAAGGTGGCAAGAGCAGAGAGAGCTGCAAGGAGGGAACTACCCTTGACCTTTTCGGGGAAGAACCACAATGTTGAAGAGGCCTTGGAAAAGAAACGTAAGACTGGGAATTGCAGCTGACAAACGGTGCAGTGTGTCTCGAAGGTACATGGAACCCTCCCACGTTGATAGCCAAGGCGGGGAGAAGCGATTGCCGCTGTGGTACTGTCCTTGGCTCTGACAACAAAGTAGTGCCAATGAGTTCAGCACAGCCGGTGAGTAGGAGGGACTGATAGCAGACCCGACTGTGATACGCTCAAGATTGCAGTCGGCAACATTGTATGAGGAAAGATGACTCATATGTGATTGAACTTTATGAAACCGGAATAGGTACCAGATAAAGAATGGTCCACACCACTTGGTACTCACTCGAAGGTCTGTGTTTGATATCCAACTGGGCGTGTGAGTTATTGAACTGTGAATTTTAAGTGGTCCTGCAGGGGGTCAAGCTAAATCCTGTGCACATTCGAAAGTCTTCAATAACCTATGAATTGAAATTGGTCTGAGCCCGTCTGAGGGAGACTAATTGTATAAAAGGGGATCTGAGCCAAGAAGAGGGGGGGCCCGTGAGTCACCTGAGAAGATATTGCTGTGGCAAATGTGAACACAACTGAGGGATGCCGGCAAACTAAACTTGTCCTGAGCCCAGCTGAGGCAGGCTAATTGGATAAAAAAGGATTTGAGCCTGGCTGAGGGGGATCCAGGGTGAAGAGTGAATCGCTCGACTTGAATATTTGGAAAGGAATTTTATTTTGTTGTTTTTGGTACATCAGGTCCACTGAATCAAGAGACTTTGAACGTAAGAGACTTGGGCACAGAAGGCCCAGATGTTGGTTAAAGGAACTGTGTCCTCGTGCTGAAGAAGCCCAAGAGTTTGCTATGCTCGAGTGAACCCCCTTGTCCCATGCTAAAACCTTGGGAAGGGAGGCCAACGGTCTGAACATCCTTACTTATCATTTTGTGAACACTTCGTTCTTTTTTTTTTAACATTACCCCACACTATTTGTAACTTAGCAGTAAGGTTTGGCAATAGGTTTTTTTAGTACAGGCTCTTTTTATTTGACAAGACTCCACTAAGACTGTATTATTATTATTATTTGATGGTTGTAGCTTGCTCCCATTTTAGATTTAGGCTTAGATAGGCGTTTTTCACACCCTTGATAAAGTTCAATAAACACCCTTGAACTGTGGTCACTTGTCTATCTTACTTTAATAATATGCCTTCCTTACAGTATCATCAGCATATTTTAGTAAAAATAGGCTGTGTGTTTGAAAGATGTTAACCAATGGGCCCACAAAGAGATTGGGGAGAAGGCTGATGACCCCTGTTTGACACCACATGACACCTTCCTTGCTACAGTTTTACAGTTTGGAAACAATTTCTTAAATATTTTAGCCAATTCAAAACCTGGCCCCGGGTGCCCTGTTCTGGGCAAGATATGAGGGTATGGTTGTCAATGGTGTCCAGTTAAAGGATCGAATACAAAAGGTTTGAATGCAAAAGGTGAGAGTCAATAGCATCAAAAACAAAAGGTTCCATTTCTTTTTAATTATATCTTTTTTTTTGAGTTTCCATATAGGTAAAAAAAGTGGTTTGTACCACAAAAACGGGGGCTGGGCCCCCACCCCAAAATAATGTTTTAAAAAAAATGTCGAACCTTTTGTTTTCGGTCCTTTTGATTCAAACCTTTTGATTCAAACCTTTAACCGTTGTCAATGGTATCAGAAGCTGCTGATGAATGTAAAAGAATCAGTACTCCCACACCCCCTCCAGTCACTTCCTCCATTCGTTTGTGAAGCATAGTAGTAATCGTGTTCTCCGTACAATGATGCCTAAAGCCTGCGTGGGATGGGTCAAGTAAATGGGCATCCAGGACAAATGACTAATTCAGGCGGGACAATACACTTAATGTGTCTAAAATGGGATCCATCAGATTGGTCAAAAATTATTCAAATCAAAAAGATCGAAAGTAGGCTTTTTTTCTCTGGCCATGCAAGTTTCTCAAGATACATTGAAGAGTTGAAGAATCTGTAAAACCTTAGAGCGCCATGATATATTTGGCTATTTTAGCTGGAAGAAGATAACTTGGTGACCCAGGGCATTTAGAAGTGTCCAGATTCATGGGACATAAAAGCATCAAGGTAGCGTCCGAAATGGAAGGACGAGTCACATGTGTGATCAGACAACAGACTGGACCCAGAATCTAAATTGCCTCAGAGGATATTGATTTTATTCACAAAATGAGTGAGTTTACCAGTGCTTGTGAACATGTAATAGTGGAGGTCATGGCAGATGGATTACCTTACTCTTCAGTGATTAAAAGAACATTCAGAAACATTTGTGGCATACTTCATTCATTGATATAAACATTGATTTAATTTTTACTTTAAAGATCAAGGCTTTTTATTGGTGAAGTTGTTTCCATGCAAGTTTCGCATTAAAGATTGCGGTTGAGATGGGGCAGTGTTAACTTCCTAGCTGAACAGTTTTTGTTATTAAACGGTACAGCACAGCTAATATGTTTTAGTTGAAAGCTACTAGGCAGGCATAAAAGTCACTCTCCACCTCAGGTCCCCACTTGCACACAGCACTTCATTTCTTACTCGACAATAGCTCTCACAAATTTAGAGATATGGGTGTAGTATTATTAAAAGGCTTTGGAGTAGCGAACTTGTCCACAAGACCCAACATATTAACATCCAGTTTGTGCAAACAAGTGTTAGTACTGGGACAGATCAAAACAAGTAGGGGGCAAGTCTATTTCTAGTTAAGGGGTCGAGACATTAATAAGTGCAACATATTACTATACAGGGGGTGAAGTTAATTAGGCAGGTGAAGCCCATCAGGATCCCACCAGAAAACATTAATCCTATAACGTGATGTCAAAAAAATTGAGAAAAGAATGGCCTACATTACATGTCCAGCTGAATGCATAGTTCCTTAAACTAGTGACTGTATACCCAGATCTTCCAGAATTTCTAAGAAATATGATCTATCAGAAGTGGAGACATTATCAAGCCAAACATTAAAGTAACCTATCATTAGGTGTTGATTTGAAACTAGCTGCTGCAGCTGCACTTCTGCAATAGCCTCATTGCAGCACATTAAGAATGAAGAAATTAAATGTATTAATAATGTTTGATTCATTTCTGATCACTATGATAAATAGCACCACCTACACGGTTTGTATGTGGTTGAGAGAGGATCTTCTAATAAGTTCGAGCTAAATCATTAATAATGGATATGTTTGTGTCCTACAACTATATTTCTGTAACACAAAGCACATGAACTTCATTGTATAGAATGAGGTTATGAATTACATGCAGAAATAATAACGAGCATGAGGATGAGTCACTCTTAGGTAGCATTGCTGTTATACCAACCCAATAGATTTAACAAAAGTAAAAGGTTCACTATAATATTCAGGGGTGATTCCTGTAAATGCAGATCACCTGACCTAGAATCTCTCTGTCTTTGAGATGCCTACGAAGGGAAAGGCCACAGGAAGTAAAGTAGAGACTATAGAACGCAATCTCACCCCCTTCTGAAGCGCATTCATCTAAAATATCTTCATTAAACTGGGCAATCATCAGGGCATCGCCATGATCCAGCATCAATGACCTCCTCTCCCAACAGAGTGTTTGAAGCAGTTTCCCAGCTCTGCAATCGTACAGACTGTGATTAGGATTGATGGAAAGCCATGCTATTGGGCTTAACTGTCGACAGCTTAACTTCTTCTCTTGAGGGATTTTAAAACTTTGTGCTTTGAAGAAATGTGGTGTACAACAAATGTACCAATAGAGAGCTATGATATTTCATAATTTCAGACCAAAGTGGGACTTAATGATTTTTTTTCTTAGTACAGTTACGTGTAAATCATAATACGATTTTCACTTTTCATGATTTTCACGGCAATACAGGAAGAAACTGAGCTGGTGGCCCTTCCAAACGTTGCATCTCACCAATTTGATGGAATTATGTAAGTGTATCGGGGGGCTTGTGCAATCGGATTTTTTTAAAAAAAAGGCAATGACATTTTTTTGACTAGGGATGTACACGGTGAAGTCGCACAGGCCAATGAGGAGGTGCTGGACACAACCATTATCCACCAGGACAAGTCTGCGTTCCAGCCCCCATTCCATCCTCGTCTCCTACCCCACTGCGGTGAACTGCCATGTTTTTTTGCCACCACTTCCCTGGTCTTGCGTAAACCTGCTTCAGCCACCCCAACACTGCCCCTTTCCAGCTCTGTTCCAACAACATCCCCATGCCCCACTCCCTCAGTCACCCACCATCACCACCCAAACTCTGCAGCCAGCACGTCATTGATTCAGAAACAGATATATCAAATATGAACACAGGCTGAAGGTAGCGCAGCAAATGTGAGATTAAGTGTTGATACTTTATGCTTCATAAATTCAAGATGAAAATTGTAACTAAAATTGTGTGCTTGGTGGGGATGCCTGTCGAATTCAGTTGTTGTACAGCTGCTGCCAACCAACACTTGCAGGCAGCCCTTTAAATAAGTGACAAAGCAGTTATAAGCGTGCCATAAAACACTACTCCCTATAATAAATAGGAATCGACAGCCCATGAGCACTAAAATATACTTGCGTGATGGCTGGATGAAAGAGGTCGTTCTTGATCGTGGGCTGCACGGTGGTGGAAGTTGCAGAGAAGTTCGGCCTCATGATATGGAACCTTTGAAGGGCATCACTAAGCAAGTGCAAAAGGCAAGACCATATCTCTAATGAAGTTGACACAAGATGCACAACAAGCTACAAACAGGGTGGACGTTCCACAGCATTCCACTCCTCGTGGACTCCGAGTGAAAAAAGGAAATAACCACAGAATTATCACACACGCTGTCCGGATGGCATAAGCACAGGTGACGCCACCATCAGAGGCCATGACACTATTCTGGAAGATACCACCATGAACATTGAGGGAAACTAAGAAATGGTACAACATCAAATCCTCACAGGAACACATCGCATCACTCACCAATGTAGAAAGAAACAAACCTACAGTGGAGAAAGCAAACGCTTTGTGGTACCCTCTATTGGTGGAAAGATGATGTAGAATGCTGACACCCATCCACTGTTTCCTTCTCACCCCAGGGACCATACACCTCCCCTCTGTGATGGGGCTGCTGAGGAATAATAGACCAAAGGTGAGGACAACAACCAGGCAAGGCAAGCTGGCGAATGCGGTAGAACCTCCTGGTTTGGGTATATGTCCAATAAATAAAACAAGCATATGGAAACAATAGCAGCAATATCTCTAATAAATATAGTATTGTGTACCATCAGCCTGCTCACGTCCATCCAATTTGTATTACTACATCTAAGAATGGCTGACAGTATCATTCAATTTAACGATATGTGTTGAATCTGCATCATCAGCGTTTCCAGTCATTGTGTATTTCAAATTCACACGTGAAGCTGCAGCTGTGAATATTGGGGCGAACATGTGGATGGAGAGACAGAGGCGAGACACCATGGTAGTATCACAGTAAACCCACTGGAAGCATCCCCCTGCTGAATGGCTGCGGAAATGCAGCCAAAACCCAAATCACAGGAGCAGAACTTGAACAGCCAGAACTGGAGTCACAAGCAAGGAAAAGACTCACTGGCAGAATGATAGAGGAAGAACATGGAGTAATTCAAAGAAGGTTCACTGCCCAGTGCAAGCTGAGGAAAAAGAGTGAGGCCTGAGAACGGGTTGTGCTGTGGAATCAGAAAAAATACAGTATTACGGCTGTTACACCAAGCAAAGGAAAATACACCGACACGGGCTTGTAAAGATTCCCAGAATCTTTATTACAAAACTGAACAGTATTCAACAAAGTACACAAATAGCTATTTGGCCGTCAATACATCACAGAGACCACCAGCAGGGTTCAATGTGAGCAGTGAACAGAATTTCCTAGCTGGACATCAACGCATTTATACAATTTGTAAAATGATGTCCAGCCCTCTTACAGGTTAATTATACACTGGGCTAGGGTCGTGCCAGGTTCACTTTCCTAATTTACATATCTCGTGCATGCGGTTTACTTTTGAATATATTTACTAACACACTTCATTATTCTTTAATTTAACATTTACACTTTTTACATGCTGTTTTAATACAGACCAAAAAAATGTTTCACATATTATATTTGGATAGCATTACTGTTCTTGTATACTTGTAGTTTTAACATTGCTAATTCAAGTAATCCCCTGCTCCCGAGGTCAACAAAGGACAAGGTCCACATGACCCTAACATGTAGCCTGAAGGCAAGTTGGACATTAACTCCCCTACAGAGGTTGGAGAGGTTAAGGCAAGAACAAGGGCACACGAGACGACCATTTTAGATTACAGGGTGACTTTGTACAAAAACCCCAAAATGGCGGTTCTAACCTAAAATGGAGGCTTGATTCAAGATGGCGGCTTACATCAATTTCTAAGGTCAAGACCTTGCCGTAGAGAGTTATTCGCGTACAATTTTAAGCAATTGGTCTCATTCAAAATTGCATGAGTGGCATTCATTATTAACCTAAGGGTATTATTCTGATAGTTCCGTCTATGCAAAGAATCCCTAGGCGACAAGGTATGCAATTGCACAGAAGGAGTGGGAATAACAGATACATTTTCAATAGGTAAAAAGTCCTCTAACGGATATGCTTCTTCCAGATACCATAACCCAAACCCAACAGTTACTAAAAATCCAGTAATTATCACGAAAAGGCAACAATATACTTTGGGGGTCCCCTTACATGCTTGATCATTGTCTCTGCTAGTCACATATTTATCTAAAAGTGCAGTACGAGTGGTAGCGGGTGCAGGCATTGTAGTCTTCAATCGAAAAAACACCAATTGTTCGTTTGCTGGTGACTCCAGTCGAGCGTCTTCTTAATGTCTTTCCCACAACCCTTAGCCGACAGAATCTTCCCGCACAGTCGGGCCAAAAGGCAAGCCCTCAAATGATTTCCTCAATCAGACCGAAGTAAACGTACAGTCAGACCATGCTGTACGTTTACTTTCTTGGGCGCAAATTATATTTTGCATTTTCTGGCGAGAACAAAGTGTCGTCTCTTCCTCCTGGAAGTGGCGAATGGACGGAAATGGGATCAGAAAAGGATTGATCCGGAAGTTCCACTGTTGGGGAGCGCGGAGACAAGATGGCCGTTTTGTCCGGCCTTGCGGATTCTGAAGCGGTCTCCGATTCTCCCTTGTTGGTTGTTGCTGTTTCAGGCACGCTAGTTACAGCAGTGGGAAGGGATTCTGTGTCTTCTGTATCGTATGGCACGGGCTGTGGGATCCGTTTGGTGTGCATCGCATGGATCCAGTGTTTACGACCCGCTACCCGCACGGCAGTCTGGGTGACTAGCAGGACTTGGTAGGGACCCCTCCACCGAGGTGCAAGGCAAGACGACCGCTCAAAAACCGCACAGGTAATGCCTCTCGCACCTGGTGATAAATTGAAAACAGATTTTTAGTCAACTGGTTACAGTAATCTGAAAGAAGCACATTTTCTATATCCCGTAAGGAGCGACTTTTTGGCATACCCCAAATATTAGCAGGTCTCCCCATTACCACCTCAAAGGGAGAGAGCCCTGTCTTAGTTTGAGGGGTTGTTCTCATCGACAGTAACACGATCAGTAAGGCGTCCGGCCACTTTAGCTTGGTGCCAGCACACGTCTTAGCGAGTTTGTTCTTTATAATGCCGTTGTGCCTCTCCACTAATCCGGCACTTTGGGCATGTCTAGCTGAATGGAACCGCTTGTCAATCTGTAATCCTTTGCAAATTTGTAGGATTACAGTGGCAATAAAGTGTGGCCCATTATCTGACCAGATGACTCTCGGCAGCCCAAATCTAGGAAAAGAAACTCTTTCAAGAGTTTTTGCCGTGGCTATGGCCGTTGCATCTCTAACTGGGAAGGCCTCAACCCACTTACTAAAGGCACAAATAACAACCAATACATATTTAAGATTGTTACACCGTTCCATTTCAATAAAATCAAAGTGAAGAACCTCAAACGGGACAGAAGGTGGAGCGAAACTTCTTCTAGGAGTCGAGGTACCTTTTCCTACATTGTGCTGCAAGCAAACCATTCAGTTCTGGACAAAACGCTCTGCAGTTTTGAAAATCTTATCATTGGCCCATACACTGTGTAACATTTTTGTCAATTTTCGCGCACAAACATGTGTCGGACTATGAGCCATAATAACCATCATTGTAATGTAGGCGTAAGGGAGTAACCATTTCCCTTCAATATTGTCTACCCAACTCCCATCGTCATCCAATTTCCCTGCACCCTCGATCCATCTCTTAGTTTTCTCTATGATGGCATCTGCTTGAATATCTTTTACAGCATCAATACTTTCACCCAAAGTGAAAACATTTACAATTTCTTTTACAGCATACATTTCTGAACTGAAATCAGTGGCAGTCTGTTTTGCTATCTGATCGGCGAAAGCATTCCCTTTTCCTACATCATCTGTAACCTTTTGATGTGCTGAACATTTTATGATAGCTAACTGAACAGGGAGTGTAAGTGCTGAAAGTAATCGCGCTATTAAAGTGCCATGCTGGATTTTCGTTCTGTGCGAGGTCAAGAAACCTTGTTCTTTCCAAAGTCTACTAAAATTGTGGGCCACCCCAAAGGCATACTGACTGTCAGTATGTATATTTACTGTAAGACCTTCAGAAAGTTCACAAGCTCGAGTTAAGGCTATAATTTCTGCGGCCTGCGCAGAGTTGTGCATAATTCTTTCAGTTTCCACAACCGTGCTTAAAGTAGTAACAGCATAAGCAGCCGTGGATGTACCGTCTGGAAGTTTAAAACAAGAGCCATCACAAAATAGCTCTCCTTGTGGGCTATTCAAAGGCGTGTCTTTCAAATCGATTCTGCCTTTAGTCTCTTGTTCTGTCATATAAAGGCAATCGCGGGACGTATCGTCACCATCAACAGTGTCTTGCGAGACAGGTAAAAGTTCAGCCGGATTTAATACACAACACCTCTGAATTTGAATGTGGGGGCAAACAAGATTAGTTCATATCTTGTCAATCGTGCAGAAGTGAGGTGTTGCGTTTGAGTTCTATTCAATAGAATATCTACAGAGTGAGTTACCAATAGGGTTAACGCATGACCCAGGACCATTCCCTCACTCTGTTTTACAGACACAGCAGCAGCAGCAACAGCGCGCAAACATCATGGCAAAGTGCATGCTACAGGATCAAGGGCGGAGGAATAGTAGCCGCACGGCCTATTCTTCCCTCCATGTTCCTGTGTTAACACATTCAAAGCACATCCATCACGTTCATGCACAAACAATACAAAGGCCTTGTCATAATTCAGAGTTCCTACAACCGGTGCTGAACACAGCGCGGATTTGAGCAAATCAAAAGCTGTCTGGTGTTCCAAAGTCCATGGCAATGGCAAAGAAATGCCCTTTTTTGTCAAAGCCAGCATTGGTTTAATCGTTAACGAAAAGTTAGGGATCTACAATAAGAAGCCATACCTATCAAGGCTCTATTTCCTTTTGCGTATTTGGGACAGACATGCCAGAAATGGTTTTTATTCGTTCAGGTGTCAACCGTCTTCCCTCCTTTGACAGGAGATAGCCTAAATAGGCGACTTCCTGACAACAATATTGGAATTTTTTAAGTGAAGCTTTGTGGCCATGTTTTGCTAGATGACAAAGCAACAACACAGTGCCTTCTTTACAAGCGCTCTCAGAATCAGCAGCCAAGGGGAGGTCATCTACATACTGCAGTAATGTGCAAGTAGTAGGCAACGCAAGGGTATCAATCTGCTCTTTCAATGCCCTACTATAAATACTTGGACTCTCAGTGTACCCTTGTGGTGCACGAGTGAATGTAAACGAGCGTCCACCTAGGGTAAACACAAACAAATACCTGCTATACTTGTGTATGGGAATACTGAAAAACACATTTTTAAGATCAACAACGCTAAAATGAGTGGCAGAAGCCGGAATCATGTAACATCAGGTACAATAGGAAATTGAGGAGCCACAATTTTGTTAATAGCACGTAAATCAATTATAAAACGAAAGGGCATCGCATTATCACCTTTTTTGTATACTGGCAAAATGGGGCTGTTACATATGCTACGCGTAATCTCCTCAATTACTCCACGATGTACAAAATCAGAAACTATACATTTCAAAGCCTGCTCGCCTTCAACTGAGATCTTATACTGCGGGATGCGAGGCAATTTTACTCCATGTTTCAAAATAATTTTAACAGGTTCAATTTGAAGAATGCCCACATCATTATCATCAATTTCCCATAAGCATTCTGGGACATTACTAAATTCTGGCGGTAAAGGTTGAGTCAAAAACTGAGAGGCGAGTGATTGCTGAGGTGAAATTGTTAGCCGAATTCCGTCCGGAGAACAATGTATTACTGCATGCAATGCCTTCAACAAATTTAGCCCCAGCAAGTTCTCCCCACAGTTTGTGGTAAGTAGAAATGGACACTGTTCCGTGAAGGGACCCAGTGTTATTGGTACCGGCAAAGAGACCGGACAAACTACAGGTGTGCCTGAAAACCCTACGGAAACGTTGGGCTGCCCTGACAGGGGAATATTTGGAACCCGTGAATGATCAATGGAACACTTCTGTGCTCCCGTATCTACTAAAAATAGATGCTTCCTATTTCCCACTGCTATCTCAACGTAGGGGCCTTTTTGATGAACGGGAATAGGCGTATGTTCCAAATCCTGCTTCGGGCAATCCGAGCGGAACAGAATATTATCAAAAGGAAGCTCTTCAGAGAGGTACGCGGCAGAAGGGTGATCAAAATTGTTTCTATCATCCACATTCGAAACTTGCTTATCTTTTGAAGGAGGTTGCTGTGATTCTGGTGTAAACTGACCTCTGCCAGGGCCCCCTGCACCTGGGCGACCTCTAGATCGTCTACCCATATTCCCAAATGACCTTTGCTGCAAGGTCGGACATTGTGCGCGCCAGTGGCCTTCCTGCCGGCAATAGGCACACTGGTTAATGGTTATCGGAGCCAAGGGCGTGCTTCCCTGTGGACTGTACTGACCTCTAAATTGATTACCCCCTCTATGGTTTCTAACAATCTGCTGTAATAAAACTTTAGTTTTCAGGTCACCCCTTTTTTTTTCAAGTTTTTCCTTTTCAGTATTTACACGATTTTCATAGTACTGAGCCATATGCAGTACTTCTGATTGTGACTTCGCCTGCCAAGCGATTTCAGAAGACATAATCTGTAACTGGATGTCAGGCAGCAATCCACGTACAAATTTGTCGACAAACAACCTTTTCCCTGACTCTGTGCCTAAGTCTTGTCCACCGAAATCTGAGAATACCTGCTCGAACCGATTGAAGAAATCGGTAGCACCCTCAGACTTTCCTTATACACAGGCCGTATGCTTGTCCCAAATGATTTCTTTCTGGAACCATAGTTTTCAATTTTACAATAATTCTATCAGGCAAGGTTAATATCACTTGAGGTGGTCGCTCGCCAGCTGGTCTTTCTCTGTCTAGCCTAACCATGTTATCCCATGTATCTCCCAACCCAGGTATGTCATCTATAGTCCTAATCTGTTTCCACAAATCAACTGGCAGGAGTACGGGAAATAATAGGTCAATATCACTTAAAGTGAATACCGACGACTGTAAGACCGAATCTATTTCTTTATAGAATCCGGTCGGATTCTTTCTTATATCGGGAATAGATTGCTTTATGGTGTTCACTTCCTGTCTTCAAACGGGATGTGACCAAGCTGTGAAACGTAATGTGCAGGAATTTCTCCAGCTACTATTCCTCGTCCAGCATCAGCCGCAATCTCAACTTTCGGGACAAATGTCGGAGGGACCTCTCCCATAGGCAACTGAGAAGTAGGCAGCTCCGAACGCTTACTAAGCAACAGAGCCAGATCAAGTGCTAAGGCAGTTGAAGAAGTATCAATCGAAAAGGCTCTCTTATAAACACTCAACAATTCTGCGGGACAACAAATCGTTCTTCTTACACACTCATTCTGCAGGTGCTCTACCATCACCTGTATCACTTTCTTTTGCATTTCTAACGTATACTGACTATATGTGTCATATACTTCATCTGGAGTTAATGACATATCCAAAATCCACCTTATCGCATCCTTCATACAAATTCGCGCTTCCTCTCCTTTTAATTCTCGACGAGGAGAAAACCATTTCTGTAAGTACATAATACCTAAACTACCACCATCTGCTTCCTCATTCTGTAACTCTTCCAACTCCTTCCTATACTCAAAAATCCTCTCAACATGCTCATATACCTTCTCCGCAGTATCTCTGGACAACGCTAAGGCGTTCAAATCCCATAACCCTTGTGGGAAATCTACATCATTTAGTCTATTCCACATAATGCTGAAATGAGTCCCTAATCCTTCGATAAAAACATTTTTCTCAGGCATATCTTTCAAATTTTCGAGTGTGGAAAAAACATCAGCTTGTTCACCCTTCTCCATACAATGTTTAGCCCAAGCAGTCAATTCACTCCTTTTGTCTGAGGACACAGTATTACGAGTCACAACCCTTGGCCTTGCTCCCTGGTCTACTATAAGCGATGCAGAATCACTTGGAAGAGGAAGAGTAGGCACATTCTGAATAACAACAGGTGAAGGCAAGGGGGCAGGCAAAGGGGCGACGGCTGGAAGAACAGGGAGGACCGAAGGAACTATAGGAGGGGGAACTACAACAGGAAGGGGCAAAGCGCCAGGAGGAGGGACGTACGGAGGTGGCGCGGAGGCATCGGGCCTTCGTTCATGCAAAAGCTTATTAATCAATTCATCTGACGTATGAAAATCTTTTGAAAGGTAGATTTTCTGAATGCCTAATTGAAACGGCCTGTCCGTGTTCCTAACTGACTCCAATTGTTTATTTTGATCATATAACCGTGCCTTTTCGACACTTGTCATATGTCTACGCATGTGTTTCTCTCTACTCTTTTGTTGCTGCAAAGCTTCTGTTTTCCAACTGTGCAATGCGTCAAATGCTGCAGGTCTAGCCTTTTTCTTTACTAATACAGACTCTAAATATTCTATACGAGGGATTTCAAAACTACCATTGGTTGGCCACCGAAGTTCAGAATTATGTCTGGTTTGTCTGTGCCAAATGTCATTAAATGCTATACTACCAAAGCCTTTCTTACAGTACATAGTACATGCCGGCGACCCCTCCTGTGATGCGGGACGGCTATCTTCCAAAGATTGTCTGTTGCTGCGGAATAATGCCCTAAAGCAGGCAGACAATTTCCCAGACATATCAAAGTTCTGGTGTTACCTGGTTAAATAATTGTGCTCGCGAGTACAATGCTCCAAATTCAAATTGTCACGGTTAGATTAAGAATCGGGGCATGATTCACCTGACCAAAGGACTGGGAGGCCCGATCGGGTTACTAAGGACAATGCTAAGGACCCACGTGTCTGGTGATTTTCGGCAAATTTACCCACCTCAAATATATGGACCCTCGTCAAGACGTCGTCTTGGGCTACAGCTCACCGTCCAGGGATCGGATCGTGCAGTTTCGTTGAGGAATTCATTTCTTGTCTAGAGTGGCCGGTTCTGTTGGCACCGTCCGATCCTGGTCCGATAGCCGAGCCAACCTTCAACGAGACGAAGTCAATCTTGAGGGTCCCTGTTCGGGCGCCATCTGTGGAATCAGAAAAAATACAGTTTTACGGCTGTTGCACCAAGCAAAGGAAAATAAACCGACGCGGGCTTGTAAAGATTCCCAGAATCTTTTTTACAAAACTGAACAGTATTCAACAAAGTACACAAAAAGTTATTTGGCCGTCAATACATCACAGAGACCACCAGCAGGGTTCAATGTGAGCAGTGAACAGAATTTCCTAGCTGGACATCGACGCATTTATACAATTTGTAAAATGATGTCCAGCCCTCTTACAGGTTAATTATACACTGGGCTAGGGTCGCGCCAGGTTCACTTTCCTAATTTACATATCTCGTGCATGCGGTTTACTTTTGAATATATTTACTAACACACTTCATTATTCTTTAATTTAACATTTACACTCTTTTCATGCTGTTTTAATGCAGACCAAACAAATGTTTCACATATTATATTTGGATAGCATTACTATTCTTGTATACTTGTAGTTTAACATTGCTAATTCAAGTAATCCCCTGCTCCCGAGGTCAACAAAGGAAAAGGTCTACATGACCCTAACATGTAGCCTGAAGGCAGGTTGGACATTAACTCCCCTACAGAGGTTGGAGAGGTTAAGGCAAGAACAAGGACACACGAGACGGCCATTTTAGATTACAGGGTGACTTTGTACAAAAACCCCAAAAAGGCGGTTCTAACCTAAAATGGAGGCTTGGTTCAAGATGGCGGCTTACATCAATTTCTAAGGTCAAGACCTTGCCGTAGAGAGTTATTCGCATACAATTTTAAGCAACTTGGCGGAGGCCAATATACATACAAATAGTTATAATAGGAGGCATAATTTAATATCCGGTTTGACTGTGCCTGCCGACATCACTGAATGTCCTGCCAGAGACTGACAGTGGCCCTTAGAGGAAGAGGGTGAGGAAGTTGAGCGGAAACTGAGGGGAGCCAAGAAGGAGCTGAATGAGAAATGTGAGGGGGCTGGAATGAGCGAGGGGAAGACCTGGTGGCAGTTCGCAGTAGGTGCACGGAGGAATGACAGAGTCATTTGAAGGCGATTGTACCAATGTCCAGTGCAAGCAAAGGGAAAAGCAGAGCATGGCCTGATACCCAGAGGACAGGCAGAGCCTACTGATATTTCATTAATCGGGCAGACATCCTGACACAGAGTTTCTTGAAGGGAGAGTAGGCTAGAACGGAGTGGGAATAGAGTGAAGCCCAGAAAAAACGGTTGGCGGAAAATCAAACCTGATAGTAGGACAGGAGTGAGAAAGACTGAACAAAACAGCACAGATACTCCGAACAAGAGGCAACCAAACCCACCCAGTAAAGAGGCAAACAATGAAAGGAGAATGTCCAAGAGCCAAGCTTCACAACTGAATGAGAATAGGGGAAAATGTAAGGCATGAGCGTGAATTTGGTCTAGGTTTTAACTGTGTTCTGTAGATGCAATTCTTTCAAAAAGGACATTTAGTGGGGTGGGAAATTGAAATTGATGTTTTATGGGAATTTGGGGAGTTGTTCTGTTTCGGAAGAGTTTAGCACTTATAACTCTTGGTGAGATAGACAGGAACCCAGGCCAAATTAATAAGAGTGGGAAACAGGGTGTATGTTGGACTGATTGTTCATGGCTTTGCCCAGAAAGGGTTGAAAAACGCAACGCTGGTAAAACCATGCCACGTAATTAGTACCTGGTGGGGGAAGGGTGGCAGCCTTTCAGCCAGTGAGGAGGCTCGGAATGGGGGCATTACCAACAGTACTCCCCCCCCCCCCCCCCCCCCATCCGAGCTGAATTACAGCTGGAGGCTGCCATCTTCCCCCGCCTGGGAACGATGTAAGTGTGGTCTTCCGCCTCTTCCTCCCTCCTCCCCCATCCACATAATTCCCTCCCTCCCCTCCCTCCAAACCCCACTTACCTTCTTTTCCGTCCATTTCGTGAGCAGACGCGCTGGCAGCACTTCTGTCGCCAGCATATCCGCTCCCGATCTCCGACAGGCCGTCATGGAAATGAAGAAGGGACTACATGTTGTCCCTTCTTCATTTCCATGACAGGCATTTTATTTATAACTTTTTTTAATGGGCGCCATGGAAAGAATTACAGACTTAGTTGTCCGTTCCCGTCTGCCATTTTCATTACTTTTTGTTACTGTTCCGAAAAGGCGGAGCGTTTTGCAACAGAAAAAAAATGCTTTTATTACCCATGGGCCCCAGCGCATTACCTGAAGTGGTAATGCCCCCCACCTCACTGCGAGGGGCTTATTGTTTAAGTAAGAACATAGAAACCTAGAGAGAAACCAATGAGTTCTTTGAAGTGCTTAGTTGTTGAGAATCCGGGTCCTAGAAGGTTTTCATCCTGAAATATAAAGTGCACAGACGTCCAAGCTACAAATCATTCAACGTCTTTAGCCTGACCGATGATGTGACCAGTTTTTTAAGTCAAAGAATCACTGAAGCATATGAAGTGTGCACTTGTTGAAGTAAAAGGTAATTGAAATTGTTTAAGCTTAAAAGCAGGACGTTTACTGGTGATTGAACCCAAGAGTCGCGAAATGTCATTTTGACCCGTAAACCAGTTCAAGAATAAAGGCTTTTAATTCAGCCGTTATTAATTCAAGGCGGACCTGCATATTTATCCAAGCCGAAGAAACATTAAAGGTCCACAGCAGTCGAGCAGTAGCAGGAGCAAGTGACAAGAAACGGATACAATGGAAGCGGATGCAAAAGCAGTTCTATACATCACTGAGTAAAGTGAGTCCATTATCAATATGGGATTACAAACTGAGCTACAAGAACTGCAAGGCAGTGACTGATGCAGGATGTTCCCAGCGTCTTGTCATATTGAGCAAACACTGCTTACAGCCACTTGGATTTTTTCTTAAAGTGCACCTTATTGCTTTAGGTGTAATGATTATTTCAGCTATCAACATGAATGGTAAAATAATTATGCTTGAAACAGTCCTCCAGAACCACCGCCGCACAGTGATTTTGCTGAAATGCCTCAGTGCCCAGATAAAACTTCATCGTATGTTTTCATCTCAGAGGATGATGGTGATGTAGGTTTCCCGGGCCATGGGCACATCTTGTCCCATGGCGATGTCGGTTTTTCTCCATGAGTTCACTTGAGGGATGGCGTAAACAATGTTCCTTTCATCAGTTTCTCTTTTAAGAACGGACAGACGATCTGTGTAACACTGGCTGTTTTGTATTTGTGTTGAGCAACAGGCGGATGCTGGCAAACGCAACCATTCATAATTTAAACATGTAAATTGTTGGCAGATGAAAGAGGCTGGAACATACATCTGCTGTCTTGTTCCTAGCAGGGAATAGTTTTTAAGTTTCTTTCTTACAGGAAGACACATACAGTGATGCTGTTGGTTATAATGGTTGACATTGTTTTATGTTTCAAGGCGCATGATGTCCATAGCATTGTTCTTTGACAAAACGTTTCAATTACATGTAAAGATGCAATTGTTATGTACCATTGTGATTTTGATCATCAGAGTTCTTATTTCAATGGCCGCAATTTTATAAGCATTCGACAACCAATTAAGTGGGCCCCAATCTGCTCTTTGTCCCCTAAATTTCCATTACTCCCAGCCTTGCAGACACTACCATCTCTTCTGCCTTCTTCTGATTTGAAGATATGACTCCATGTATCCCACCTGCTTACTACATGTGCTTTGACATTTTAGAACATTTTTAAATTAGTCACCAAACTTATTTAGGACTAGTAGAGGATTTGCACATATTTTGCAATGCACCATCTTGCTAGATAAACATTTTGGAACATCGTGCAGCTAATTTTGAGCTGACCATAACGTGAATGCAATGCGCAAAAGCCTTGCTAAAGGCTACCTTCCGTTTGTGCCACGGCTCAATTTTGTTAATTTGTATGGCGTAGAGGAGGGCAGGAACTCAACCTGCGTTTCTGCCACCTCCCTTCCTCTCCGCCATGCAAATCCTCTGGCATTTGCGCTAGCATGCCTTTTCATGCAGACAGCGATTACTCAATTTGTATGGCAGAGTGCAAATGGGGAGGGCAAAAGCGGTGTAAACTCTTGTATGCTGCCTTTTGCCCTTCCTTTTATTGCTCTGCCATGCAGATGACCAAAATTTGGTGGCAGGGACCAGCCTACGTGTATGTCTACATGTAACTGGTCCCCACTCAGAATTATGGGTTCATCAAAAGTGAGCCCCAATGTGGATACACTGAAGACTGTTTGTGAATAAATCTTTGCATATCTGCCCCTTGTGATGTGTTCAGTATTCTGACCCTGGCAAGATGAGGTGGAAGGCCACCTTGGTGGAAGTCAGAGCCACTCTTACCTCAGAGGGTGAAACTCGCAGTTAAGAGGACCCCAATCCCTGTCACTTAAAGAGCTAGTGTGCTTCTGCTGTGCCCCACTGTCAGTCATCCAATACCTGCCTTGCACGATGCTGGCCAGTTTCTTCCTGTCTTTTCCAGGAAACTGCATGTCCCTGCGTGCCCAGTGTTAGAAAGCCAAGAGATCTGCCAAACCAAAACTCAGCAGGGTGGCAGGGTGTCTACGCACCAAAACCAGCAATATCCTGAATGGAACGTGCTACGCGCCACAGTGCAACAGACTACAACAAAGGTCAGCATGGATGTGGGGGGCTCTGAACTGCCTAAAGACATTACTCATCGCCGCGAGTCGCCATTACGAAAACCAGTGGGACCTGCACAGGACAAATGGGCGGAGCTTAGATTCACTTTTATGTCTATTGCTGATTGTACCGTCTCCCTGGAGTGAAGTACAGATTAAGATTGGCCTGAGGAGTCAGCAGGGAAGTACAGCCAATAGGGAGGAAAGGGGAAGATAAATAGAGACCTAGAAAGTAGGAAGTGGTGGGTTGCTTGGTTGAGGTCTGAGGGGGCAGCAGTAGACCAAGAGACCAGGTGGAGGAAGGATGGTGCAGAGGAGCATGGATGTGAATTATTCAGGTAGTGTACAATGTGAGGTTTTGCTTGGAGAGAGGTAGTGTTACTTGAGATTGTATGAGTGTGGGTGTGAGTGGTGTGGTAGAAAAGAGTCGGTAATGAGTGAAAAAGGGACAGAGAGTGAAAGCGTGTGTGATTGAGGGAGAGGGTGGGGAGTAGTATTGTGGAAGGGAGTGCAATAATAGTGTGGTGAGGGGAGAGTAGTAATAGTGTGCAGAGGAGGTGCATAAGTAGTAGTATGGAGAGGGAAGGGTCATATTAGTGTGGGAGAGGATGGTGGTAGAGGGGAGAGGTGAGAACAGAGAGAGCAGCAGGGGTTAAGATCAGAGAGTGGTGCTAAATAGTAGAGAGAGGAACATCGGAGGGAGCGAGGAGGACGGGCCAGGGGTTGCGGAGGGACAGAAGGAGAGGAGAGTGGGAAGAGTAAGGGACGGGGAGAGGCATATGAGGAAAGGAACACCAGGGCGTGGAAGTACATGCAGGAGTAGGATCGGAGTACTGGAAGGCACAAACCTTCAATCACATCCTTGGGAGGTCTTGAGTAGGAACCCTGTAAGAAGTCTTGTAGATAGATAAGGCATTTGACTTTAGCCCATCATGGCATGGCAGGTGGCTTTTAGATAGCAGGAGTTGCCAATCTCTAGGAGAAGTCTTGAGTTGAAGGACGCCTGGATTAAGTTGGGACTGCCCGTGCCTAGGTTGGAGGGAGAGGCACAACCCTTACAGCCCTTTTCTACAAATAAATAAAGACCCTTGAACTATCTCTGGGAGTTGGTGTAGTCCTGAGGCCGTCTGGGACACCATTGATCTTTGCTTGAGGAGAAGCCTGCCCAGGAAACTTGTAACCGCCTCCAAGTATGAGGAATTATTTCACCGGGTCTCTTGTAGCTCCCGTTACCTGTTTGCGTGTTAGGACTACGTTGCTGGTTCTTCATTGGGTGATGGCCTGACTTGCATTGCTTCAGCACTTCCTGCTTCCTTCACTCCACTCTCCGCTTTATCCTTGCGGCTCCACAGAGACATAGGACACACGGCTCCGGTGCAGTTGCAGGACCACACGGTCCACCTCACCTTAGCCCCGAAACTGCTGGCTTCTCTCTCACTCTTCCACTGGTCCGAAGCATGGCTTCCATCGCAGTGCTTCGCCAACCGTTCCTTGATGTAGCCGCTACTGGTGATCAGCTTCCTTGCTGCTTTGTGTTCCCAGGTTCACGCCGGCAGCTCTCTACTTCCTAATCCTGTCTCGGTCTTCATTTCCTGTGGCTGGATCCTCCCCAGCGTAAAGTCAAAGTCCTTCTTTACTGTTGGTGAGATAATTTGTATGCCTCCTTGGGCCAACTCTTCTCAGTACTATGGTAAGGCAACATGTTACTATTCTGCAGGTTTGTTTGGCTCTTCTTCATCTGGGTCATATTAATTCATGAGTCAAAGAAGAAAGAGACATTACCATAACACAGTGTTATCAGGGATTTCTGACAGGGACTTGGTCCCAAGGGAAAAGGGGTTTGGGAGTTCTTTCACGTCCTTAGCCCCATGAGGGGAGTCTCGCCTGTGAGGTCCTGTTTTCCACCACCCCTATGAGGACAATTGGGTAGGGGCCTAGCCTCACAGGGAAGGGCTCCCCTGGGAGAAGTGACGAGAGCCTGTGAATCGTCCGTTACCAACTAAGGCAGCCGATTCGTACAGCGAAGACATTTCATTTCCTTCAGACCTTGGCTTTCAGCTTTTGTTAGGATGCAGGAGTTACCACTGTGAATCTAACCTAAACGAAAGCAGCTAGTTTGGCAAACTATCTGTGCATCATGTGCCTCCTCCCCCATAGCCCCCCCCCGGCAGGTTTTTGGTTGTCATTCGCAAGCCATTCAAAAAGGAACTCAGGAGACACTTGCCTGGTAGAGGGAGTGAGGGACCAAAGTGCAGCAGATAGACAAGGAACCCTAAAGTTGGTGAAGTCAGGATGGTAGCCTCCAACTATCAAACCGAGGGTGATGGGGCTGTGCTGTCAGATGCTGAGGCTTTCATGGTTTCGCAGCGCTTGTACAACTCGGAATCCGAACTGAGAATATCAACCAGTTGTGTGTTGTTTTTGCAGGATGTTCTGCTCATCTGTAAAACGGCACTTGGGGTTGGGAAGTATGTGATAGTTAGGAATCAGCAGCAGAGTGAATGGTGAAGCAGCGAGGTGTGTAGTGGTCGAGGCAGAGTTGAAGGAGAAGGTGGTAAGGAGAAAGCCCAATGAGGTGAAGGGAAAGGATGTTGAGAAATACGACAGTTATAATGGGTGATGGTGGATAGAAATGCACTGAGGTAGTGGACAGAAAAGCAAAGGATGCGAAGCAGGAGGAGTTAATGAAAGGAATAGTGGAGGCAACCCAGAGAAGAGGCAAGGAGGGCAACATCTAAGTAGCAGAATAAGAACAGTGGAAGTATTTGATTTATTTTTACATGTATAAAGCGCGCTAAACCCGAGGGCATCAAAGCGCTGATGCATATATTTGAAACCAGAAAAAGGGCAGAGGCTTCTAATCAGTGGTACCTGCTAGACGGCTAAGAGGGAGCTAGGGAGAAGTACATAGTGCAGGAGGAAAGGACCAGAGTTTTGCGTGTCAGTGAGAAAAGAAAGGAGGTTTAGTATAAAGATGGGAAGGATGAGAAAGATGGTGAAGCAAGTAAGGTATTGAACGAGTAGTAGGTGCCTATGTCAAAACGCAAGGGGTTATCCAGGTGGTTAAGACCCCGGTGTCGGGAAAGACTGTGGCAGAGTCTGAGACTAGTGCGCATCAATCTATGCTCACTGATGCCTCCACCCACTTTTTTCAGAGGATGGACGCCGCCCCCACCCCCTGGGTATTTTAAAAGCTGTTTGTAAAATGAGCTCCTTTGCACTGTGTTTTCGGGAATTTAAACTGTAGTTGCCAGATTAAAAGGTTGAGCACTTAACCACAGGACCAGATGATGGAACAGAAACGACTGAAGGTGAAATGTCACATGTAGGAACTGTGCACTCCAGGGAAACTATGGCCATTGATTCTCGGATTTTAAAGTGCACATCTTTTATAATTTTCCAATAGTATTAGAAGAAAATATCCTTTCTTGGGTTATTTGTTCCGTTATGCAAAACCAATTATCTGTAATTTGCACATTGCAACTGGGAAGAACAGACACGCAGTACTACACTGCCATTTGGATCTACTCTAATGTTACGGGAAAATGTAATATTTTACAGTAGGGGAGGAGATGTGAAAATACACTTCATGCAATACAGTTAAGAGTAGTTTATTTTATTTCTTTGGGAAGAATTGGTATTTTATTGGTCTTCGTAGGCACAGTTGTCTATTCCACGGTCTCTTGCTTGCTTGTCATGGCATGGACCTCATGTCCAAAACTGGTCGTCGATGAAGTTGTGATTTCCCTAGCATGGTCATTCAGTTGTAGAACTTGATGTCCGTTTTGAATTTGGTGCCATCAACACGTCGGGTCTTGGCAAATACTTTGTTCATGCCTGAATTGGCAGTAATGGCGACACTTGTCAATCTCACACTCTGTTCCAAGTGCTACATGCACCACTGTGAGCTTAGCAGAAGCTCTTCCTTGCAAATGTCTAACTTTTTTCTGTTTGAAGTGCCGCCATGCTTAAGGAGTGTATCACCTTGAGGGCAATGATTTACACTCTCCCAGAAATGCATTACAGTGTACTTTGGCTCTGCAAAGCAATGCAGAGTAAGTTTGATGGCATGTATATGCATTCACTGGAATTAGGTTGTGTGTTTATATACATGTGGAAAAGCATTTAGGACAACTTAACTGTTCGCCATGACCTTATGCAGGGCCCCTAAAGAAAAATAAGTGGTGTCGAGCATGGCAAAAGGGAATCGAACCGAGTGTCCAGCTCCAGTTGATGGGCACTCCGGTGTGTGTCATATGCACAGTCCAATCCACCGTAATGGGAAGTATACTATGTGCTTGAAAAAACTTCCATGTTGTATGGTACAGTGCCCTGTCTTTGCCACGCTGCCGTTAGCATCGCTACTGATAACTGTATCAATTTCATGGTACAGCCAATTAACCACAGGTACAGCTTTTAATGGGGGCACCAGATGTCAATCATGCCTGGATTGGGATGTGGTCGGGGGTGGTCTGGAGGGCTGGGGAGTGGCTGAGCCAGAGCGGGGAGGGTGGCGTAGCTGGAAAGAGGAACAGTGAAGAGAATGGTGAGTGAGGAAGATAGGTGGGCATGGCAGCGTGAGTGAGGAAAGGAGTGACCCCCGCCCCCTTCATCTATGAAGATGGTGGAAAAGCATGGGGTGAAGGGAAGGGCCATTTTCCAAATGTTTGGAACCGGGCGAGGCTGGAGTCTCAAGGAATGTTGGCGCAGTAAGTGAAGGAACTTTCACCAAACACGCTGTAGAAGCAGCTCAGGAAGAACAACACTGTGAAGACATCAAACCATGCAGTACAGAAACTGCATCAGGTGCTTGGACCCCAAATAGGTCACATAGATGATAACTTATTCACTGGAATTGAGTTCAGTCCACAAAAAGTTGTCTTTTTAGAAACAAAACGCAGTGAAATACTGAAACATATGTGTATTCACTGGAAATGAGGCCTGTGTTGAACGTTAACACGACTTGAGTACACCTTTAAGTAAGCCTATGTAAAAACATATATATAAAACACTGTCAAAGAACGTTTGATGTGGCTTTATGCAGGCAGGACCTGTAAATTGACCAGGCTAAAAAAAAGAGGCCATTAATAAAGACGAATTTTGCCAACTAGTGTCTACTGGAAAGACATTGGTTGATTGGATCAAACGCCGATTACCAGTTGATAGGTTTTTTCCCGAGTTGTTTGAATGAATTACCAGTATCGAAGCCTGGTCAACGGTTGATTTTGGGGTGGGGGTCACGAGGGCGACATTCTGGCCTCTGGTCCGCGATATGATGGGTGTGGGGGGTATGAATGCCTATGTGGCAGAAAACCATGTACCCTTACCTGATGTGGACGCGACCAGCAGGTGCAAGTGCTTTTACCCCTGTTAAATGACAAGAAGATACCCAGTAGGGAAATGATGAGCGTCTCACAAGACTGTCGGCACGCATCAGTGATAAATTGGGGCAAAATGGTGGCAATGTGTTGGTGAGACAGCAATTTAATCCGATAAAGTGATGTGTCGAAATGTTGCTCCCAATTACAGTACCTTTCTATTGTATTACTATGTGAATACAATATGTATATTACTATGTGAATTACAATACATCCTGCTTAATGTCTTTGCCTGCCATAACTCTTCCTGATCTACCTTTCACCCATTATATTCCCCTTGGCTGACTGAGGTTTTCTGCCAACCTTTCCTACTTTAGTTGCTGTCACTGCTCCTACTCTGTCACCTGGCCTAGTAGGGTTGTTGTCGCATTCTTCGCTCTGTTTCCCCTCCCTTGCCTTGTCGCGCCTTGAAACACTTTTATAGGCGCGTTATAAATGCCATATCATATCATATCCTCTCTTAGTCAACATCTATAAGGTGGCCTCCAGAATTGGCTTTGAATGACCCTGATCTCACACCTCTTTCCTGTCCTTTTCCACCTCTTTCTGTCAGGATCTGGAATGCCAGCTGTGGGTTTAGCTGTGAATGACATTTGAATTTCTCCTTCTCTCCCACCATCCCTGCGCATTGAAGGGACTTAATTACTTTCTTGCGCATTACAGAATTCAAATCAATACAGTAAAATGATTAACTATTCGAATGGATGCATCCTGTCTCAAAGGTTATTCACCTTTGAAATCCATTAGTGTTATCAGAGGATAGCACTGTAGCTGGCAACGGCATCTTCCGTTCTTTTTTTCAGTGGTCAGTGCAGGAATGTTTTTGTTGTGCTTTCTGCATTGCGGAATCCCTGTTTCACACATAATCAGTGCAAAACCTTGATTGTGAAGTCCAGGAAGTGAAAACGCAGTAGGGAGAGCGATAAGTGCAGAGTTGGGAAGGCTGGGGCAATGAGGGGGTGAAATGGACTTTTAAGTGGGTAAATTCACAAAGGGCACATACAATCACATTCAACATTTTTAGTCATTTCACCTCCTAAATCAGGCTTCAATCCCTAAGGAGAGGCACCACGCCATGTCAGTCTTAAATCCACATCACTTTTGTGTCTGGTTCTGAGGGAAGGACACCACTACCAGGAGAAGGGATCCTGTGAATTGAAACCTTTAAACGGTGAAGGACTGTGAGAGAGAGCTGTTTTTTTGGCTTGAGAGAAATCTGGTCCTGAGGTTCTTAAGGCATCCAAGTCGGCACCCAAGACACTGGCTCTATTAAAGTCTGATCTTTAGTCATTCACGATCCCGAACTGAAATGGCCAGAGATCATGATCACTTAGAGATAGTTTTATTATTTCGAATTTAGCGATTCTTTCAATCATATTGCCTGACTCGAAACAATAATCCATGCAGGATCTCTGCAAACCTCTTCTCCAAGTGCATGCCCAGGGTCTATCACCTTCTGTTTGACCATTCAACAAAGATAGATCTTTAGCAGTAGGTTCTAAAAACCACTGCCAGGCTCTCTCATCCATTTGCCTCTCTTTGAGGGGCCAACCATCACCGTTCAACAGGCGTGCTCATTTAATGCCCCGCAAACACCAATACTGGGCTTGTCCTATTCACTCATTGCTTTGTCAACCACGCTCATTACCGAGTTTATAAACTTCAGCTTCCGACACATATTAGCCCTCCAGTATACATTCACTAGAAGGTATTTGATTGTCTTTGTGGGGGGAATCTCCTACTAAACTTTAAGACTTGCACATAAGGGTTTGGATTCTCCTGACTAATCATAGTTATGCCCACATCCACTTTTATTAAGGTCAGTAACCTGGAGTAGGGCCTTCCTAGGATACCTTTACAGGCCGGGTTGAGATGAGATTCATAACCCTCACATGAAGGGGTAGACCTAAGACAGGACTTCTGGTAACATGTCATATTTGCCCAGTACACTTAAGTTTTTACTAAATATTGGTTTAGAACCCTGTGTATTCCAGGATCCAATTTGAAGACCTTGCCCCTCTAATGTTCGGCTAGTCCATTTTTGCTTGGTATTGACCAGCACTCCGGATAACTAATCCCACTTTGGTGGCCCATCTCCTTGCTGCTTGTCATTGTTGGCATTAAGGCTGATCTTCTGGATCGAATTTCGATTGTCAATCGTAAACTTTAAGTGAGGGGCATCTTTTGGAAGGAACGGCATTGATTTCTTTTTTTTGTTAAATTTTCCAGGAGAATTCTTATATTGTGCAGGTCTTTTGGAGGGATGGAATTTGTAGTTCCTTTTGTTTTACACCTCTCTGTGATTTTCTTTTGTTACGCACCACAGTTTCCAAAAAATGATACTCTTTTTTTTTATCTTTGTTGATGGAAGCTGTTTGTCTGCGCTCCCCTTCTCCTGGTAATCCCTCAAATCATAGCCCAGGGGAAATAGTCTGTCACTCTGGGTTAACAGACTTTCTTTGATAGTGAATCCAATTGAAAAATGACCCAGTCCATTTTTCTCTCAACCACAAATTCGACCACTTTTATATCGTCGGTGGTTATATGTCTAAGCCCCGGAATGTACTGGAATAGCTTAATCACATTCCGGCGATTCAAATTTGGGGCATTTGGACCTGCTATAATCCTTTCCAAATAGACTTTTTTTTTCTTTAAATGGTCCGGGACAATGTGGTCGAGCTTGTAGCTCTTAGCTTCTTTTTCCCTTACAAGTAGGCTTTAGAGCCCAACTTTCCTGAGGATGATTGGGCTAAGTAAGTTTGTTTGGAGTTCATTATGCCCCTTTTTTCCTCCATTGTTAGGAACATTGTGTCTTTTCGGGTGGCTGGTGTTTGCTTAGGAGTAGCCATTGAGTCACTGTTTTTTCCTCGGCAGGTTTGACTAACCTGTCTTTCAATTTCAGCCCAGTCGGATAGACTTAGGTTATTCCATTCTTCATCTTCTTCCTC
Source organism: Ambystoma mexicanum (assembly GCF_040938575.1). NCBI lineage: Eukaryota > Metazoa > Chordata > Amphibia > Caudata > Ambystomatidae > Ambystoma > Ambystoma mexicanum. The sequence goes on from NC_090926.1 coordinate 904,369,906, forward strand.
TTGAGTCATTATTTGCAGCAAATCGCTCAAGCAGGTTTCATTGATAGTCCTTCTTCGCTCTAGTACTATTTGACCTCTAAGCCATGACGGTAGTTACTTAATCACTTGACGAGCAAACTTCTGTTGACAGCACCAGCTCCCTTCTGGGTCGCTTTGTGGGTTGTCTCATAGTAAGGGTTGGCAGTGCTCTTAGGTCACATCGGAAGGCTCTCGAGCCATTTGATTTCTTTTCCCGCAGAGTTATGTTCTTACTTTTTTTTTCCTGTTGTTCCTTCGGCTTCTTTCAGACTTTTGGGCATAGCCCCAGCTTCCTGAAGTGGGCCCCCTTTGAATATGGAAAACACATTTTCTTCTTCTGCTGGTTCAAGGGCTGGAGATTTTCCAGTATCTTGCATTTCCACCACTTCCAGTTCTTCATTGGCAATCGTTGGTTCAAAGGTATGAGAATGCGAAGTCTGTTGTTGTTTCCATTTAGATGTCATCCATTTACAATCCTCCAAAATGGCATCCATTGAGAGGGACTTATCCGTGGATTCCCTCCTTGCCATATCACATAAGCGATTCTGCCATTGTAGTGAAGTTTCAACCTCTCTATTTAAGCGATCCTCCACCTCAGTAGCAAGACCTTCCAAGGAGTTCATTTTAGACTTGAACATTGCGATCAAGGTCGTCTGGTCGTGTAGGTAGCAATGGATAGACTTGTACATCTTGCTGAAAGGGGCAAGTGATATCAAGAATGCATCCATTATCACTTGATGGAGATGGCTTAAATCCTCACTTGCAGACACAGACGCCTTTTTCCGACCTTCAAAATTGAGCCAAGAAAAAGCATGAGGGCTCGTCGCTGATGAATAGGATGAGTCTCTAGCCGAAGAACTTTTGAGCCGTGAAGAAACCTGCAGTGTAGGTATAGTCCTCGGTATCGGCATCAGCATAGTCATAGCATCAAGCTGACCCGCCCTTTCATTATCCACCGAGTCTGTCACTCTACATGTGTTCACCCCAATCATGTTCCCTTTAAGCTCCTTAATATTGGTAATGGATTGAAAAACTCTTTGAGATTACAGGGAGTTTCAGATCCGAGGAAGAGGCAGGACCCACTGGAGTAGTGGACTCTAGATGTTCTACACTTAGGTCATCATTCCACATATTTTGGTCCAGGGCAATCAGCCAGTCTTGAATAGTTGCTAGACTTTTTATTTTTTTAGAAGATATTTTTGCCATCAGTCCTGTGCGATCTCTAGCCATTTGGGCCGCAAGTTCAGAGTTTTTAATGTCTTTCTTATACGGCCAGTCCATCTCCATTGGGGTTGAATTTCTTAAGTACAAGGTCTCCCATTTCTTTATCCCACTCATATGTTTGGTTGACTAGGAAAGCGGGGGACTCCAATGCCTTTGTGTAATTTTGCCCCGCCCCCTCCGGGTCCATTATACAGTCTGGGAGATCACTACAGTGGCATTTCTCCACATTCTATCTCGCATTCGAGGGCCGTTCCCAGCGGCTTTCCAATACCATATTATCTCCCCTTCCCTCTCACCGGCGAGCAGATCTGCATTCCGGGGCTCATGTAGCCCAATCAGAGCGCCGCCCTGCGTCTATCCATGATTCACACTATTTTCTTTCAGTGCGATTGCTTCCGTTTCTGGTATGTACGCAGTAGAAACCTCCAGTGCAAGGTTCGGAACCCCTGTGTGCTCACAAGAACTGCAATCACTCACCCCCCTTGAACTGATAGGGGGGGGGCTTCAGCTCAATAACAGGTGTATGAACAGTCAGGCAGTCCCCCCCCCCCAACCGGCAATCTATCTTACCTGTTGACCGGTCTGTGCTCCTGATGGGCTCTTTATCAGCTTCACCATTTTCTTCCCCACTGACCTCAGTGTCGAGTCGGCTGCGTTTTGTGGGGGGGCTGCAGGTGGATTGAATGACTAGGCATCCACCTGAACCTGATTCCAGAGCTCCAGAACACCAAAACACTCTGGCAATTTGCGCGCTCCGCGGAAAAGGCAGTATATATGGGCTCCTCCATGTTAATGTGCACAGTGAGCAGACTTTCACCAAGGATCCCTCTGTGTTTGTAAATTTGTAATCCACTCCAACAGTGTTACCGCCAAACACAAAACACTGTGGCATGACTGTTGGTTACAGTGAAGGCGTAGTTTGGTGGTGTGACTGTTGGTTACAGGCAGGGTTTATTGAATGAAGAACGTTTTCAACCTCAAATTCTGTGGTCCGACGTCGGGCGCAGTTCATGGATTTATTGGTCTTTTAGTTGCTTGGCTTTTCTCATGTTCCGAGGTAGTTGAATAATGGGGTTACCCAAACTTCTTTATGTTCGTCCGTTTTGTTGAAAGGAGGGATTGGAGTGAGTGCTAGTGATTTTTCTTGTGCTAGCGAGTTTTCTTTGTGGAGCCAGTGGTAGCAAGTTTTCTTTGCATTGTGTGTGAATTGCCTGTATTTTGTGTGGATGTGCACATTTCCCTTTCCATGTGTATTCCATCTTCATGTGGTTTTTGGGCGTTGGTGCAGCCTATTTCTTACGTGGGTGTTGAGTATTGGCCCATCTGGATTAGTGGTGTTGGTGGTTTCTTTTTTGATCGTCGTGTTGGCCACACGTAAAATTTTGGGAGGAGCTTTGTTGTTGGTGGGTTTCCTTTGTTTTAGGTAGTCCGGAGGGAAAGTTGTTGTAATGTGAGTTATGGGTCTTTATGTCATGGACAGCAAGGTGTGTGGAATGTAGTTATGTCAGGTTGGAATGTTGATGTTTGAGTGGCTCTGAGAGTTCCAGGTGTGTCAGTTAAGAACTGGAAGCTGGCTGGATGGGATGTGCCAGTGTCTCTGTACCAAGTAACGTACTTGGAATAAACTTACGAATGAACCTTACCTGCTGACTCCTGCGTGGTGTGTGACATAAAGAACCCCACCACTTAACACTCCTCCTGACGTTCTGGAATACTTGAGTAATCCTTCTCTCTATGGCTGAACGGATGAATCATTTCCCGTAAACGTTTCTTCTCCTGGAATGATCGGGTGATTAATAAACTTCCTTTATTTTCTTTTCACTCCTTTTTTTAAATATTCGAACATAAACATGTATTAAAGGCCAATATATGCAATTTATGGTACAAAGATAGGACATCTGTGTTTATTGTTAAGCATAGAGATTCCAATGCTTTGCCTTACATATAACATTGTCTGGTACATCTTGGTGCAAGTTGAGTTGCCATTTGTTTTATTTTAAGCCTCTCCTGAGCTCGTGCAAAAGTCACGTGTAGTGTGACATGTGGCAGGCGTATCATCATGTCAATGAATGGTGCACACGGCCACCTGTGCACCAGTCTTATGCCACCATGACTCCTGCTTGCAGTGTGTGATTTCAGCGCGTGAATCTTGCCGGCACTCCATCAGCAGGTGCTACCGCCATCCAAGAACTGGTACCACAGAGAAGAGGTGGCCCCCCGGTAACACGGGTGTGGCTTTGCCTGCATGCGGTCAAAGGACTTGTGTTTAAGAACTAAGAAAAGTGTTGCCCCTTTTAGGTGCAATGTCCAATGCCCCCTGGACGGTGATCTGTCTTGATGGTGTGATCTGGCCCTTTGAGTGGGCTTAAAATGGGCTCAGTAAAAGGGAAGGTCAGTGTCCACACCAACCTAGGTCTCCCAGTGAACAGTGATGTACCTTGGTACTGTGCACCTGTATAGTGGGTTTATGTTGGCTGCAGCCAAAGAGAATGCGGCTGTCCGCATATTTGGAAGTGTGTAAGGTATCGTGTCCCCATGCCCAAGGGACCATGATGCGCCCTTCATGCTGTGTCCCCGCCTATCCCGTGGCTTAAACCGGCCACAGTCCAAGCGAACCTTGGTGTCCGCAGTCATGTGAATGTATAATGTATTGTGTGTTGCTATGTGTTTCTTTGTTTTATTTTATACTCCTGGCATGGGATGTTGTAACATAAGCCCCTTCTGGGCTCTTGCGAAAGTCACGTGTAATGCGACACGTGGGAGAAGTGCCATCATGTCAATAAAAGGTGCAAGACCGCCCGCCTGTGCGCCAGTCTTATGCCACCATGACTCCTGCCTGCAGTGTGTGATTGAAGCAGAGCCTTTAATGCTTTTTGCCGGTCCCCCGGCAATATAAGACCATTCCGTATATTTTTGTTTTATCACTCTGTTAATACAATGCTAGTGGTATAATTATATCTGCCTTCAAATTCGTATATCTGCTTTCAAATTCGTACATTTGTGGAAAGGTAGTTCAGTACTATCGACTAAAGCATAGCTGCTTACACACTTACACTTTTACACTTTTAGCTTAACGTTTTGGGGCAATATAGTTACAAATAGTTGTTTTATGGATCTCTGTGTGAAATTAAAACTTTATTACAAACTATTTGGAGGTTTATCAGTATCAGAAATTAAATGCTGCAGTGGCATTTATGAGTTGCACATGATGGGCTTGCAACTCTCAACCATGCCATACAATTTATTTATTCTTCTGTTATTGGAAAGCTATTAGAAATGTTCTTTCCTTCAATTTCGCATATTTGTTGTCCATGCTATCGATGGAGTCACAATTGCCTATAAATTGGCATCTTTGTCATGTCGCTTCAAGCAATAGTACTTTTTAGCATGCCTGGCTTAAAACTACTGCTTAGCATGGTAGCATAAAATGTTGAGACCGTTCAGGCAGCGTTTATTCTGCTCTGCTATATACCCTTACCACGCATCGAATAGGCTCTGATTCGCAATTCAGTTCCGTGGTGTTTCTGTGCTGGTTTATGTGGTTGAACATATCAGTATTATCATTGATACCCTTTGCTATGTTTAAACTGTGTCAAAAGTCTACATGTCTTGGGATGCCTACCTATGTCTACTATGAAGATTATCCAATTAACTATAACGGTTGCTTACAAATATTATTTAAATATGCGCTATTTTGCCGAGATTGTTTACCGATAATTTCTTTAGCACAATTTCTACATATGATTACTATAGTGCACACACTTGTAATGCATTTTGGTCATCCCTAGTCCATGCTATGTCATATTAACAATCTTAGCCCTAACAATTTCAGGCTTTTCAGCTGCGCATCTCACGAAGATATGAACTCTTGCTGTATCCTTTATATAGCGACTTACTGTGTTAAGTGTTAACACGTTTGTTATTATGATACCTAACAGTTCTTCTATGAGGATGATCCAGTTAATTCTCCCAGGTAGACATTTATTTATAAAAATAAGGTATGCACATTTCGAGGGGATTGGGTCCTCCGACGTATTCCATAGCTATGACAGTAATCACCACAGCTGTGCTACTTCGGAAAATCTTTCTGCGTCGATGACGTCGATACGCTGTCCTCGAGGGCCTCTGTCGAGCCGACGTCACTGGATGTTATAAGTAGGATGCACGACCACCGTAGCCTCAGTTCCATTTTTTACGTGAACGTGTTCTCTTCGGAGATCTCGGCGCGCCTCGTTTTTACTGAATCCTGTTCTTTCGGTTCTTCGAACCTGTTTCTTCATTGCTATTGTATGATGTCTTCGGCTTCTTCCATCATGCGGTCCGTGTTTAAGAAGTGTCGGGTGTGAGGGTCCAAGATGTCGCTGACGGATATGCACAACGCTTGCCTCTGGTGCCTCGGGAGGACCATGATACGGATGACTGTTTCGACTGCTAATCACACACATCGAAGGCCTTGCGGGAGCGTAAGAAGAATCTATCGGTCAGTAAGGTGGCCAAGCCCCGGAAGTTGCGTTCCACTGGTCTTTCGACGGACGATTCGAGGGGCGACTCTCTGCATCGTCTTCGTGAGTCCGGGGGTTCTCGGTCTGGGAGTCGGTCCCGCCATTCCTCTGCCTCTTTGAGGCACTCCAGGAAGCGCCGTCACAGGTCGCCTTCCCCGTCCTCTTCTGAGGACTCCGACTGTCGGCAGGTTGCTTGTCCCAACAAGCATTCCACTCCTGAGGAATGGGATTCCTTCCGAAAGGAGATGTTGGTGAATTTTCAATCGCAGGGCTCCGGTCCGTCCGCGCCGTCTGAGGACGCCGGTCGTGGCCGTGCTAGAGACACCGCTCAGCTGCCTTCGGGTTCGAGCAGTCGTCGCGACCAGCGGGCCCCTTTGAGGTCCCGGTCGGACAGGATGGTCGCTCTAGACATACCCGTTCCAGGTCCTGGTTCTCGACGCCCTCGAGACCGCGAGAACCTGTGAAGTCTTCGAGGAAGACAATGACGCCGGCGACGCCGAGGTTGTCGACGAACTCTCTCGAGGCCCTGCCTCAGAGGAAGTCGTCGACGCCCTCGGCGCCCAGGCTGTCGAGAGACACGCTCGGGGCTCCTCCCTCAAGGCCTGTGTCGAAGCTGTCGGCGCTACACTTGACGTCGACGCCGATTCCATCAATGCCTTTCGAGGTGGCTTTGTCGGAGGTGCCCCGTGGCACGGTGGCACCCCCCAAGAAGGTGCTGGCCAAGGCTAAAAATGTCTTTGTGCCTTTTTCTGTACCCTCCTTCCAGCCTCTGGATTATATTTCTGAGGTGGATGAGGGGTCTGAGGAAGGTGAGGTTCCTGCAGGGGTTCCTGATGACATTGTTTCTGGTCATAGTCAACTTGAGGACCTGCGTCAGTCGCTGCACGACGCCAGTGGTCTAGACACCTCTCCGGAGGTGGAGTTTGGTAGGCTGGAGCCTGGCACGCATGCTGACTCCTCATACCGGCACCTCATGTCGAGGGTCACGGATTACCTGGGGTGGTCTGCCCCCCCTGGGGAGTTTCAGCAGGATGACCTGACTGATATCCTGGACCAAGGTCCTCCAACTGACCCGGTGCTGCCATTCCATATGGCCTTGCAGAGAAGGGTGGCGGTGGCTTGGACTTCTCCGGAGAGTCTCCCGGTAGTGATCAAGTCCTTGTCGAAGAAATATCACCCAGCCAGTGGCGACCCCTGCTACTTGACCACGCACCCTACTCCGGAGAGTTTGGTGGTGCAGGCGGCTGCGGCCCCAGCAAAGCAGGCGTCGTACCCTACCATCCCTCCTGATAGGGACGACAAATGTTTTGACGGCTGGGCGAAGAAGGTATTTTCTTCTGGGTGGATGGCGCTTCAGGCTGCCAACTCCGTTTGTGCCTTGTCTCAGTTCACGCACACTCTGTGGAACTGTATTTCCCTAGCGGCTGCTCATATTCCCAAAGGGGAGGAACGGGATGTTTCCTAGCTATTGTGCAGGATGGCATGGATGTCATGTGTGAATCCGTTCAGTCGGGTCTGGACATGGTTGATTGCGTCAGCCGGTCCATGGCGGCGAGCACCGTAATACGCAGGTTTGCGTGGTTGCGGAAGTCGGGTTTTGCTCCTGATGTGCAAGTTCGCCTCCTCAACATCCCCTTTGATGGTGAACATCTTTTTGGCAGCAAGGCTGACAAGAGTCTTGAGAGGTTGCAGACCTCCAAAGCTGCAACTAAGTCGTTGGGCGCTGCAATTTGCCAACCTCCACCTTTTCGTCCTAGGGGACAGCAATGGAGGGGAGGTTCCTTTCGATATTACTCCTACTTTAGTAAATCGAGAGGAGCTGCAAGTCAAAGGGGCAACCGTAGGAGTGCCAGAGGTGGAAAACAAGGTACTCGAGGTGCCAAGGCAGCGCAAGCAGTTGCCTCTTTGCCCTCAGGCACTGCCGCTGCCGCTTCAGCTCAGTCATGAGGCCCATGCTTCTCTGTTTGGGGGAAGGCTGGTGCAGCATCTGGTAGAATGGCGTGCCATTACTTCAGATGTGTGGGTTCTGGAGATCATAGCCCACGGCTACTGTCTTCCTTTCCGGCAGAGGCCTCATGACAATCCACCAGGGAATCTCTCTTTGAAGAGTCTGGATCCGCTCCTTGCGCAGGAAATTCAATCCCTGCTGGAGAAAGTCACCATAGAACTGGTGCCTGTAGCGGAGAGGAACAAGGGATGGTATTCCCCTTATTTTTTTATTTTGAAGAAAGACGGGGGATTGAGACCCATCATGGACTTGAGCATTTTGAACAAGCTCCTCAGGAAGGACAAGTTCAAGATGGTTACTCAAGTCCTCCAGGCCCTTCAACTTCAGGAATGGTTGGTGTCTCTCAACCTCAAGGATGTTTATTTTCATGTGCCGATCCATCCCAAGCACAATAAGTACCTGAGGTTCGCGTTTGGCGACTCACACTTTCAGTTTCGGGTCCTGCCGTTCGGATTGACCTCCGCCCGAGGGTCTTTACCAAGCTCATGGTGGTGGTGGCAGCGTATCGCAGGAAAGGGGGGATTCCCGTCTACCCCTACCTGGACGATTGGTTGATCAGGGCGCGCTCTCCCGAGCAAGTCCTGGATCATCTGTCCGTCACCTGCTACTCCCTTCACAAGCTGGGCTTCTCCCTCAACTTAAAGAAGTCCCACTTGACGCCAACTCAGCGGCTCCAGTAGATCGGAGCAGTGCTCGACAAGTCCCTGGGGCAGTCTTTTCCTCCCCAGGTGAGGGCTCACCAAATTCAGCAGATGGTGCACAAGTTTCAACATGCCCAGAGTCTCCCAGCGTTCGAGTTCTTGAGGTTGCTCGGCCTCATGGTATCCTGCATTCTTCTGGTGCCAGAGGCCAGGTTGCGGATGAGATCTCTGCAATGGGCTCTTAAGCTCCAGTGGTCACAGTCATCCGGCAGGATGTCAGACCCCGTTCAGGTGCCGCCCCCGGTCGCCCAGGACCTTCTGTGGTGGGCCATCGAAGGCCATCTGATGAGGGGGGTTCCGTTTTGGCTACCCTGGCCGGAGGTGACGATTGGGACGGTTGCGTCCCACACGGGATGGGGAGCTCATGCCAACGAGCTGACAGTCAGCGGTCGTTGGTCTCCGTCCGAGTCCAGACTCCATATCAATCTGTTGGAGCCGAGGGCCGTCAGGCTTGCCCTGAAGGCTTTTCTGCCGAATGTGCGAGGAAAGAATGTCCTGATTCTGACGGACAACACAGTGGCCATGCACTACCTCAACAAAAAGGGGGGGGGCAGGGTCACTTCCTCTGTGCAGGGAGGCGATGCAGTTCTGGTTCTGGGCCATCCAGCAGGAAATTTCGATCTCGGCAGTTCATCTGGCAGGAGACGAAAACGAGACGGCGGACGCTCTGAGCAGGCAGAGCGCGATCTCTCACAAGTGGAAGTTGGCTCAGGAGATTCTCCTGGAGATCTTTGCCCTTTGGGGGACCCCTCAAGTGGATCTCTTCGCCTCCTGTGTCAACCGGAAGTGCGAAAGGTTCTGCTTGCGGGAATTTTCTCCAAGAGGAGCCTTAGGAGACGTGTTTGTGGTGGAGTGGTCCTTCCCACTGCTGTACGCGTTTCCTCCAGTCCCCGTCATCCCGCAAGTGCTGCAGAGGTTACGGAGGTTCGGTTCCCGGATGATCCTCATTGCTCCAGCATGGGCCCAGAGGACGTGGTACCCGGACCTTCTCGACTTGTCCATCTGCCCTCCACGTCGTCTTCCCTACTGAGACGATCTGCTCTCACGGGAGGGGGGGTGGGTGTCAGGTTGTCCATCCAGAGGTCAGATCCTTCAACCTTCACGCTTGGCTTCTGAAAGGTTGAGGTATAAGGATTGGGACCTCCCTAAAGACGTGATGGAGGTGTTGCTTTCGGCCAGACGTCCGGCAACAAAGTCCCTGTACTGTTGCCGTTGGAGAAAGTTCTGCGACTGGTGGTCTTTTTTGCTTTCTTTAGCCCACAGGGGCTTGCAAGTGGGTACCATTAAAGGTTACCTGGTGGCACTGTCCATATTTAAGCGCTCGTCTGAGGTGTGTTCTTATTTTAAATTTCCATTAATTTCTCAGTTTCTAAAAGCACTCACTAATGTGTTCCCTCCGTCACCTTTCCAGCTGCCCGGTTGGGATTTGAACGTTGTTCTGAAGTTTCTGATGGGTGCTCCATTTGAGCCTTTACATTCTTGTCCTTTGAGACTGTTGACCCTGAAAACTATATTTTTAGTTGCGGTCACTTCCCCTTGCAGAGTGAGTGAGTTACAGGCACTTTCAGGTAAGCCACCCTTCACTGTGTTTCATAAGGGCAGGGTTTTCCTTTGAGTTCATCCTTCCTTTCTTCCGAAGGTGGTGTTGGAATTTCATTTAAGCCAGAAGGTTATTCTTCCAGCATTTTATCCCCCTCCGCATCCTGGTAAGGAAGAGGAGAGGCTCCATAGGTTGGAACCTAGGAGAGCTTTAAGTTTCTACATTTCACGCATGTCCCAGATCAGAGTGGACGATCAGCTCTTTATTGGTTACGCTGGAAGGAGTTTGGGACAAGCTGTGACTAAGCAGACTTTGTCTAGATGGATTATCTTGGCAATTTCTGAATGTTACCGCCTGGCGAGTAAGCACCCTCTGGTAGGCTTACGGGCCCATTCGACTAGGGGGTATGGCTGCCTCTACTGCTCTGCAGAGGGGTGTTCCTATTCGTAACATATGTGAAGCAGCCACTTTGGCTTCGGTCCATACCTTACCCTACGTCACTACTCCCTAGATTCTTCCCTTGGGCAGGATCTGACCTTTGGCAAGGCAATCCCATACTCTGCAATTTGATTGGGCATTCTAAATGTGTATATTATAAATTCTTTTCCCACCTCCTTACGTGGGTACTGCTTTGGGAGTCTGTCATAGATATGGAATACGTTGGAGGACCCAATCCCCTCGAAGAACAAGTTACTCAGACGACGTATTCCATATCGCTCCCTCCCTGCCTTCCCCGCTACAGAATTTCTTATGCGATTGCTGCTTACGTTTCCGCAAGGCTTTCAGTGGTCATACTGGCCTAAAATTGGTGCCACACGTTCTGGGAAAAAATGACAACTGAGGCTACGGGCATCGTGTGTCCTACTTATAACATCCGGTGACGTCGGCTCGACGGAGGCCCTAGAGGACAGCGTATCGATGTCATCGACGCAGGACGCAGAAGCCGAAAGATTTTCCGAAGCAGCACAGCTGTGTTGATTACTGTCATAGATATGGAATACGTCGTCGGACTATCCCATCGAAAGAACGTTACCAGGTAAGAGAGTAACTTGTTCTTCTACAATTACTTATTCTCTGATACTTATTTGGCACAAACCATACAGCTTCTTTCGAAGTGCCTGGTTTATAGATTTACGTGATGCTCTTCAAATAAAAGTTTGCATCTGTGCTGACTGTTGCGGGTTGGAACGCCTATTACATCAGACCTAAAATCAAAAGAGGGCGCTAGAGAGCCGTCCAACATAGCAGCTCACTAGAGAGCTCTGCACTGATCCCGAGAAAGATCCTGATAAAATAGCGTCATACTCCCCCGAATCCCCCTCCATCGGTCTCGATATCGTGTCCCAAGACTCTAACATCTGACGGATACCAATTTCAACGCCGTCCGCCAACATCCTGGTCAACGCAGAGGCGGCGGAGGCGAGGCCGCTGTGGCGCTGCACTACGGCAACGGGGCATTCGATCCTCCAGCAACATCCTCACCCTAGCGGCCACCCCCGGATTCAACCAAAGAGCAGGCTGCCGAGCAAAGTGAGCGGTGCCCGGGTCCCCTGGAGGTGGTGCCTGCGGTGGGCCGGAATTCCACAGTTCGAGAACAGCAGAGGCAGCTGAGAACCCGCCCGGCCTACCTGCGCCATCGGGCCTCCGAACGGACAGGGCGCTGCCGCTCGCCTTCAACTTGCGGGGCCCTCCAGACCCAGCCGGAGCGGAGAGGGAATGAACCTGGACACACCGCCGGCGTCAGGTAGGAGAGACGCCGCCCCGGCCTCGTCCACCCCGCCCCAGGTCTCAACCCCGGCCTGCAGATTCCCGTACGGCTGCCCGACCCCGTGGCAGTGACGATCCACAAGCCTCCGACTCCTCAAAATCCTAATGGTCCCAGCCACAGCCCCATCTCCAGCGAACAATCCGCCAACATCGAAGACCGCTGTCAGACACCCTGCGCGACAAACAGGCGAGAGGCCCACGCAGCGACCCCATCCAGGCCTCTCTGGCCAGGCCGTGGAAGTACATTAAAGCTCACGAGCTCTCCAGCTCCCCAAACCCAAACAGCCCTGGGCCCCACCATCGCCAAAACGCCCTGCCGGCGGTACCCCGATCGCGGCCAAGAGTACAAGGCACACAGCGAAACAATTTACTGCTGGGGCCCACACCGCACTGCGATAACTCCCCGGCAGCGGCGGCCACAACCACAGCTCCACATAAATATCACTCAAGCCACCCACTCAATCTTCCGCCAAAACCACGCAAGCCCGGTAGCACCCCCAAGGCCAGTCGAGTGGGCCCGCTACATTCAGCGGCGTAAATTCGAACTGTACGCGCTCATCCGAGCTGAGAGCCACGCCGCCGGCCCAGCAAAGTCAAGAATCCATACCAGCATGGGCAAAACGGACAAATCGCAGCGAAAATTCATGTTCGAAACCGGGGCAATAGCCAAAACTCCCAAACAGACGAATCGAGAGATAGCGCCATCGCCAAGCATGGAACAGGAAACTGAGTCGCCCCCCCCCAATCTCTCGACATACGAGAAATACTGCTCGAACTCAAAACAGGCATAGGCAACCTCGATGCCAAAATTGACACCCTCTCATCCAAAGTCGACCAAATACAACACCGCCTTGATAAACACGGCGAGAGGCTTGACACCGTTGAACAGAGGGTCCCTGATCTTGAAGATAACACCACATCCCTGTCCTCCAAAGTGTCATCATTAGAGCGCCAAGTAAAAGAAATTATCGCCAAAAACGAAGACTTAGAAGGGCGCAGCCGCCGCAACAACATTAGACTGGTGTGGATCAGAGAGCAACAAAATCCCGCAAAAATGGAAGACTTCATGGAACAACTATGCAAAGAAATCTTCGGAGCAACCACCTTCTCGCCACTATTTGTGGTTGAAAGGGCTCACAGGATCCCAACCAACCGCCCAATACCAGGAACGGCACCTCGCCCTAACATCGCCAAACTGCTGAATTTCAGAGACCGCGATCTAATGCTCAGGCCTGCCAGGGACAAAGGCGCGACATTCAATTCGATGGCGACAAAATCCAAATCTTCCCTGATTTCTCACCGGCGGTGCAAGCGCCCCGCAGAGCCTTCGGTGGAGTTAAACGTTGCCTCCGAGAGGAGCAAATCCAATATTCAATGCTTTTTCCAGCCAAACTACGCATCCTCCATGCTGAAAAAATACAATTCTTCACGTCACCTGAAGAAGCCAACATCTTTCTCGACAATATTGGATGTCGCCCATTACGTGAAATGCCTAGACCACGAAGGAGGGAGAGGAACGGGAGCGATCGGCCCTGACAAGTGCCCCACATTCAGCTCGACTTGGGGGATCGGAAAATGAGCAAAAGTCAGTTATATACACCTCGGGATGGGTGTTCTTGGAAGACACCAACGCACCGTGCACAGCACTGTTCACAAAGTTACCTTGGGAGGTGGCATCTTCGGGCGGGTTGGGGGTTGCCCGACAGGGAGGGGAAAAGGGGAGATGGGACTTAAGTTGGGGAAAGAGTTCCCAGAAGAAACAAGCCAGCAGTTTAAGACGTGCACCGACCGGGGCCAATGTCTCCACCTCGAATATACGAATATCCTTTTCGAATCGACATGCACTCAAGAAAAGCCGCTTTAAGCACCCAAAACCACCAAACAGTAATAGAGCAGCAGAAACAACGCAGCAACTCTAAGCAAATTCAAACTAGCTACATGGAACATTAAAGGGGGCAACCAGCCTTCCAAAACCAGGAAGTTGTTACACTATCTCCGACGTCACAACGTCAATGTGGCCCTCATCCAAGAGACACATTTACGGCCTAACTCGGAAAACCACTGGGCGAAAACATGGGGATGCCACAGATACTTCGCCTCGTTTTCATCATACGCAAGAGGAGTCGCCATACTTTTTTTTTTTTAACTTCTTTTTATTGGTTTTACAACATAGCCCCTTTTCTTCCCTCTTCCCTCTTCCTCTCCCCTCCCTCTCCCCAAAGGCAGCCGCAGTATGTTTATGGTCCGATGCCTCCTCGGGCCTGGCTCAAACAGATGTCGAGTTTATAGTGGGGGGGCCGGTCTCTCGGCGACCTCCCTTCTTTCCCTGGGAGTTTCCTCTGCTTTCGTCCATGTGTGTATTTGCTGGCCTTTCCAGGTAGGATTGCATTGTTCAGTGTGTGCGTTGGTCCCGATCCCGTCTCCTTCTTCCCATTTCTTCCCTTTCTCTAAGTTATGTGGTGCCCCTTCGGCGTGGGCGGGCCAATTTCTTAATTTCCTCAGTCGCTTGGGTCGTCCGCGTCATCTCTGCTTCTGCTGCCAAACAGGTCTTGCACCAGAGAGTTCCATGCTTGTAGTCTGGTCCCACTGTTGCTCTCCCCCTTTTGCGTGGCTCTCGCCCAGACTGCTGTCTCTGCTATTGCCCATTTTTGTAGGTCGGCCCACCAGCCCTCCCTCGAGGGGCCTTCGCTCTTGTTCCATGCCATCGCTATGCGGCGTTTCGCTAATATTGTCATTAAGTCTTTCATTTTTGCCACATGTGACATCTGCCGGTGCCCCCTTGGGAACAGGCCCAATAAATATGTTGCTGGCGATCTTGCTGGCATATGTATATCTGCTGTCAGCGCCTTTTCTTTCACCATATTCCAGAAGTCTGTTTCCGTGGGCATGACCAGAACATGTGCACCATGTCGGCTTGTTCGTCTCCGCAGCGCGGGCAGCACCAGGTCTGTCCGTCTCCCATCCTCGACATTCTCTTGGGAGTTAGGTATGCTCTATGCACTATGTAGATTTGCAGTTGTCTAAACCTGGCGTTCCTGGACACCTTTTTTGTGTACGTGAGGACTTTGTTCCATTCCTCATCTTCGAAGGGTTGTTGTAGTTCTTCCTCCCATTTCGTTCGTTCTTTTAATGTCTTTTTGTTGGTGTATCCCAGTAGTTGCTCGTAGAGTCTGGACACAGTGTGTCCTCCCTCGGAAACATCATACCATGCATCTAGTTCTCCTTCGGTGTCCTCAGGCTCCGGCATGGTGTTCCACCTCTCCTTTATTGTCCGAACTAGGCTATTGTACAGGATGAATTGGCCCCTGTGTACATCTTGTTCATCCATCAGGGTCTGGAATTCAACCCATTGTCCGTCACGCCACAGGTCCCCTACTTGTGCTACTCCTTTGTCTTCCCATTGTGCTCTATACGTGGCCAGGCTGGCCACTCGGGTGTCTACCAGCCCCGCCAGTGGGATATGTCTTGAGCAGGGGTCTCGTATGCCTTGTGTCTTCCAGGCTCTTTTCCATAGTGTCCGGCCTAGTTGGGCTATATTGGGTAGGTCTTTGGCTTGGGCGGCTTTTATCCATAGTAGTTCTCTCAGGTGGTATCTCCGGAGTGTTGGTCCCATAAGTATTGTGTCTATCGAGGTCTCTTCACCCAGCCATCTCGCCACAAATTGGAGTTGTGCTGCCAAGTAGTAGTATTCAAAATCTGGGAGTTTAATGCCCCCCCATTCGTAGCTTCTTTGTAGTGTGTCTAGTGCCACCTTGTTTCTTCCCCCTCCCCACAGGAAGGTTCTCGCCATGGTGTGTAGGTGTTTGAAGAAGGACCTTGGTATGTTATATGGGATGTTTGTAAAGTAATATAAGAGTCGGGGTAGGACCGTCATTTTTAGCAGTGCCGCCCGGCCTATCATGCCCAACGGCAACGTCTGCCAGAATTTCATGGCGTTTTCGATTTTGTCTAGGGCTACTTGTGTGTTACCTGCATGTGTTTCCATGGTGTCGTGGTAAATGTCCACTCCCAGGTATTTGAAGGTGTTCGGGGCCCATGTGATACCCAAGTGCGGCAATTGATCCGTCGGTATTGCGCGTAGGCCTGCCAGGGGAAACAGTAAGGATCTTTCCCTGTTGACCACTATTCCGGACAGCCTACCAAACGCGCGCAGCGCTTCCAGCAAGTCCTGCAGGTGGGTGCGTGGATTCTGTATGTAGAGGAGTATATCGTCTGCGTATATGGATATCTGGTGTATTTCCCCATCTATCTCTATGCCCATTTCTTTGTAGTGCATTCTTAGGAATACTGCGAACGGCTCCAGGGCCAGAATATATAACATTGGGGACAGGGGGCATCCCTGTTTTGTGCCTCGCTCTATGCTCCATTCCCTAGAAACTTGTCTACCCGTCTTGACTCTTGCTCTCGGGTCCTTGTATAGTAATTCTATCCATCGTGTAAACCCTCGTCCGATCCCGTAATGGGTGAGCGTTCCCAGGAGCCAGTCCCATCCCACTGAGTCGAATGCTTTAATTGCATCTAGTGAGGCTACGGCACACTCCCCTCCCTCTTGGTTCGTTTTTTCTATAACATAATGGAGTCTGCGTAGGTTCCAGGACGTGTTTCGTTCTGGCACGTACCCTGTCTGGTCTGTGTGGATCAGGGTGGGTAGCACTCTTTTAAGGCGGTTAGCTAATGCCGCCGTCAGGATCTTGGAGTCCTGGTTTATTAGGGAGATTGGTCTGTAGGAGCCGCATTCGAGGGGCGGCTTACCTGGTTTAAGGATCGGGATTATTATAGATTCTGACATGCTATTCGGGAGTCTTCCTTTCTCATATGCTTCTTCTAGTGTTTCTAGCAGTCTCGGGGCTATGTCGTTTTTGTATTGTTTATAAAATTCCCCCGGGAGCCCATCTGGCCCCGGAGATTTCCCTGTCGACAGCTGGGCGATCACGTCTGTTAGTTCCTCTACAGTGAGAGGGGCGTCTAACATTTGGGCCTGTTCCTCCGTCAATTGTGGGAGTCTGATTTCCGCGAGGGCTTCCTCTAGGTCCCCTTCTTCCGCCTCCCGGACCCTGGAGTATAAGTCCTCGTAAAATTGCGAGAACACCTCGTTTATTCCCTCTTGGGATCTAATCACCTCTCCCTGTCTATTTTGAATTTCATTAATCGGCTCCCGCCTAGTTTCCTGTTTGGTTAGCCAGGCCAGGAGCCTGCCAGGCTTGTCCCCCTCAGCGTGTAGTTTCTGTATATATTTCCCATAGTCGAACCGCCCTAATCTTTCCCAGGTCTCCGCACACTGTTGTCGCAGGGTGGTGAGGTTCTCTCGTTCCGCCCCTTTCTGCCCCGCTTGTCCTTCGGCGTTCTCGATTTTCTTTTCTAGCTCATCTAGTTGTGCTAGGGTTTCTCGCCTGAGACCTCCCATTTTCCCCATCGCCTCACCTCTGACTACCACCTTAAAGGCCTCCCAGACCGTTCCTGTGCTTTCCACACTACCCACATTATGTTCGAAATAGTCTTCTATTACATTTTGGATGTGTTCCTGGAAGCCCACGTCCGATAATGCCTCTGCCCTTAATCTCCACGTGGGTATAGGGGCTCTCCTGCGTGTGTGCGCCCATGTGATTCTCAGGGGGGCGTGGTCAGATAGGGTTCGCGCGTGTATGTGTGCCTCAGTAAATTCCCCCAGTGTCTCCTTGCCCGTAAACAGGTAGTCTATCCGTGTGAATGTCCCATGTGGGGCACTATAATGCGTGTATCCCCTCTCTTCCCCATGTACCTTCCTCCAGATGTCTTCGAGGTCGAGTTGGTCTAGTGTCTGTCGTAGTGCTCTCGCTGGTGGCGCCGCTCTCTTGTACTTATTGTCCGACCTGTCCAGCCGGGGGTCCAATGTACAATTGTGATCGCCTGCCCAGATCACCGTTGCATTCCTGTACGGGGCCAGCCGGGACGAAAGCGTCCTGAAGAAGGCCGTGGCGTCATGGTTGGGAGCATAGGTGTTCACCAGGCATATCTCCCGATTTTCTAGCATCCCGTGGACTACCAGGATTCTGCCTTCCTCGTGTTTTTCCTGGTTGATGAGCTGGAATGGGACGCCCGGGGCGACCCAGGTTACTACTCCCCTTGCGTAATTAGAATATGTTGCATTATACATCTGACCTCCCCATTTTTTCTTTATTTTAGCTTGTTTTTCGGCCGTCAGGTGCGTTTCCTGCAACAGTGCAATGTGGGTCCTCGTTTTGTTCAACCAGGTATAAATTCTCAGCCTCTTGACATATGCATTCATCCCTCTGACGTTCCACGTGACAATCCTCAGGTCATCTCGGTCCTTGTGGGGATTAGCGCTCGCGGTCTGTTGTTTCCCATGGGCCCGCTCAGTGTCTTATTCTCTTGGTTTGCACCTGTCGGGGATTTGTGTCCCTTTCTCTGGCTGTTGAGTTTTGAATCGTCTATTCGTCCGCTTTCTCGGGTTGGTTCTCTTGCTGTTGGCTGCACTCTGTTGTGGACGGTCTCACCTTGTGCTTTCCACCAGCTCTTGTTTGTGGGTGCTGCTCCCTGAATTTGCTTTTCATGCCGATTCTTTGTGTGTGACAACTGTTGTTTCCTTTTCTGCTCTTCTTCTTTCCTTGCGGGCTTAGCCTTAACTTTCGAACTATTATAACTATTAACCTAAATAACATCAACAAACGCCCAGCCTCCCCCCATCTGCTCGGGCTCCACCGCTCTCCAGGTGCCGCTTCTTCCTCCTCGGGCATGCCTATCGCGGCGTAGTGTCTTGAAACTGACACTATAGACTTTGTTTTTACTGGGGTTTCTCTGTGGGTCTTGGCGGTTCCACTTCCCTGAGTCTTGTGCTCCCTTTGTAAGTCTCTTTACTGTAGGCTTTTCAACTTGGAGGCTGTCGGTTGCCCCATTTCGTTATTTCCCGGTAGGGTGTCTCTACCGCGTTGTTCCCGTAGTGTTGGATTCGCATGTCGTGCTCGGTTCTAGTCCCTGTTTTGCCGGGGGGGGGGGGGGTTCTGTTTCGCTCATTTCTCTCTGCCAACTGCGGAATCCCTCGTTGGTCCATCCACTCCTGGGCGTCGGTCGTTGTCTCGAAGATCTGTGTCTTTCCGTCATGCAGTATTTTTAGTTTGGCTGGGTACAGCAGCATGAATTTCACCCCTGCCGCTCGAAGGCGCTCTTTGGTCTGCCAGAACTGGGCTCTCTGTCTTTGTACGAGAACCGTATAGTCTGGATATATCGTTATCCTGGCCCCGTTTCTTGTTATGTTCCCTCCTTCTCTTGAGAAAGTCAGGATTTTTTCCCTGTCCTTGAAGTTCATGATTTTTGCGATCATTGGTCTTGGTGGTGCTCCTGGGCGCGGTTTCTTAATTAGCGCCCGGTGTGCCCTCTCTACTACGAAGCCTTGGGACAGGGTCTCAGCTCCCACTTCTTGGATCAGGAGGTTCTCTATGTAGTTCGTGGGGTCTCTACCTTCCTCCCCCTCTGGCAGCCCCACTATGCGTACGTTGTTGCGCCGGGCCCTGCCTTCTGCGTCTTCAGCTCTGCGTTCTAGTATATTGATTCTCTCCAGTGCCTCCGACATTTGTGTTCGCGAGGTGGTTACTTCCACTGAGTTGCTCTGTACTTGTTGTTCTACTGTTGTCATCCTCTCCGCCAGGTTCCTCGTATCTTGTCTGAGGAGTCCTACATCCACCATCACTGCGTCCAGCTTGCCTTCTATCGACGTCTTTAACGCCCCTATGGCTTCTAATATGCTGCCTTCCACTTGCCTGATCTCTCCTTGCATGGCGTATGGCTCCGGCGTAGCTTTCTCCCCTGCCTCCGGTTGCTGGTCATCACTTTTGCGGGCAAATGTCTCCATGACTGTTTGTCTTCCTCTGCCGCTTTTTGGCTTGTCTGGCATGCTGGTACCTGCTTCTCTTGGCCTGCGGTTGGGTCCTGCTTGGTCGGGGTCTGTTTGCGCTTCGGTGAGTTCTTACACGGTCCTCGCACTCACTTTCGCACTTTCCTGCGTGTGTTGGCTTTTAGTGAGCGTCTACCTTCTGTTTCTTTTCCCCCGTTGTCCGTTTGCCGTGTCTCTCTGTAGTGTTCTCTTCCCGCACGCCTGTGGGTACTTGCAGTCTGTGTTTAGCGTGGGGCGGCTCTTCCCCTAGTCTCTGCCTTTGTTCTGGTGTTGTGGCGGGAGGTCCGTCGTGTCGGGTGGATTTGTGGCTCGTAGTTACTGTTGAGGTGCTGCCCCGTGAGTTATGTTCTCTCACCCGCTTACTAGTGGTCTTTGGGGCAGCCGATTGGGCCGGGGTCTGGGTCTGTGTGTATTTCTTTTGCACACCTCGTTATGTCGGTGGCTACCTCTCTCCTCTGTGCTGTCCCTGTTGGCCTCGGCTCCCCTCGCAGGCTCCGCAGTCTGTCTCTTGTTTCCCCGGTCTTAGTTCTGATGACTCGGCGCTGCCTCACCTCTCAGGATCTCTCGCTGCTCTGCCGGGTCTCCGCTGCTGCTGCTCACCTCCGTGTCGGCAGGGGAGGGCTTTTCTTCGGTCCGATCTGTGGGCCGCCTCCCATTCATGGGTCGCAACGTTTTTACCTTCTCCAGTTCGGTGCCACGCGATTTCTTGCAGTGCTCGGGCTCCTCCTTCGCCTGCTGCCGTTGGTGCCTTGACCTTCCGCCGCTCGGGGTGGTGCTCCGGTCCTGCTCGGGCCGGGTGTTGGTCTGCTGTCTCCCTCGGCTCCGCTCTGTACCGGCAGGGAAGGGCTCTTTTTCGGTCTGGTCTGTAGACCGCCTCTTGTCCTCCGCTGCCTCACCTCTTGGGATCTCTCGTTGCTCTGCTGGGTCTCCGCTGCTGCAGTTCACCTCCACGTCTGCAGGGAAAGGCTCTTCTTCGGTCCGGTCTGTGGGCCGTCTTACGTTCTCCACTGCCTCGCCTCTCGGGTTCCCTCATCGCTCTGCTGGGTCTCCGCTGCTGCTGCACACCTCCGCGTCGGCAGGGGAGGGCTCTTCTTCGGTCCGGTCTGTGGGCTGCCTCCCGTTCTTCACTACCTCGCCCCTCGGGCTCACCTCCGCGTCGGCAGGGAAGGGCTCTTCTTCGGTCCGGTCTGTGGGCTGCCTCACGTTCTCCACTGCCTCGCCTCTCGGGATCCCTCGTTGCTCTGCTGGGTCTCCGTTGCTGTTGCTCACCTCTGCGTCGGCAGGGAAGGGCTCTCCTTCGGTCCGATCTGTGGGCCGCCTCCTGTTCTTGAGCCACGCCGTCTTTACCTTCTCCGGTTCGGTACCGCGCTGCTGCGTGCAATGTTGTCTCGGGTTCTTCCTCCACCTGCTGCAGTTGGTGCCTCGTGTTTCCGCCGCTCTGGTGGTACTCCGGTCCCGCCTGGGCTGGATGTTGGCCGGCTATCTCACCCGGCACCGCTCTTCTCCTTCGGTCCTTCTTCGTGTGTTGGGACGCGGGTCGCTATTTCAGCGTTGTGCGCCCGCCATTTTGTTGGTGGTGCCGCGCGTCTCTCCCTCTTCCCGTTTTCACTCTTCCGACCTCTGTTTTCTCCCGTGTGTGCCTTGGGTCTTCCGATGCCTTTTCCTGGCGTTTGTTCGGTTTTCTACGCTTTATTTTCGCCTTTCTCAGGATCGTTAGTCGGATCTAGTGGGAGCCTCTCGGAGTCTGCTCACGCTTGCATGGCCGCCAAGCCACGCCCCCAGGAGTCGCCATACTTATTAACAAAACAACAAACTTCAGGCTAATTCAGACCCAGAGCAACTCCGAAGGGAGAACACTGCTCGTCCACGGAACCATAGACTGGGAAGAAATAATCATGATTAACTCCTATGGCCCCAACATCGATGGCTCCAACAATTTCGACTGGGTCCATACCCACATTGCATCAAACAGGGAAGCCACAATAATATGGGGTGGCGATCTAAACACCCCGCTCGATCCTCGCACAGACAAAACACACAAGAGAACCGCCCCTCGCTCCAAGGCGAGTATGCAAATAACCAAAATATGCAAAGCACACAATCTCATTGACATCTGGAGAAGCAAACACTGTGACTCTCAGGAGTTCACTTTCTACTCGTGGGTACACAAATCCAGCTCGAGACTCGATTACATCTTCGTGTCGGCTCATAGCAGACTCCAATGGGGCGAATGCCAAATCCTACCCAGGTCCATCTCAGATCATTCAGCGGTCACCTTAGTGTGCACAACATCTCGGAGCGACTTCACCAGGCCCCAATGGAGATTCAAGCCCAGAGCCCTCCAAGATCAACTCTTTGCCGATGAATTACTTTCTGAACTGAGCACATTTCTTGAGACAAACCAAGGCACGGTAGCTTCGCCGGGAACACTCTGGGAGACACTGAAATGTTTTATCAGAGGAGTGTTCCTAGCAAAAGAAAATGGAATCCTAAAGAGGTTAAGGGAAGAATTAAACACATGAGAAAATCGCCTCAAAACACTTGAACAAGCAGCAACAGTCACAAATACTCCTAGCCACACTCAAGGCAGAATTGGAAACCTTCAGATCACTAGCAGACAGAGAAGCCAAATTCCTAGCAAGCCACCACAAAATCCGCCAGTATAGCGAAGGGCAACGACCCGGTACACTACTTGCAAGACTAATCACCGATGAACGAAAACCCACGACAGTCGAGGCAGTGCGGGACACGTCGGGAACCCTTGTGTACTCTGAAGACGATATATTGGAAACATTCCGCAAATTTTACCAAAATCTATATGACTCCAATTATTCCAGGGAGCCCACCGAAATAACAGAATACCTAAATACAACCAAATTATATTGGACGAGTGCCGAGTTACGTGAGCTGTTGAACGCACCCATCACTAAGGCAGAGATCCAAGAAGTCATCAAAGAATTACTGAGCACCAAAGCCCCAGGACCGGACGGCCTAACAGGTGAATTTTGCAAATTTTTCACAGATATTCTAGCCCTGCTCCTACTCCAGGTCTACGAAGAAGCCATAGCCAAAGACCAACTACCACCAACCCTTTACACAGCGAATATCATTCTCCTACACAAAACAGGTAAACCCAAGGAAGATTGCGCCTCCTACAGGCCCATATCGTTAATAAATTTGGATAACAAAATGTTTGCAAAAATCCTGACTAGAAGGTTGTTGCCACTCATGCCCGCAATGGTTCTGGCGGACCAAGCAGGATTTGTTCCAGGTAGAAACACATCATTCGGCCTCAGAAGAATGTTTGGAGCAATGGAGGCCCTCAACCCAGAAAACCAGAGATAGTTCAACTCATAAAAGTTATAGCGATAAGGTCAGTTTAATTTACTAGCAGAACCATAGCCATGGTGCAATGTGGTATTACAAGTATGTGATAACCATTGTTGTTGTTTTATAATTATTAACCACTCACATTTCTTGGTGTTTGTTTGACTGAGTTCAATTGATATATTATCACTTCAGTAATAAGTGTAACAGTTCAGGCAATTTACTATTTCTCAGTTTCGCTAACCACATTATGTTCTTCGACTGCGTAGGTTTACATGTGTTCGAAACCTGAATGTTGTGGGGACGGTACGGCTCCTGAAGTGTTGAACATTACAGGTGTAAGCCTGCAATTATCTTCTTATTACTAATACATAAAGGTGTATAATGTCTATTAGTAAATGAAACCGACTGTAGTAGGCTTGAACGCCTTCTATTGAACAAAATAAATTCGGGTATAGGTTGGGACGTCTCTCTCACCCACAATTATTCTACAATACTACACTTTTATATTGTGCAAGGTTTTCCTCTACAAGGACACTTGTATCCTTTGGTGATGTTCATGTCTAAATTCTTAGAGACGCCTATTTGGAATTTTAAGCGATTATGTACACTGATGAGGGTTGGTTTATAGAAACTGGGTTAAAATGTTACATACATTAGACATGTGACACCCAGTTTGTTCTGTGATGGAGATTAATCGCTCACATATCCTCTGTGCTCATTTCAATGAAGAAAAGTTTAATTTTAGCAGTTCACTGAGGAGTGTTTCAACTCCTTTTTGTCTTATTGCTAGGCAATTAATGCAATTATTTCATAATTACTATTGTTTGCTGATTACAGGTTTACGAGGTTGAAAATATCATTAACAAACTTAAACTCTCTAACTGTCAAGGCGATTCTTGCCCAGCCCCCATTATAAAGGAGGCTACTCACGAATTAGCCCCATTTATCACTGCCTTCATTAACTCATCATTCCAAACATGCACTGTACCAGACAATCTCAAGGACGCGTGGGTCATCCCCCTGCTCAAAAAATAAACTCTCTACCCAAGCATACCTACCAACTACAGACCCATCACAGCAGTACAATTTTTGCTTAAAATACTTGACCGGCTGCCTACTTACAAATCCAGGGCTATTTAGAAACCAACAAACTCCTCGGCCTTAGGTAATCTGGCTTCCGCCCCAAACACGGTACTGAAACCGCCCTCATTGATTTGAAAACCCAATTTGAAGACTTGAAAGACCAAGGGAAACTAGCACTCTTACTACTATTAGATTTATCTGCGGCCTGCGATCTGGTGAATCACCAAATCCTCTGGCAGCATCTCCAATCAGCCTCCCATTTCTCAAATTCTGCCACCCTGTGGATCAAGTCCTTCCTTAACAACAGATCCATGAGGGTCTTCTCACACACAGCATCTGCTGAACCATCACCGGTACTATGTGGCATCCCCCAAGGATCTTGTGTATCGCCTACACTATATAATGTGTTTACCAAACCATTATTCGATATTCTTGACTATCTGGGTGTCACCTACACCAGCTATGCGGATGACACCCAGATACTCATCCCCATTACAGGAGACTATCTGGCTGACACTAACGCCCTGAACAAGGTCTACTTGGTCATTCAGGCGTGGATGGCTCAACACGAGTTGTGCCTTACCGATGATAAGACCGAGCTCCTCATCCTGGGCTCGCACTATCGACTTAAGAAACTCGATCCCGCTTTCTAAACTTTCACCATCGACTGCAATATCATCAAGGTTTCAAATGACACTAAAATGCTCGGCATTTACCTTGATTCCACTCTCACTCGCGAGGCAAACTAATGTGGTTAGCTCCGCTTCTGCCTACATATGTAAACTCATCACTGCCTGACGCCCCTTCCTCACTACAGCAAATTGTATCATCCTAGCAAGAACTCTCATCATGTCCAAGATCGACTATTGTAACGCACTCTACTTAGGGATAAGTCAACATAACCTAAACAAACTTCAGGTCATACAGAATAATGCCATCAGGGTGGCTCTAAACTTCCCCAGGGGTCAGCACATTTCAGATACTAGACGCAATTTACGCTGGCTCTCAGAATGTCAAAGACTTTCCTTGAAAGCATTGGCCCTCACACACAAATGCATAAACAACCAGCCGCCTATCTACCTGACCGGCCACTTCACATCCCACACTTCACACCGACCGATTAGATCGGCACAGACCAATTGCCTTGTTTTGCCTAGATTCAAACTAGTAAGCGGATGGGTCTAGCTTCCCTACACTAGCATCCAAACTTTCGAATACCATGCCCAACCTGCTGAGATCTGAACCCTCATTCCACTCCTTTATATTCAAAACCAAATTGTGGTTAGCAGCCTCTGTCAATCCTCCGACTGCTTAGACCGCGCCTGCGTTTGCCACTCACCTATGACAACTCGTTCCTGTATATATTCTAAATGT
This sequence comes from Ambystoma mexicanum, assembly GCF_040938575.1. Classification (NCBI taxonomy): domain Eukaryota; kingdom Metazoa; phylum Chordata; class Amphibia; order Caudata; family Ambystomatidae; genus Ambystoma; species Ambystoma mexicanum. The sequence continues at coordinate 904,395,341 of NC_090926.1, forward strand.
TCTTGTACACTTATCTATGCATATCTTTCATTTTCATTTACCTCACTGTATATCTTGTAATTATTATCATTATTTATTATATCCTTGTACTGTAAACTGTTTCACATGCCTGTAACATAAAACAAGTGCCCAGATGCCTTTGGGTCCGGCGCTCTATAAAAATAAAGAAATACAAATACATGTGTTCTGAAATTGACTGTGTCGAGATGCAACGCCTATTTCACTACAGTGTTAAAATTTGCCAGTGTAAATTTATCCTAACGCACATATGGTGTAAAATGTCCATCAACTTTTACCTTCGCTTTTGCATCTTGCTTGCAAAATATTTCTGTTAATCCGAAGTAAGAAACCCACTATTTTGCAATGGGCTCAAGTCACTCCCAGCCACTGGCTCATTGTGGTTTGCAATTTTATTTACAGCAAGATGTGTGAATTCTAATGGGCAAATAGACATTTTTATTTGTGAATACCTTCCTTGGTGTATATTACAACTTTCAGGAATGCCTGGCTCAAATCTTACTCTGTGCAATATTTTCTACATTTATGTTTTTTTGGTGTTGTCATTTTCGTCTTCTATTACTCCCAGTGTACTTGTACACCTCGGCGTGAGTGTGGACACCCCTTGTCTTTCCAAGAGGGGGAGGTGTGGTATGTTGTAACTTCTTATCTCATGTCTCCCTAGGGTGCAAGACAGGGAGATGCCTGTTATATCCTGTAATTGCCCCTGAGTATATCTAAGGTTGTGTTTCTGTGATGTCCGTGAGAGAATGCTTCCACAGTGAGTGGAATGTTTATGTATTCCTTTGAGGGCTTAGGTTCCAACCCAGGCAGTTAGTATGATTCAGCCTGGGTGGTGGGAGCCGGTCGGCTCATCAAGATCTCTTAATTTACTGCTCTAAGATCCTATCCTTCATTGTAACCTGAACTGTTGTGCCTGAAGACCTAAATAAAGTAATCTAAAACCGTCACCTGCTGCCTCCAGAAGTGTACCTTTTAATAACTACTCTTAAGCACCCCCCTTCTCTCCATGCAAAACTTCCTGCAATCACGCTCTCATGCAGACAAAAAATGTCTAATTGGTACCACCCGATCAGTCCCAACAGAGTACCTTCGCTCTCTCCAAACACACCAGAAATGTCCTCCACGTCCTCCCCTCCCATTGGCTACCCAATTCAGCTGCTTCCTTGTGCCAGTCTCTGTCTACGAAACTTCCATCTCTCCCCTTGTGGGCTGGAATTCCCCCAGGAAGTCTTCAGAAGGGCCATGATCCCCCTTCCCTTCACTCAGCCATTGGGTCAATTGTTCTCTGGTTCAATCTCGTGCAAAGTAAGTTAATGTCTACAAAAGCTTTTTTGTGGGTTCCTGGGACTCCCCTGTTCCTTTGCATTCCCTTTCCGGTTCTGCTTCCCCACTGCTTTCCTGTAGCCTATCTGAGGTTTGGGGAGTGCATGTGTTTGGTCTCCCTGTCACCTCCAGAGTGTGGAAGCCTAGTCCATTAGCCCTAGGTCCCCTCAACCTTTTCCTTGTCTTTTCATCAATGAGTGATGTCAGTCTGACCCCCACCAGTAATTTCCCACGCTTGCTAAATTTAAATTTTCCTATGCACCCCACCCCTCATTGAGGGGTATAAAGTGGGATTAAATCCACACAAGCGTCCTGTTACTTTGGCTGCACATCAGCCTTTCCCAGATGAAGGCCTGCTGGACTGCATTTCCATCTTCTTTGACGAGTTTGTTCCCTTCCCCTCCCCTCTGCTGGGCTTGGAGGGAATTACAGCAGCCGGTAGATACCCAGATGAGTGGTGGCCCAGGTGTTTGCAAGCTGGGCCAGAGGGTCCTGGGCTCATGGGTTGCATAGTGGCAGTCCCCGGGAATGACTGTCTAGGTGAGGTGGCCCAGTGGCATGACAAGAGGATGTCCGGGGAGGGAAGCTAAAGATGGGTCCTCTTTCCTCGGCAATGGAAACATTTGACACCTACGAAGCGGGAGGCTTCTGATAGCTTCCCTCTCATTGCAGGTTTCGCAAACCAGGCAGGTGCAGATTTGGTAACAATTCCCTGGCAAGTTGTGTTGTTGTGGAATCTGTAGTATGGGCTTGTACTAGCATATGCCTTGCCATCCAGTGTTTTTTTTATTCTTCCACCTTGGATTCTCCCAGGGGTAGGAAGGATTACTCTAGTGCAAAATGGAGGGCCTTAATTCAGCGACCTTAATTCAGCGTACCTTGCAAGATGAACAAATGGTCCCCGGCAAGAAAGCTGTTCGAGATCCTTCCCTCTTCTCCTTCCAGCTCCTCAGACTCTTCAGTGCACTCAGTGCAGTCTACAGCATAGGATGCAGATCTAGAGAGCAAATATCTTGACATGAGGCAGTTTGCAAAGCATTGGAACATGTTGCCTGTAGGATGCACTTTAAAAAAAAAAAGAATGATTAATGTGTTATAGTCACAAGACAGTGAGTGACCTTTCACATGACATAGCATCACAATAATTAAACAAGTTACAAAAGATTCAGACATTCAATAATACAACTTTAAAATTCATTGCAAATATAATACATTATCAATAAAACAAATATTTAAGACTTTACTAAGAAAACAGTCTCACTTAACATTTTAAGAACTTCCAAAGTAAGGAAGGTTTCATGTCAAGAAGACATCAGTCCGAGAACTCTTCTGAGTACGGCCATCTAATATTACTCACAAAGTGTCCTAAATGAAACTGGCGCTGGACCTGCAGGGCAGGACACATGAATAAAATATGCTTTAGAGTTTGTTTCTCGTCTTTTTCTGAACAGAACTTTCATGAGCCATCAAAGTCGTGCTCCCTTCACTGCACTTCCATGACCTCTCCAGTTGGCAGCAAATTTAATAGAAATCTTAAAAATTGGGTGCACCAGTAGGCATTGGGGAATTTGCTTAGATAACAGGATAAAAAGTGAATTTCAATCTGGATAACGGAGCATGCAAGCAATATCTTGCATCCTTTCTATGGTAGTAATCAAGTCCATTCTCATAATGGATAATTTCACACCACCCGGATTTAACTCCAGGGCCTTAAGTGAGCAGATACAATTTTCTAGTATGGTTTTTACAGCGCTACTCACCTCAATAAGACCTGAATTGTTTTTTCGCTCCACTGCTTTTTTTAAATCCTCATACACAAACTCTTGGAGGGGAGATATTATCAATCTATAGGCAGAAACCAGCCTCCAGTTCAACCAGGTTTTCAATGAATTTAAGCCTAACTCAAAGTGCAAAGACCTCATGGGAAGAGAAAGAGGGAGATTTATTCCATTGCCTTTTTTCCAGGCGAACCCAGTCAAGACCGAGTGCCTGAATATCAATCTCCATTCCAATTAATAGATCCGGAATAACCTTTACTTATAAAAAGTAATGAGAGGCTGGATAGAGAATTAACACAATTTAAATAGTAACCTCTTCATTTGCCACACAAATTGATCAATCTTCCGTCCAAACAATTCAGTACAAACATGATATTTGGTTGTGTTGTTCTTTTAAAACCCAAATACAACACTTCTTTTACCGGCAGAATCTCACCAGAACCTAGGAACCATTTTCAAACTTGTTGATTTCTCACTCTCTTCTTACTTCTAAAAAGGAGTACGAGAATGTGCGACCAAAGGCTCTGCCTTATAAATTTGGGTTGTGAGCCCATTAGGTCCAGCAGCTCTGGACGATGATGCACTGTAAGATGGAGTTCCCAATGGGATTGATCCACACGTCCCAAGGTTTCCCAAATTGATTTATTATACATCTTCTCAAAACACTCTTTTCAACAAGCAGCAAAAACATTGTTACCTTGCAGACTAGTTTAGGCCTTAACATCTTGATTGACTAAAGACCAAGAATTGCGTGAATTCTTGGAGATTAAAGTAGAGAGCATCTGTTCACACTCTATCTCTGCCATTAAAAATGATGTACGCTAAGCCAGTTCTTACATCCAAACCTAAATCATCTGAAAATCAACCCTAGAAATATTCAGGTTCCTTATAGCTTGTAGGCTTTTCCTGTAGGCTCTTTCCTTTTCCCAGACTTCTAGATCAAATAGATGCGTAGACTTTGCCTCACGCTTTAAATCCGAGCTCATGGGCGGGGGGGAGGGATCTTTACTCCACAAGAAATTCAAAATGTTGAACACTGAACATGCATGTTCCAGATGCTCCTCCCCCCTGTATGTAAAAATGTCCAGTTAACATATTATGGTCACTGTAATGGGAGTCAATGATTTTAAACCACTTGCAGCGACAATACATATTACATGATGGCACAAGATAATCAATAATTGTTCTAGATGCATCACTCTTCCAGGTCGCTTCTGAATTTACATCTCCTATCACACTACCATTAACCACCATAAGATCCCAGGTGTCAAAAAACGTTGACCACCTTAACCCATTTTTCTCTCCAAGAGTTCCCTTACGATAGCCAGTGAGAAAGGATAAACAATATGAAATATCACCTTATTTAAGGAACCTTGTGTAGCCATGGCCTCCAGAAATATTTCAGACACATTCGCAAAAAGAAATTTCTAATTTAGAATGCGTACGGTTCCAGTATAGATCCACCAACAAAAGGCACTGCATACGCCTTTTTTTGGAGATAAGCTTTTACTGTAAGAATACCAAAATGTTCAAGGACAAAAAATTCCACATTTTTCATCACCAAAACGGCTGGTGGCAATAAGTAGACCTCCTGACGGCTGAAACCCATTTATGTTTGTGGCTAATTGTTGAAGTACAAAAAAACATCAATTGTTATCTAGGTGGTCAACAAGGTTTCCTGCAGCATCAACATTGCAAAAAAGTACAGGCCTGTGACATGTCATTCATAAAGCTTCTGAAAAGCTGTGCATTCCAAACTATAGGGGACAAAGTAAGTAGTGGTTAGAGCCTTATGCCGTGCTCCTCACATTTTTTTAATACCTGGGATAGAATTTCAGGAACCCAGGCCGAGTCCTTATCCTACACAAAGTCTGATACTGAAGTTGTTGTTTCAGAGCAAACACCTCTAGCTCTATTTAAAGTGTTATTACAGATAGATTTTAACTATGCTCTTGAACCATCCTGCCTCCAACTAGCAGAGTCTCCTTTTTGCTTGTGGACCCGCCTAGCCCTATCTTGCGCTTCTTGAAAAACATCATACCCCAATCATCACGCTCTTCACTAACAAATAGCAAAGACTTGAAACCAACTTCCACTAAGTCTGTACAATCTGTGATGTAACAGATGGGGTCATCACTTCTTTTCCGGTGGTGAACTCTCTCCATCTGGCGAGGGGACAGCAGCTACTACCTGATCCTCCCTCATATAGCTGCCCCCAAGGTCAGGATCACAGGGGGAGACCACGTCCAGGGAAGTGGCAGTGCACTATCGGATAAGGTGCAGTATTCCCCTTCCTCTCGAGGATAGCCCATCCATACCCAGTGCCTTGAGGGCATGTTGTTACACCTCCGTTCATCGACCTAGTAAAAGTATTAAAAACCATCCAACAAGATCTATGTATAAACCTTCAAGACTTGACTTACCCTCCAGAACTCGGGAGAACATATTCTCAGACTATATCCCCAGTTTATCAAGATCTAACTTGCCTTCAAACACTTCTAAGGGCATTTATATAGATTCAACATATACAACATCAAGAAGGGGCTTCCATTCCCATAACTACAAGAGTACTGGGATAAGGACCAGGAGCCGAGTAATGCACAGTGGAAAAAAAACAAGAGTGCAGGGTGCGCTTCAGTTGTTGTGAGTACCGTCCTGTAACCGGGAGATTTAAATCGCAGCTGCAGCTGACCAGAGCGCTGCTGTTGCTCTCCGGATGCACCAAGAGACTGTCGAGCTGCAGGTAGACAGAAGTTTGAAGCTGACCGCAAGACCAGACCCTCTGCGACAACGCCAGAAACCAGCACACGGATCCTGGGCATCTGAAGGTGTGGAACGGCAGCGTTGGCCTTGCAGAAGCCAAACAGAAATCGGAAGAGACAAGCAGGAAGGTGGCGAAGAGGAGGGAGAAGCCAACTGACCTCATCCCACTAGCCGCGGGAAGAGTGAAGAACGCCAGCAAGTGCCAGTGAGTTCCCTAAAGGGAAGTAGGGACACCAGAGTGTACGGGAAAACATGCTAATGGCAAATAAATTTAAAACATGTGAATGAAGTCTTGAAAGGGAAGGAAATACTGAACTCTTTATTAAAAGGGAAAACAAATGAGAAATAAGAGACTTTTTGTTTTGCAAGGTGTGAAGAGGTGCCAGCAGCGGACTTGGGAAAGGCCGCCGATTCGCACACATCGGACGAGCACGGCGAGCCTGACGGGAGTGGAGCCGCCACAGCAGAACGCTACGGCGGGGTTAGCTACCCACCTTACTGGAGTCGCCAACCCAGACTGGGAAGGGGGCGGGAACCTCATGAAGCAGTCCACGGCGACAGCAGCCAAGGAGGAGTAAGAACCCCGACATCAGGGACCACCCATATGGCCCCAAGTCCCGGCGCCGCATGGATTGCGCTGATGGAAACGCTTTAGGAACAGTCCCCATGCTGCAGGGGCAGGCGAAACTGACGGCAGGGAAACCGGGTCTTAAGGGAGGCGGGACCAAACCTTACCCACCAATAACAGACGAGCTAGGCAAGACGTCTGCTCGTTGGTGGGGTTTTGAAACCAGTGAAGTATATAAAAGCCCGCCTTTCCTAAACAACGCTGTCTGTTATATTCACAGGACGCCGAGAAGGAGCACGCAGGCAACCCCGAGTGGTGGGCCTATCCAGATAACTTGAGTTAGAGGACAACAGCCTTATCCCAAGGGGAATTGGGGAAGGAAAACCCCACGGTGAAGCAACCGCTAGAACTTTCAGTTTATTACTGGTTTACTACACCTTTCAGTTATTGACTTTTCCTGATCAACCATACGGCAATAATAAAGATTATTGCAGCACTTTTCTTGTCTCCCGTCTTTCATTTCCACACAAGGGTATGCAAAACACATGGAAGGAAAGCCCTGGCATGAATGTGTTCCAGAGAGTTACTGTGTTACATAAAGTAAACTGAAGAGAAAATTACATTTTAAGGTGTGTGAAGAGCACACAAGAAAGGAAAGCCCTGGCAGGAGAGTATAACAGGAAATTACAAGTGTGCTAAAGAAAGCCCTGGCAGGAGAGTATACCAGGCAAGAGCATGGGTGCTTTCATTGGAAAGTCCTGGTCGGAAAATACACCGGGCAAAGACAAAGTGAACAGTGTACAAATAATACATCTTCTAAAGGAGTCGTGAGAAGGATAGATCAGGACCAGCCAAAGGCTGTGCACAAATAAGGCAAGAGAATAGCACATTTAAAAATATGTGCAGAACACATATGAAGTAAGCCCTGGCAGGAGAGTATCAGGCAATTGGAGGTGTGCTAATCAGAGCCCTGGCAGGAGAGTATACCAGGCAAGTACAACAGTGTTTTCATAGGAAAGCCATGGTAGGGAAATACACCAGGGAAAAACAAATTGAACAATATACAAGAAATATATCAGCAACAAGGGTCCTGATGAGAAACTATCAGGACCAGCCAAAGGCTGTGCGAAACCAAGGAATTAAGAAGTGAAAACCTGTCAGGAGAGAGTACACCAGGTATCCTAGATAAAGAACCAAGTTGTTCTGTGGAACAGGTGCATTGTGGATTAAGAGAAATTCAAGGAACTGATATCTTTGAACATACCACAGAGGGAAGGGAAATCCTCTGTAATAAGGAACTCTGTCCGTTTGGAACTTTTGTGTTGGAGCTATGCATTTTTCATTTGAACATTTATAAAGCACTTAAATCCAAAGACATTATCCTTTTCACCTAAGAGTTTATTTTGTTAGAGTGTGAGGGCCAGTATAGCACTTTGCACATAGGATGGTTTTGCTTTGGACAGTCTGACATTTACAGACCCTTTGTTTTGATTTCAGGTAAGCAAACACCTCTAGTGCAGGGGCAGAGAGGCACTAACCCCTTGTGTTTTAAGTCTTGAACCAAAACTGTGAACCTTTTGTGCCTGAATTTCATTCCTGGCTGTTCACTAATCATTAAACGGAAAGTAAACAAAATCTGTATCATTAGTTGCAAAAAGATGTAGTGCAGGTATCTCAAGAAATAATTGTGAACTAGCCATTCTGTTTAGTACTACTTAGTCATGAGACTTGAGGACCTGTTGTAACCAAACTTCCTTCGTAAAAACTGCTTCTATTTGCATTTTGCTAAATCTTGGCCTCCTCTGTTTGACCACTTGAACCCTGCAGCGGGACCAAGGCAGCGGTAACCAAGGCAGGGAGTTCAAATTCATGCCAGCTGATTTAGATTCCATCTGTCGGGCTGGCAATTCCGAACTTGGAGACCTGGGCCCAGATCTTAGAGGAGACTGAATTTCCACCCGATCCCTGGCTCCTTCAGCAGAAGACAATCTTCCTTCCATACCAGCCAACACTGCCTCCCAACTCTGTTTGCAACACCACATTGATCATTAGCCTCTTTTCTTGAGATTCCCCAGTAAAAAATAGGCTCTAATCTTTCAGGCACAACTGAGTTTTCTACTACCAATGGAGCATAATGAACTACTAAGTCAGGGCTGATTGCGTCCAAAAGGGAGCAACAATTTGTGTAGAAACCACTCTGCTGCCTGCTGAAAAACCATTCAGGAGGATGTTTCTTTCTGATTAATATGTCCTCTTTCTGATTTTATCCTGCAAGCTTTCCAGAGATGTATCCGCTTCTTCTTCAGATAACTGCAATTCCTTAAAACTTTCTTGCATTCTTCCTAGCATTTTTCTTGCCATTTTTTGCTTTCATTCAAGCCTTTTTTGATTTACGAACCATTAGGGCGCTCAAGGGGATTTTTTGGATGTTATGTTCGGTTCCAACATAGGATTTCATTGTGTAGATTTGCTTACAGCCAAATCCATCTAAACTTTTTTCCTTTTGAACCATTTTACCATGAATATATGGGTGAGACCCCCTGCCGCCACAGTGTCCCTTGTTTCTCCTACCTTATTTATTACCCTTACCCACCCCCACATATATTTGCAGCAAAATGCTCCCGAATAAATGTGATGGATTTGACTGCAACCATATCTACAGCGATGAAGCCTCCCGTTTCCGATAATGCTCCAATTCCTGTGATGGAAAAACATTAGAGTCTGAGGGAGCTGCTTGCATATTAATCTCCATTACCTGTGCTTGAGAGAAAGTAGGAACATTTGATTCTGAGTGGATTGCTCGTATGTAAGTCCCCAAGTCCTGTGCTGAAGAGCAAGAGGGAACCGGAGGCACGGACATAGGGAGGTTAGAGGAAGTGTAGAGAAACCCTTCAACACTCACACCAGAAAAAATACAACCCACTAGGGAAAAATGCCTAGCACACCTCTTGCAAGGAGAATTCCACAAAAAAAAAATGCGTCCACACAAAGAACTCGGCTGCCGAGGAACGTTCTGGCAAAATTAGTAAGAGCAACACTTTCTGAATGCCTACAGCATCATCAGTGACTTAAGTTACATAATATACAAATCCAAATAGCTGGTGGTTGCGACCCTATACCTAGGCTACATGCTCCATATGGGATGCCAGGCCATTTTTCCCAGCCCTGTCTGTCCATCTTCTTCCACGTGGGCTCCTCCTTGCACGTCCTCGGGTACAAAGATCAAATTAATTGGCAATTATGTGAAGAAAAACAATACATGCTCTATCTGTAACCTAATGTGCACATATTACTGCCGACATGGGCTAAGAGGATACCTCAAGGCCATTGCTTCTAACTACAGTTTGATTCCAGACACGTTGGCGCCCAACCAAAGCTCCCCACCCTCGTTGTAGCTATGTTGTTTTATCCTTCTTGGCACCTCGCAGCACAAATCACGTGATCTGTAACGAAGGCAACTGGTCCCTGTTTTTATGTCTTATCTGATCGATTGGCGGGTCTAACAGTTTTATGGTTGGTGGTCTAGGACTGACTGGTAACTTGAAATGCTGGGGGTCTTGGGATGGAGGCTCTGGGGGGGCTATTACTTAGAGCAGGGACAGGAAAGGCCGGAGGCTTGTACCCTCCTTCTCATGAGATCGATTTTCACTGAGCACTCTCAACCTCCTAGTGGCCTTGTAGGGCGAATTCCTTTGGGGATACGAAATGTTGGCAACCTGAGACAATGAAGGGTCTATCAATCTCTGCAGCTCTGGTCTTTCTCACCGGTGTCCAAACTAAAAACCTATTCCCTCATGCATACACTTTATTTGTATTTGTGTGTGGCTCAGGCCTGCAGACCTGACTTCAGAGCAAAACTAGGCCTTGATTCCAATATGGCTGCTACTATTTAAGATGGTGTTTGGTTCCCTTGCTAAATATACCCAGTGTTCTGTGAAATTCGGGAAGTCAGGTGGGGGAACTGTGGTCGTGCCTGGGGGGTGAAAATGTTGTTCTGCTTTCAACCATACGTGGCTTGTTTGGATCATCAGTCTGTACTGCGCTATTCTTTGTACTGTGCTATCCTTTGTAAGCTACAAAACCATTATATTAAAAAAAGACAGTCACAAGTACAGTACAGTATCCTTTGTACTGTGAGATGCCTTCTGTACCCCAGTTGAGACCATCATCATTGCACTGCTTTGGCACAGCATTGAAGTCCCAGTGGCAGGTGGAAAAGATCACGGGAAGCAGTATCTTCAGGATAGCTGCCTTCCAAGATGGTGCCCGCAAAAAGATGTTGTCAAACCAATCATTCTCCTGAATCCTAGCTTCTGTTTGCATGTATGCACTAAGGGTGAGCAGGGCCCCTATTATGTTGGCGAGGAATCTGTTCTCTGCATCATTAGGAGGAATGTAGGTACAGCAAGAATCACCTATCTTCTTTCAGACCCCCTCCTTACATAGCCATGAGGAGGTTTAGCAGGTAACGATTTTGCAATGTCATCAGGCGGATGGCACAGATTTCCATCTATATTGTGTTGAGACCCTGTTCAGTGTCATTAGCCAGCTGTATTACTTCCCAACGCAATCTGCAGCCACTTGGCGTTTCCTGCGGTATGCACTCTTGGTAACAGGGAAGCGATGATAGTTTCTTCTTTGCTGTACAGTCGGTATTGATCTGCTGTCTTTTAGCAATTGTGAGGAATCTTGCGACAAATAATTCAACTTTCTTCTTCTCCGTTACTTTTCTTTCTTTTCTTTGTCTGGCAAAATACAAAATATAGGCTTTTGTGGTTGCACTGTGGTGGTACTGTCGGCCACTGGGCAGCTGTTGGGGCTGACAAGTCCCACTATCAAATGATCTTCATGGAGTGCTGAGTCTTAACAAGGCCAGCGAGCAGTTGCCCCTCCATGATGGTGGGAGGTGCAGGAAAGCCTGCTAGCCACACACCCAGTAGCTGTCCATGACGGCTACTGTCCCCTTCTTGAGATCTGGGATGTACAATTTCTTGTTGGACCTACTGTTGGTTCCCATAGCGGCACTTCCTTCCTTGTAGAAACATTATCATATTCTTCCTGTTTTTGCACTTTCACTGGTTTCTCTATTGCTTCGATCCATGTGAGTTTTGCCACATGCTTATTCCAATACACACTGCTCACACTGTTCACTTTGTCTATTACTTATTCTCTGTATCCTACTAATCCTCCTGCCGTGCAGATCATGGTAGTTTCTTGCCATCTGCTTGCCACAAACCTCACGCCTTTCAACTTTAGATATGGTCTTTGCAGGCACTGTATGCTTTCAGGGTTTTGGGCACATTGTAGTTGATCAAGATCCATTACTACTAGTCAGACGCTTCGTGCATGGAATGTGCTTTGCAATCTGCACAAAGTCAGATGGAGTAAACATTGAGCCTTGACAGTCGAAATTTCCTGTGGCATTAATAACTTGGTGGCTCCCGACGTGTGTGGAATCGAGGAATATGCGTAAAAACTTACATAAACTTTTGTTTTCCCAACTGAGCTGTCTGCGTACCAACTATTACTTAACTCTGGATGGTGCATATATTCTTTTGCCTCCAACCCACATCCTTGGTATTGATCATTTTTAGCCCTTCTAATTTGTCTTTTAAAACACTTTGGCCCACCAAAATGTGAACACCTAGAAAAGGAAGTATCATTTGCAATTATGATAGAGAACACATTAGGAAACAATAATAACCTGAGCAAATTTGGAACATTCCCTATACATTGCTGGGTAACAAAGTGTATTGGTAACAGATGCATTAGGCTGTGTGCCATGGACCGCAGCCATAGTACTATTCATTCAGTTATATTTGCAACATTGTCATGTGTAAAAGAACCAAAAGAGCCATTAGTAAATTGTCGATTGGTAATAGTTGTGTTTCTCATCCCCCCTTTTTATATGACCACCCCATATACAACTACACCCTAAATATATTCCTAGTACAAACATCGAAATAGCAAATACACCAGCTGCCCAATGCAGAACACATATGTATGTGGGTGAAACACTGTTATAAGAGAATCTTTAAAACATGGACAATGCTTCTTTCTTTTTTTTTAAATTCAATTTTTATTGGTTTTTAAAGGTAACAGCGAAATTCTTCACAACATAACCTTTGGGCACATGCCCACAACAAAACAAACAGTAAGCCATTATTCCTTGATATATTCACCTAACCTCCCCCACCCACCTAACCCGTTGTCTCGGGACACTCGATCCGCTTGTCCATGCTAAACAATTTGGGGCAGCTCCGACCGGGCTCCAGGCCGTCAGTGGTTAACCAACTCTGGTTCAGAGTCAATTTGTTCGCTACCAAGGCGTGTCTCGGGCTGGGTAAAGGGCCCCGGGGGATCTCTGGGCGAGTCCTCCGTGCTGACAAACACCTCATTGAATTGCAGCCAGTCGATCTCTATCTGGGCACTTGAGCCGTGTATTGCTGCCGTAAGTCTTTCCATAAAAGAAATGTCCTTTGCCACTGTCACCCATTCTCTTCTCATGGGTAGGGCGGGCCTCTTCCACGTTCTAGCCCTGGCTGCTCTGGCTGCCAACAGTAGCGAGTGTGTGAGGTCTGGTAACTTTTCCCAGTGATCATCTTTTTGTTGCAGACCAAATATTATCAGAATTGGGTCTTGTGGGAATACCCCCTCTCCCGCCTCCTTGAGCCAGCTAAGCACTTCTGACCAGTAAGCTTGGTCCTTCCTACTTGACCACCACATGTGCCAATAGTTGTCTCTTTCCCCACATCTGTGCCAGCACAGCGTGGGATTGTTGGACCCCTGTATATCCATTGCGAGATAAGTAGATGAAAGAGTGAGAGTAACAATAGAGAGAGAGAGAAAATTGAGGGCAAGAGAAATAGAGAGAGAATTTCAGTGTAAATCATGCGTAGCAGCTTCTTTATATATGATCAAGGCAGGTGTGTTGTAGAACTTTGAGAAAATAATGTTAAAACATGTCAGGGAGGAAACATCAGTACCTCTGCAGCTTCACATTTCCTTTAGCACTATTACCAAGAGGGAGAGTATTTATGTGCAGCACTTAACTTGTACTATTAGTATTTTACTGGGTTTGGGCAGGAGGTGTGGCCTGGGGTACCTTGTGAACATCAGATAAATGCACCCAGTACCGCAACTCACAAACTTTTACTGCAAGAGGAGTAGCATAGACGACCTCAAAGGGGCCATTGTACCTAGGCTCGTTCCACTGGCAGACAAAGTTCCTCACAAAGCTAAGATCACCAGGGAAACGCTGAAGAGAGGGGCAAAGTAGTCAGTGGGGGGTGGGGGAAGCAGATGCAGCGCTGGTCATCTTCTCAGTCCGCGGTGGTGCAATATGTTGAGAGATACATTTTATGGATTTCATCAAGGCATGCAAATAACTCCTAAATTCTTCTACAACAGTATCAGATGCTCTTCTTATTGGAAATAGGGGTGTGTGCATGCGCCGTCCCGTAACCACATCATGGGGCAGTAAGAGATGATCCTTACAGGGCTGCGTGCACATGCTAAACAAAGCAAGGGGAAACCAGTGCTCCCATTTCTTTTTTAATATGGTGCAAAGCTTTGACAATTTACTTTTTATAAGACCATCTATTCTCTCCACAATCCCGTTTGCTTGCGGGTGATAAATTGTACACATCCCATGCTTAATGCCCAATAATGCGGTGATCTCTTTGAAGAGCTCATTGAAAAGGTGCGTGCCATTATCGGACCTTAAAACTTTGCAAATGCCCCATCGAGGAAAGACCTCTCTGACCAAAAATATGGTTGCACAGTTTGTATCAGGATGTGCACAGGTACCAGCCTCCACCCACCGTGAGAAAGGACAAGCAAGAACTATTAGGTAGCAGGATCCATTACACCCATCACTCATGTCCGTGTAGTAACTCACGGAATGGCACCAGTAGTGCAGGGCATTGTACCTTGTATTGTTATTAGGGTAAGACCAGTACTGTAAGTCTGACACGTGATCCGGTTAACAATCATTTTTGTTACTGCCTGCAGCAGATTTGGAACAAACCAATCCTCCTGTATATCTGCAGCAATATGTTGTCTTGACACATGGCATGGATGATGCAGCTGGTCGAATGCAACCTGCAGCAACTCTTCTGGCATCCCTGCTTTGCCTGAGGTTTCTTGTCGCAACAATAAATGTGTAGGGGATTGCATGTATCCCCTCCTTCAACCACAAGTCTTTCTCCTCCTACAACCCTAGAAATGTCTGCATCTCTGACAGTTTTGGGCTGGGGTGTGCTGCACACTGAGGTTGCCCAATCAGGTATGATTATTTTCCCATGAACAGGTATCAACTGGCCCAAATAGCGCACTTCTTGCAGGCAATATTGCAGCTTCGCCCTTATCTACCTTGTATGCCAGCAGCTGCAGGAGGGAGATGGAATCCTTCCTGCACTGCAGTTCACTGTAACTAGAAAATCGTCAACCTACTGAATGTTGGTGCTGGGCACTTGGATATTCCCCAAGTCAGCATGTAGGAACCTGTTGAAAATGCTGGGGGAACTCACAGTACCCTTGAGACAGTCTAGTTTGTTTGAAACTCATTCCCCCATGTGCAAACGCTGTGACATACTGCCAATCATGGTGCAGATGTATGAGGAAGAGGCGTTTTTAAGATCTACCACAGTGAAGTCGGTCGCCTCCCTAGGGATGCTGCATAGTATCGTTATAGGGTTAGGAACTACAGGAAATTATGCCTGGCCAATTTTGTTTGGAGGATGAAGGTCCTGGATCATCCTCCAACTCCCCCCATCAGATGAATCGCTATGTTGCATGGGGAGGTAGAGGGTACTATTATTCCCTGATTCAGGATTGCCACAATGGTGTCTCGTATGCCCTCCCCCGCTTCTTTTTTTTTTCTTCTTTATTTGTATTTGGTTTAGACAAAAACCTTTACAAACATCTTATGAAAAAATCATATCTCCTTACTTTATGTTCAAAAGTAATTGATGAAATACGCTTGGAAGTCCCTAAAAGGAACAAAACATACATATTCAGTGATGGTATGATTTCTCCGTTTAGTTTGTGCGAAATCGCTAATGTGCAAACCAAGCAGTAAACATTTAGACATGAAACCCAAAGAAATAAAACTTGATTTAAATAAAAAAAATGTTAACAGATTTGCTGAGTACTAATCTTAGGTAAATCTAACATTAAAATTCCCAGTTATATAAAACTATATTCCATGCTAATATGCAAGAGGTAAGGTTACAACAAACAAAATGTAAGGCACTATGAGTACTGCTTAACTCGGGGCAGCACTGCACCTGGCTTCAGTGCTATTCAGACCTGTGATACTCCCTGCAAGAGCCCTACAACATGGGTATTAGTTGTCCACAGCCTTTGTGGTACTTGCTCCAAGTCACTCTCAGTAAAAGTGGGCAGGTCGAGAAGGGCCATCGAGGAATATTGTACCTTTTGGTATTGTACCAAAATGTGACAAGGGATACAAATTGCTAACACAATTTCTCCATCGTCTTCTAGGTCCTCCAACATTTCTGCATCTGTCACTTCCTTGAGGGGCACCGTTGGATCAATGCACAATGAATACAGTGCGCCACTCGCACCCATTGGAGTCTGGGATCACCACAACAATCATTTTAGCCGACACAACCAGACCCTGTAAGTCTAGGGAAAGTATCGTACTTGCCACAAGTTCTGGGGTCACCACGGGTCGGAAGATTAAATCTGATGGTACCCGCCTACACGCCATGCCAATATGGGGCACTGCATCAGTCAGTACTGTAATCCCATACACAAACATGTCCTAGGCCATGGGGATTCTGCGAACCACCACCTGCCCTCCTCTGGCCTGTATGATGGCCATGGCCCTTAAAACACAAATGCCTGGGGTGGCACATACCACCCCACAGTCTGTGAAGGAAATGGTCATGTTCAGTTTACTCAACAAATCTCATCTCAACAAATTATACGGGGAGAACTTGGAATACATTAAGGGTACATCCATCACTTTTCCTCCTATTTTGATAGCTACTGCTACTGTTGTTAGGCAGAAACCTGTGCAGTTCCCTCTTGGACCACTGCAAAAGATTTAAGACTACAGGTGTTTGGCAGTAAACCCACTTGGTAGCAGTCTGCACCACACAGATTCACTTGGTAGCTGTGGCTGAGCAGTCAGACTTCCCTCAAGAAGAGTTAGGCAGTATACAGAGTATTCACAATAGGTCAGAAGAACACAGTAGAACAAGTAAACACTGACCAGAGCTTGGTGTAAAAGAGATATAATTATTTATTTAAAAACCACATCTAGAGGATCCACCAGGGGGCGCCGAGATGCACTGACGCATCCGCACTGGTCTCCTCCAAAGGGCGCCGTAAGAGGGACCTTAGCCCCCCCCAGACCCTCAGGAGTGCAGTGTTGACCCCCCCCCCCGCGGATCACTGATTCAGCGGAGCCCCCGCGGACCCCAACTCCGATCTCCCGGCGTGGAGATTTCGCCGAGATCGGACCCTCGGAAAGAGGAAGGAGAAGGAGCTCCGCCTTCCCCCGCGCCGCGGCTCCGCAGTAAGTAACGGAGAGCCGTGGCTCGGGTAGGCCCCGCGGGTGCTCCCCCCCTCCACACCGAACTTCTCTTCACATAAGGCCGTGAGCAGTACGCGGCTCAGAACCGGGAGAGGGAGTGAGCCCAGCCTTCCCCAGCACCGCGACCCCTTGCGCGGGGCGCCGGCAAGCCGCGGCCTGCGTGAGGCCTACAACACAGCTGGTCGGCGCGGAAGAGCGCCCCCTCTGGACCTCGTAGCGGGGGCCTGAATCCGGACGAGATCGCGCAGTGCTCCGAGCTGCTCCCCGCTTCACTGGGGGGCTGCGTGCTGGGCCCGGCGGATCGAGCCCCCCCCGAACCCACCGCTGGACTGTGGAGCTGGCGCAGGAGTGCACTCAGGAGGCACGGCCTGCCCCCCAAGATCTTCAACCCCATCGACGGCCGTGGGGCCAGTCTTCATTGGGGACCCCCAGAGGCGGAGGCCCCCGCAAAGGTGCCCACGACAGCCCCTCCACCCCACCCCAGGCGGGCCTTCCCACACAGCTTGGAAGCTGCGCGACGGGAGCTCAGGGGCGAGGGTGCCCCAAATCAACAACCTGCAACCAGCATCACGGAGAAAGGGGTACCCCCCCGGGCCAACCACAGCGTTTATTGAATGACCCCAAAATAGCGACCACAAAGACCGCCAGTTCAGTGGCGACTTGAATCAAACCCGGGACGAGGAGTGATAGGCCCGTATCCGCTGTGCCTTGGAGACTTGCCCTGTGCAACCTCCCGCCCCAACAGTGAGTACAACGCCGAGGCCGTATACAGGAAAGACCCCCCGCTGCCCTCCCCTTGGCGTAGTCTGGTGGCCCGACGGTACTGCCCATAGGGCCTAGGGCATTAGGCAGAGGATCCCGTGGAGATGGTCAGGGGAGGCCTATGAACTGGAAGGAATCCCTGCAGAGATTTCGACGTAAACCCTCAGGCTCGCCAACCCACCCGGAGATGGCGGCCCCGGCACCCCTGGACATGTCTGACACTAGCACGGTCACCAAAGGCATGGCGGCCCTCCTGGAGGAAATAAGAGGCTTCAGAGCAGACATAACGCTACGGCTGGATACCCTGGATAAAAAAGTGGACAACATAGACGACAGGGTCCAGGCGCTTGAAAACAACACAGCCTCGAATGACATTTTCGAAACGCAATTCGACATGCGCCTATCGGAACTCGAGAGGAGAGAAGAGAAATGCTCCCTAAAACTGGATGACCTGGAAAATAGGGAACGACGCTGTAATCTTCGCTTTTTGGGGTTCCCGGAGCGGGAAGGTGAAACGCAAATGGACATCATCAAAGCTGTGAACGCAGTAGTGGGATCTCTCTTCGATGGGGCGAACACGAATGAACCCACAATTGACGGAGCTCACAGGGCGGGAGCGATCAACAGAGGCCCCAGGTCCATTCTCGTGCGTTTCCACTACTTCACGGAGAAGAACAAAATTCTGGAACTGGCACGTAAGAGGGGCCCGGTGGACTGGGAGGGAGCCCGGATTTCGGTGTACCAGGATCTGTCCGCCTTCACCCTGGCAAGACGTCGTCTCTGTTCCCCGCTGACGAAAATGCTCCAAACCAAGGGGGTCCGATACAGGTGGGGATACCCTTTTTCGCTTTCCTTTGAACTGGAAGGGTACAAATATGCCCTGGTCACGGAGGATGACATTCGCAGGGTGTCGGGCGAACTTCTCGGAGAACCAAACGTGGAGTGGGAAGACCGAGAACGTGGAAGAGAGCCCGTTGGACCCGGGGAATTAAGGCTTCTCAGGAGAGAGGTAAAGTCCGAGGCCACAGGAAGTTCAGAAGAGTGGCTCCGGCATCCCCTAGGCCACCTGACACCTGAGGAACCCCAGAAAGCTTCACGGTCTAGTTTGATTTGCATGTCATTGGGGTAAGCACTGTGATCATTTGTATTCTGAACATGATAGGGGGGGGGGCTCAAGTTGTGGTTGTTGGAGAGTTTAAGAGCCCGGAGGAGGGAGACAATGGTGGCCTGGCTCAGCGACAGGATGAGGCCGCTGGTCTACCAGGCGTTCAGGGGGGAGGTGGGAGGGGGGAGGGAAAGGTTGGGGTTAGTTCGAGAGGGTTCTAATGGGGCCAAGCCAAGTTTTCTGGTCTGTTTTGTAACTGTGGTTTTGTTATTGGCCTATAGCGGGGGGTGGAAGCACTGCGGGAGCGCTGGAATTATTTGTCCCGAGAAGGGAGACATGAGCTTTTACCATTGCTATGATGGATGATTCCTTGCAATATTTGACAGTGGGTTCGCTAAATGTGCGGGGACTCAACTCTCCCACCAAAAGGTCGTTGCTGGTGAGGGAATTCACAAGGCTCCGGCTCCATTTCTTATTTGTACAAGAAACACATTGGGTTCGGGACAGGGAACCAAAGCTGAGAGCTAAAGCTATTGAACAAGTCTATGCAGCGTCCTTCCAGACCAAGAAACGGGGAGTGGCCCTATTGGTCTCCCCCGGGGCTCACTTCGCTCTCAAAGCCCAGAGGGCAGACCCGGAAGGACGATATGTCATGGTTAAAGGGGAGGTGAGGGGTCGGCTGTTCACCCTGGTTGGTATTTATGCTCCGAATGAGGCGCAAGATGGCTTCTGGATGGGGATGAGAGAGAAAACCGTAGCTCTTTCCGAGGGCACTTTACTGGTCGGGGGGGATTTTAATATGGTTCTTTGCCCTGATAGAGACAGGAGCTCGCCCAATCCATGTCCTAACCAACGCCTCCAAAAAAAACTGGCCGAGGCTTTTCAATCAGTTAACGACGATCTGGGCCTGAGCGACACACACCACACAGAAAAAGATCGAGACCCCGACTTCACTTTTTTCTCGAAACCCCATGCTACTTTCTCCCGTATTGATTATATCTTGGTTGACGCCACGATCCGGGGCGAGGTCACGGAATCAGGGGTAGAGGTGGTTCCCTGGACAGACCACGACATGGTTAGAATAAAAATAGGTGTGCCCCCGGCCCCGCCACCTGGGTCCTTATGGAGGTGTAACGACCTCCTTCTACATGATAAAGAGGTGCGACGATCCCTCCTTACAGCCATCACCGAATACTTCGCTATCAACGATAACGGGGAGGTCGGAGTCATGGGTGTTTGGGAGGCATTCAAGGCGACCATTAGAGGCATTCTCATCGAGACAGGTTCAAGAAAAAAGAGGGAGAGGGGACAGGAGGAGACACGGTTGAGGAAAAAGATAGAGGCTATCCAACCTGGTGGGAAACTAAAAACACAAATGTTCCCCGGGAAGTGGGAGGAACTCCAAAGGTTGCGCTCAAGCCTAGCAGACCTCCAGGTTGGACAAACAGAAAAAAAGCTGTCCTTCCTGAAACAGAAGTACATGGAAAAGGGGGAAAAGGCTGATAAAATACTTGCTTGGAGGCTCCGGGAGCTCAGAAATAGTAGGAGGGTTAACTCCATCCGGCCACCGGGAGGGGAGCCAACTGTAAGAGACAGCAAAATAGCTGAACACTTTCGGCACTATTATGAACGCTTATACAGCTCGGAATACGTAGGGGACGGAACCGAGATCGACAGTTTCTTGGACTCTCTCCCGATTCCCGGCCTCTCACCTGAAAAAGCAGACATACTGGATCTCCCCGTATCTCCAGAGGAGATAATAGATACCATATCCTCCCTGAAGAGTGGAACAGCCTCAGGCGATGATGGGTTCACAGTCAAATTCTATAAGACTTACCGGTCTACGCTAGCCCCATTTATGGCCAAAATGTTCAACTCGGCACTTCACCAGGGCACCCTCTCACCTTCGATGATGTCAGCATTGATAGTAGTAATCCCCAAAGAGGGGAAGGACCCTTCCCAGTGTCAATCATATCGCCCCATTTCCCTTCTTAACGTGGATGTCAAGATCCTGGCCAAACTTCTGGCGAACAGACTGGCGAAACTCCTCCCCTCACTTATACATGGAGATCAGGTAGGGTTCATACCAGGACGCCAGGGGTCCGATAACATACGAAAGACCCTAGGCCTCATGTACGAGGCCTCGAGGCAGGGGAAAGAGGGCTACCTGCTAGCATAGATTCAGAAAAGGCCTTCGACCGTGTCGAGTGGCCCTATATGGGCAAAGTTCTCCAGAAAATGGGCCTCGGGGAGAATTTTTGTAGATGGGTCTCGACATTATATAATACTCCCACGGCAAGAGTTTTGGTTAACGGCGGCACGTCGGAACACTTGGCTCTATCTAGAGGGACCCGGCAGGGCTGTCCCCTTTCCCCCCTTCTATACGCTCTGGCAATGGAGCCTCTGGCCATAGCGATCAGAGAGGACTGTGAAATTACGGGGATACGCTGTGGCGACTGCGATTTTAAGCTCTCACTATTTGCCGACGATATCTTGGGGTACCTAACCAACCTCCAGGTCTCACTGCCTAGATTATTTGATCTTATAAACCTCTACGGGGCCTTCTCGGGGCTTAAGATAAACGCCTCCAAGTCTAGTATTATGCCAATGGGTCCCGGGAACAAAGACATTGGGGATCGCTCGGAATTCTTGGGAGTGAGGATAGAACGTGTGTCCACAAGGTATTTGGGCACCAGCATTCCTAGGAACCTCTCGCTACTATATCAGTTTAACTTCCCGGAGATCTTGGCCAAAATCAGCAGCGATCTCAAACGCTGGGCTCCCCTTACACTCTCCTGGTTTGGCCGTATGGTGACGGTTAAAATGAATATATTACCTCGCCTCCTGTATCTCTTCGCGGCCCTCCCTGTGGTCATTCCTGAATCCTTCTTCGAGGTTCTACAGGCCCGAGTCCTCCAGTTTATATGGGACGGGAGGAGACCAAGAGTCAAATTCTCCACCTTGACCCTCCCGAAGTCTCACGGTGGATTCGCCCTCCCCGACTTCAGATTATACTATAAAGCAGCTCAGCTCTGGGTGATGATGGAGCACATGCGAGAGGATATGAGGACGTACTGGACATATATAGAAGACATCCACACCCACCCTAAAAAAGTTAGAGATCTACTATGGGCCTCCCCTAAAACTATCCCCTCCTATCTTAGAGAACACCCCACACTGGCAGTCCTATGGGCACTCTGGAAGCCGAATAAAGATAACAAAATGCTGTCGTCATACCCGGCAACCCTTCAAACGTATATGGGAAGAAAGGCTGGGCATGGCGTTGGATGACCATACATGGAGGGCAGTTTTCAAAACCATATTCACGGGTACTCTGTACACCGCAGCCATGGAGCATAGTTTCAAGATTCTCCACTCCTGGCATCGCCCCCCAGCCACCCTCTCCAAAATGTTCGCAGAAGTATCCCCCTACTGTCCTAGGCTATGTCGCCAAAGTGGCACATGGTTCCATATGTGGTGGGGATGCCCGGTTATTCAGGTGTACTGGTCGGAGCTTCTCAGCTGGATTAAGGATATAGAGGGATTCTGTCCATCGCTTCTCCCCTTAGAAATCCTCCTGGGTACTCCCATGCCGGAAACGGAACAGAGTGCATTCCCGAGGGTCATCGGGGCCATGCTGAGGGCGGGGAGGCTAGCATTGGCCCAAAAGTGGAAAAGCGCCTTAGCACCAACCAAGGAGGAATGGCTTTGTAAATTAAGGGTTATATTTACTTATGAAAAACTTACGGCAGTGAAAAACGATAAAGTCTCGGAGTTCACACAGGAATGGACAGCAGTTCTCCTCCACGATGAATGTGTCTCTATGCGACTGTAATGTTGGCTCCCAATATGTATCCCCCGGGCTTATCCCAGCGCCGGCCCTAGAACTGGAGACTGTCCATCATTTTGCTCTGAACCGCGCTGCTCCCACGATGTCAAATTGTATAACAAGTGCATATAACGATGTTCGAAAGTTCTCACTGCTGCTTCTGTAACCTGCAAAAACCTCAAAACTTGGTATGTTGCAAAATTGGGGGGGAGGGGAGGGTGGGGGAAGGGGATTATGTTGAAAAAGTTGGGGGGGGTGGGGCGGGAGGGGGGAGGCGGGATGGGATTAAAAAGTAAAAAATACCGTCAGTTATGTTTGCTTAGTGTATTGCTGGCAGGGATTGCTCGCGCACCCTACCTTATTTGTATTATGTCAATAAAAACAAAGTTAAAAAAAAAAAAACACATCTAGAAAAACACACAGGCACTAATGTTAAGCAGTTAAGGGAGGCCTGGCGGACACGGTACCTTTAAGTGGTGAGAATACTCCAGCGGGGGCAGTTGTTCCTGGCAGCGGATGCAAGTCAGTCTTTCGTCCGGGGGAAGAGAGGATCTCGTCGGGGAGGAAGACAGGAGTCCGTTGCACTGCCAGGGAAGAAACCAGCCGCGGAGTTCTCAGGTAAAAGGAGCGGTCCTTTTATTCGCGGTCCAGTGGTAAGTGGCTATCCGGTTGCCGGGGTGCTTGGCACGTTCAATTCGACCACAAGACGTCCTGGGATGCGAAGAAAAGAAGGTAAACTGGTTGTGCCCACCAGTCAGGGGAACAAGCCTCTCCTGCCGGGAGATCTTCTCTGTCGTCAGGAAGTGGTGAGTCGGTTCCTCAGGGCTCCACCGGTGGTGTCGTCGTGGTAGGTCGGCTCAGCATCTCCCACATCGGATTCTCAGGTCCTGTAGCGACTTCTGAAGTTCCAGTCCCCAAAGCCCTGCTTTTATGCAGCACACCCCCATTCACTCAGCCTAGCTGTCAATCAAACATGCTAAGTGGTGAGCCGGCCGGCTCACCACTTGGGCCAATCACACAAGACTGCGACTTGAGTTACCAAGGTAACTCAGTCCAGGGTGCCTAAACCCCCTCCCGCACCCCCTGTGGTACCCAGACAGAGTGGCACCACTTTTGGAGGCTTCTGTGGAGAAGCCCGCCAAAAAGTGGAACAAAGGGCTCGACTTGGGTTGGAGTCACAGAAGAGAACACAAACGCCATTTTAGAATCGAGTCCTGGCAAAAAATACCAACCGGCGAATTAATATTAAATAAATAAACCGGCGGTATGTTCGAGGCTATGAGAATTAAATAATTAAAGTTGGTAGCCTCGAACAATGGGAAAATCCCATGGGGATATATTCGCGGTCGAATATAAAAAGTAGTATCCACTGCCACCAACCAAAACTCGATCAGGGGGGACGGAGACGTGCAATCGGATTGCCCCGACCAGTACGTCCACAATATGATGGTTTGTACCGGTTTCTGTTAATAATTTGGGACTAGTAAAGCCAATGGTGACTTTACATACCCTGGGAGACAGTAGTCAGTTCCAGGGTATGGAGGCTGTGGTGGGGTGTCACTATGACACCCCTGTGTCACTGCACGGAGGGTGCTGTGTAACACACATAGTAAAAACACATGAGACCCTATGGAGTAAAGGACCCCATAGCCCATAAAACACATTACCAGTCAAAGGAACACCATAAATCATGTCCAAGAGTGGGAGAAAAAGAGTCTCACTCTTGGCAGGAGAGAAAAAAACAAACTCCAGAAATCCAGAAAAGCTGCTGGGGGACTCACTAGGTTAGGAAATTCAGCCTAAAGAGAGAATTCTCCCTAACATCTGATTAGGGAACTGTTGAGACAGCCCCAGAGAATCCCTGCATGTCAAGAGTTTCACCTGATAAAGGAAAGTTTCCCTCACTGATGCTTGATTTAGTGGCACCTCTATCTCGGTGCCCACCAAGGGTTTCTAGTCAGGGTGGGTAGTCATGGACAGGACTGGGCATGCTAGAGCTTTCTGTGGGCTGTCGTATTGGTACATGGCAACGTGAAGGGAGTTCCTCCCATGACACTGACGCCTCGGTACAGTGGTACCATTCTATTCGGCACTGCATTGGCCGTGAGCATTTGGCCTCTGTGCAAGGTGTTTTGCCGGGCTGCTTGCGGTGGCACATTAGGCAGTGTTTGGGCCTGTATATTGGGGCGTTTAGTGGAAACTGGGTGTAGGCCTGGTGTATCTCGTATGGTATGGAAGTGAACCTCGGTGACTGGGGTAGTGCTGGGGCATGTTAATAGTATGCAGTATACCCCTCCCCTGCCTGCTTCTACACTCTCTTGCAAAATGTGCCCACTTCCCACAGCTCCAACACTGAGACGGTCTCATACCACCTCTGGGTCCCATTTCACCGAGCCCCCTCTCTTCCCTTGAAACCCTCCTCTTCCCTGTTGCTGACCTTTTTGGTACCACTCTTGATACTGAGGTGGGGTTCCACTGCCCCACTGCCCCTGCCCTCCGCGTGGCCAAAACGCTACTTTCTTTACATCGGCACAAGCTGCAGCCGGCTCCACTGAATCCGTCTGTGTTCGCTGGCACTGCCCTCTTCACTGCTATTTTAGCTAACTTCTTCTGCACCAATTTCGCTTCCTCTGCCTGTAACCTTTGAGCTGTTTACTTCTCTTGCTCTTTAATCCTTTTGCAATGGTGTATTATTATAGTTTAAATCTCGGCCCCACCCCTTTGCCTCTATGCCCACTATCTTGTCAAGTGCTTTCTGTACTTCCTTGGGCAATCCCCTCTCAATAACCAAATAGAAAAGAGGAACTGATCGGTCCCACTGGTCACCCGTCTCCACTCGCCACATTTGCTGTACTTTGAAAATGTACTGAGCAGCATCTTCATCGTTCCCATGGTGTACTGCATTAGGGACTGCAAGTCCGGTGTGTCTGGGTACACCTGTTGCATTGCATCCCACACTTCTGCCCTGATATTGTTTAAAGGGGCCCCATTGTGTGCATCATCATCATCTAACTTCACCCCTAGGTATCTGGCCTTAACTCACACATCAACCAACCTGATCTCCCACAATAGCGACAAGTGAATTTGTCATGTCTCCCACCGCCAAGGGAATTCCTGCAGTCTGCTTTTCAAAGGCATTTATCCACTTTACAGTCCCGGCAGTAAGAGGCAGGAGCATTTTAATCAAATTATTCTTATCCATCTGTGTTCACGGCAAAAACGAAACCCGTCCAGGTTCCTTGTGCAATAATAGCAGTTGTATGCCCACTCCCTGTCTTGCTTTCTGTCAATTGCTTCCCTTTTTCCTTGCTACTGCTACACGGCCAAATCTGCTCCTCAATCGCTCGCCCCACAAGCTTTCTACCCAGGGTGTAGAAAGAACACTCCCCTTGGTGTGACCCGGATCATACAAAACAAAATGAAGGATTTATTTTCCCCATGGCTGGTACAAGCACCGAAATTAGGACTAATCCAAGTAATTTCTGGAGCCCCTTGTGCCTCACTTTCCTTGCCCTCGAATTCTTCCACACTGTCCCAGTCTCCTTCCTGTACCTCTTGGTGTGACTACGTACCAACCTCACTGTCCCATAACCTGTGCTTTCCGCCCCTCAATCTCAACTACCATGCTTCTCAATATGCACATCTTTGACTTTATAGCGGTGCTATAACATCTAAACAAAATGTCACAATCCCTTCACTCGCCCAACCCACACCCTGGTTAGCTCTCCCCTTCTATTGCCCTCAAACGTGCCAACTCTGCTTGCGTTGCCTCTAATGCCTCCTCTAACTCTTTCTGTGATTTCGTCTCCCGCTGTGTAATGCTGTTTGGGGTTGGTCGATATGGGGGTGCGGCGGTGGCAGACGAGGTCACATATGTTGGGTTGGTGTAGCCTGTGGCTGGGTGGTTGGTGAGTGGATAAAGCCCTTCTCTAAGCACAGACTACAGCACTTCCTCTGGCACTGTGATGGATACAATACTTGAGGTGGCACTATATTCACGCTAGGACATACACCCGGGGGTTTCCTCTACCATCTTCCACAAGTGCAAAATCTCTTTTTGCATCAGCAGTTGTTTACCTTTATACTTAGCAGCTAAGAACGTGCTCATGTGCTCTAATATCTCTCGGTTATTGGGACCATACTTTGTCCAGGGGCAGGGCATTCCCCCTTGGGTCTCTACCACCCACTGCTTGTGGTACTTCTTTATCTTATACTTGCAAAGAACTATACATAAACTCCAGCAGAGTCATTACCCCATATTAACAATAGTATATTCAAAAGAAGCTTCTAGTTGTACGTCTCACACACAGTTTTATTATAACCGTCAGAAACAGCCCTCCGTTTCCACCTCCCTGTCACCCCCCTGTTCACGCCCCCCTTTGTACTCAGTCCCATGCTTCTCAAACCTCAGACTCCAAATATTTTCACAGGCCCTCCTTCGGCCTCTGCCGAATTCACAATAACAGCTCAATACACTAAAACAATAGATTAAAATAACAAGCCAAAACAATAACCACTACTCTTCCTCTTTCCCCCACCCAGAAAATATTGGGCACAGGAATCTGAGCTATCTAACTACACAGAGCTCCTACTTTTGTATCCTCCTTATCACAATAAAAAATGCTGCCACCTTCTCCCCTTACTCGGAGAGGATCCCACACTCCTGTTTTCCTCCTCATTATCTCAATACAAATGATGATGATAATATAAAAAAATACAAAAAACGCCATGTGACCTTTCACGCTCTCGCGTCACCCCCACACACACACTTTTCACTTCCCCACTCACTCTTACCCCCTTTGTTGTCGCTCACAAGAGGTGTACTTACATTTGTGTGTTCCCCCGAGCTGCTCAGTCACAGGGTCCCAACAACGGCCTCCACTCTCCTTGCAGCTGCGCCCCACTTCAAAGAGCAGACAGGAATTCTGTGAAAATGGCGCCTGTACACCACTGCGGGTTGCGCGCTTGGGACTGGTCACTGTAGCTGGCCGCGGCCCCTCCAGAGATGTGGCCTGGAAGCCTCTGTCTTTGCAGGGGTCATAGGGGTCATGTCAGGGTCCCAAAAATTAAGCAAAACCCCTCAATGCCCACACCAGAAAAAATACAACCCGCTAGGGAAAAAGGCCCAGCACACCACTTGCAAGGAGAAAAAGGTTTTATTTCCACAAAAATAGAAATGAGCCAGCAAAGAACTCTGCTGCCACATAGCGTTCTGACAAAATCAGTATGAGCAAAACTTTAGGAAGGCACATAGCGTCATCAGTGACGTAAGTTACATAATGTACAAATCCAAATGGCTGGTGGGTGTGACCCTATATATAAGCTACCTGGTCATAGGGGATGCCAGGCCATTGGTTCCAGCCATGTCTGCACATCTTCTTCCACGTGGGCGCCTCCTTCTGCGTCATCAGGTACAAAGGTACAAGTAATTGGCAATTATGCGAAGAAAAACAATACATGCTTCATCTCTATCCAAAGACATGGACTAAGAGGAGACTTCGAAGCCATTGCTTCTAACAAACTGCAGTTCGATTCCAAACAAGATTCCAGATTCAAAGCTCCCCACCCTCGTTTTAGCTATGTTGTAGCTATGAGGTAAGTATTCCTTGAAGCTATTTGTTTTCTGACTAATTGTGATTAAAGGTACTACTCAGTTTCTTTTATAGATTGGTTTGGTCTTTGGAAAAAATTCATAGTTGTAAGGACTGGGGCGAGTAAGAGGGTCCATCCAAAGCTCTGATTACGTAACGGTAATCTTTATTACACCCAGTCATCCTCCTCACATTCCTATTCCTGTCATCCTGCCTCTCTCCCCCGGGAAGGACCATTGTCCACGGTCTTGCTTAATGGACGGGAGGTTTGTGTGTATTGAGACCTGCTTTATATTTCTCAAGGAAGGGTGCGGTAAGTAGGAACATTTCAATATAGCAGGTGTGGGAAAGGGTGGGGGAAGGGGCGCAGACTGATGTACTTTGTAAATGTAAGGACTGTGAAGGAAGAGGAGGAATAGGTGTAATGAAGAGTACTGTTAAGTAATTGGAGCATTCCCATTTGGGTGTCCAGTATGTTCCTCCACTTGCAGGCGTAATCTTGTCCGTTGGGCCAAGGTGCATTGTGGTACTTGTAGTTATTTGATGGAACTGTCTCCCTGGAACTATTTTCCATCTCTGAAGTCTGGGAATCTGTGGATGCTGGTAAAAAAAAAACTCTCTCCGGAACCACCTAAAAGAGACTAAAGAGGCTGATAGGCATTCGGTCTGGGAAGTCTGGTCTCTGCAAGACCAATGAGTGAGACAGATGCCCCCCTCATATCTCACATACCACCTCGTGGGTCCTTGGGGCAGGGGGAGCGCCCTTAGCAGGGTCAAACCCATGTCCCTGTCGCACTCCTACCTAGAAGACAGCCATAGGTTTTTCCAATACCTCTGTCACCACTTCTACCATTCATCAGTGGAGTCTCACAGAGATCCACCATCTAATCCATGATCTTCAGCCACTACATGGAGATCCTGGGAGCCCTCCTTGCCAGACACACATACAGATGGACTAATAAACTCTTGATTGCAATATGTACACAGCTTCCTTGAATAACTAACGCACACAAGGCCTGTGTAACTGTTATTCAGGGAAGCGGCCTAGAGGGAAGTCGAAGAGGACATTGGGTGGTAGAGGTAACTAATGGGGACAAGGGCAGTGTGGCGGTGGGGCCACGCAGCCAGAGTGGGAGTGCATGGGGTACCCCCAGTAATGGACAGAGGAAAGGAAGAGGAAGGCTAAAGACTGACCTTGCGGCATTGGGAGGGCTTTCACGACCTGAAAATATCCTTTAAAGACAAACATCAACTCAGTACATGCCTCCCCCTAATCCAGACCTGCAAGCCCTTTCATGGTGGAATTTCCGCCCCTCACAACATCACCAAACACACCTACATTCGGACCTGGTTGTCTGCAATGAACCCTGTCGGTCACCTATCCTTAAAAATTCAAATAGGAGAGAAAGTGCAGACAGTAGGGTTCTAACTATCCCTGCTGAGGAAAACCAAAGTAGTAGGCCTGACCCCACATGGATGGAAGAAACAATTTTCCACTTTAGCCACTATGAGAAGCATTTTGCAAGTGGGTGACTTCCTAATCAAAGGCTCTCTCTATATGACTGCTTAACGTCCACACGCACTAGCTAACCGTACAAGCATGCATCTTTTTGAAGGCCAGCTGTATCATATACAAAGCTGCCACCATGCACATTCCCTCTCACGTGGCAGACATCAACACCATCTCTGCTGGTCGGCGTATCATCAGAAGTCAGGGCCTGTCCAGACGATTGTATGGAATACATACATTAGATAGTCACCATCTAATGTATATCATCTAAGCAACCCCTACTTTTGCTTCCTGAAACTAATTTCACTCTTAATAAATTCCCAAAATAAAATTGTATGAATACAATTGTGTTTTTTGCTTATAAATGGATTTTTTGCAGCATATGTTTTTGTGTTCCCAAGCACCTGCTGTGAAAAAGATGTTAAGTCATTAGGTCTTGCTATAAAAAGCCTTCACTCTTTCTCAGTGCTGTTGCGGAAGTGTCTTGTTCCTTGATGCAAAAAAGTACTTTTGATTGTCATTTATAGTGTCAAGATCCACAACTTTGCATTCATACCACTGCGCTGTGCTCAAATCATGATGGATGCAGCTTTGCCTAGGTACAGGCTCTGTGGCGACAAGGAATGAAGAGACTGACCAAGTGGTGCCATAGTGGTTGCTATAGGCTTTTATCAAATAATAAACCAAACCTATCTATCCCTAACTCTAAGGGGGTTTCCCTACCTAAACTAAAGAAATGTTGGTGCTTATCGGGAAGCGTGTGTGAGTCAAAACAAAAAAGGCCCTGTCCCGGTCACAAAGGCTCCTACTCTATCCCTGCCACTACAACAAACCACACCTTAAAGTCCAGTTACTGTTCGTAATCCAGGAGAATGACTCCCTTCTCTTGGATGTCAACTGTCCAAATGCCTCATAGGCTGTTCAAAGCAAAAGTTCCACAACCGTTCCTGGTTCTCCCCAACCCAACAGAAAATAACCAGTCACATAAAGTTCTCTTGGGGCTAGGAGAATGTATCTCTTCTCCTAACTGGTTCCCCAATGTCTTTCACAGTTCCTAATAAGGTTTATAGCTTCCTTAGGAAGGTTTTCAGTCTCTAGGTTTTGTGCAAATCTTGATCCAGTCCCACTAGGATGATGAAGCTGTTCCTGGTGTCCCTCTCGACTCCCCAGTACCACCCGCCTGTGGCACTTGCCAGCGAACTGCATCACAACATTTTTTAATATCTTCTCTGTTTCTTTATGGCTTCAAGCGCAAAGAACATAACTACGACAAGGGTTATCTTCGTAACTTGAGGAAGGCAAGGCTAAGGCATTTTGCTGCAGAGAGGGACTCTTTGCAGGGCCTGGTTTTGACCGATCAGCAATGTGTACCAGTCTGACAACAGAAGATGATTAGGGTTTGGCTTGATTGACCAGCCCTAGATTATTCTGTGGTGTGCCCAGTGATCCTTTCGTTTAGATGGGGTTTCCCCAGCTAGTCAATGTTCGGATAGAGAAGGAATATAAACTATGCCTGGTCCTCCAACCCCTTTAGCCCCATCTGTTGTACTTTCCATGGTCGATAAGATAACCCCCTTTTATGATGTTGCAGGGAGTTGGGGTTTCGGGCTCACGGACAACATGTCTTCTCAATTGCTGAGGTTTGTGCATATAGTTCATATTATTACTGTTCTTCCTTGTTGCCTTCAGTTTCATGGAATGTCTTAAGATTTTCTTAAACAGTTCGTCTACCCCCTCCTGGACTTTTGTTAAATCCTGTTAGCTGTATTGGGGTCTGGATTCTTCACTGTGTCAGTAGGATTTCGGATGGCACCCCCAGCCTTCCTTGTTGTGGGGTGCCAATTCTTGGAGCCCTGCACTGCTTGTGTGTCTGATATCAACAGTGGCTTCGACCGGCCTTCTCATATAGGCCTGGGAGCCACCAGTACAAACCTGGGGTGGCGGTCTCAGCATAGTTGTGGGACCCCGCGGTCCCTCCACTACAGGAAACTCCACTGCTGTACACACACTCTCTTTCTGTTGGGCTCTCTGCTTGCCCTCTGAGAAGATGGTTTCTGCTTGTCAGGGGAATTAATCCGGCCGGAGCGAAGGACCCCTTGTTCTTGGTTGTGTTCTTATGTTTACCTGCCGGCCACCAGGTGTCTGATGTTTGGCGTTCTGTCTTGGTACAGAACGTTTGCTTCAGTCTCTGCTTCTACTTCTCCTCCCAGCACCGGAGTGGCCGACTTGGCATCCTCGTGCATTCTCCTGAACCATATCCTCCATGTCCCTCTCTTGGGGCGCCTTGTTCTTCCTTCTGTGATATGCTTGACCTCGATTGCCAAGCCCTTCTGTTCTCACACTCTCGACCTCAACCTCAGTCTCCGTTCTCATCCCGAGTCGGTCTCTCCAGCCTCGACTCGTTCTCGCTCTTTCTCCTCTTTGTTCTTTCTCTCTTTCTCGCTCTCCGGTTCTCTCTCTAGTACGCTCTCCGGTATCCTTCCTGCTACCCTTACGCCTTTGTTACTCATGCCCTGATATAGTTGGGTCTGCCCTGATGTTAACATGCATTCCATTGGCTTCAGCTGTTCTGGTGTTTTTCCCCACCAGTGTGTAGCGTTCTCTGGAGCTTCTTCGTGAAAGTACCTAAACCATCAATGTGGTTCGATGTTTCACAATAACACATGATTTTATGAGTTTAGACCCATATAGTTCAGGTCCTATCGTCAGCCTACCGAGTTGGGGTTTAAAGGGGCTTTGCTCCCAATCGCGTCCTTATCTCCAGGGTAGGAGTCTCTCTCCAAGAGAACCTCCCGCATGTTCCCACCCCTAGGGGGACTATTGGTTATCGGCCTCACCTCCCTACCCTCATGGAAAGGGGTTCTCCCCTGGGGAGAAGTGATGCCATCTGAAGGATCTTCAAGCTTGTGTTAGGTAAGAATTGATGTAGTAACACTGTGTGAGACAACACAACACTTATCTGCTTGATATTAGGTAACCCACCTTATGGAATATGTCTGTACTACACAAGTTGGTAGCGTGACTGAGCAGCCAGGCCTATCTCAAGCGGGGTAAATGTGAGCTGTAGAGCAGTATTAATGAAATTCGCAAATACAAGTAGCCAAGTAACACTTACACTCAAGGTTTCAGTTATAAATAATTATTTATTTAACATCAGTTTTAAATGAGCATTTTTTAAAAAAGGGCAATTTATGTAACAATCAAAATATGCTTTGAAAATACTCTTCAGGATCAGCATCAGTTAGTGGATACTCTTTAGAGATGCTCTTTACCCACTTCCTACATCTCGAGGTGACTTCATTCACAAGGAGAGTAATGGCATTGATATATTACTAGTTATACTTTGCGAATTCTGAGGTTGCAGAAAGGAAACTTTAAAGGAAGGAAAAGGTTAAAACAGGTTCTCAATCTTGGTGAGGACAATTAGTATTCCAATGAGATCTGGACAAGCCTTTCCCAGCAATAATAGTCTAAAACAAGTTACCACCTATGAGGGACAGAAATATCAAGTTCAGTGGGCTAGAAGAGTCTGCAGGGAGCCAGGACAGAAAAGTCAATTGGAACACAGTCTATGGAGCTGAGGAACCTCTCAGATAATAAAAGTCTTGCACAAAGTTAGAGTTTTGTAGAAATCACTTGTAGGGTCACAAGTTGTCAAACCTGTGAAAAGGAAAGCTGGAATCTACTCTCAAAGCAGCCATTGCAAATCTCAACTGAAAACAGCACAGCCAAAAAGACACTGAAGTAAGTACCCCAAGTCTAAACAGTACCTCTGGTTTGAAGAAGAGTGGTCCAGCTGGATTCTGTCCTGTTGTAGCGATGCAGACCCTGTGTTAATGAGCCTCAGTCGTGGCGACAAGAGGGAGGACGTCTGGAGGGCCCCTACTGCAATGATTTGGAGGTCGTTGACAGCTAGGGGTTCTTTTCCGATCAGTGGCACTTTGCGGTTTCAGCACGCGGTAAGCAGCACCACTGCGGATCTCGGATACCTGTTGGGCTTCCTTCATTCCTTTAGTCCTGCACTCTGGTGAGGGAAATCGAGCTCTGGTCGTTCTGGTTCTGTGGGGTCCTTGGGAGACTCCTGGAGCTTCTGGCCGGATTTCAGATGTTGCACTCGACTATGGATTTCTCAACCCCTGGCATTCGGTTCTTGCAGCAGCGAAGAAGTACAGCCAATTGGGGAGGATGGTCTAGTGGAGTTTGTCTCGGGGTTAGTTGGTCCCACTAACCCAGGGGAAGAAGTCATCCCTTCCGTAGCTCTTGTCGATCAGAAAAGGAGTTTCAGCACAGCAGCAGGGCTTCACCGGGAAATTCAAAGGTCCAGGAGGATTTAGCAAGCTTTGTTCACGTTTTTTTCATCTGGTGTTTCTCCCAGTGGCCGACTCTGACTCTACTCCCAAAACCTTTTGTATTTAAGCAGGTTTCTCCCATTCATGCACAGCCCAGGCTGTCACTCAAACAGCAGGGTGCCTTTCTTGAAAGGACAGCCAGCCAGCCAATCAGTACTTGTTGCATTCATGCACTCCTAGAGCCAAAGGACAGGGGAGTTTTGGGAATCTCCCTCACATCCTGTCTTTCCAGACACACTGGAGCTAGAGGCTGGTTTCAGGACTGAATCCCGCAAAAGGCAAAACAAAGGGCTCAAACCTGGTTTGACACACAGAGTGAAACCCAAGAAAGACCTCACAAATAGAAAATGGTGAAAAAATACCGGGCCATTTTGACAAAATGGTCACCCATGGGTGCTATACTGCAGATGAGTATTCAGCATGCGGTAGAAAAGCACAATGGTAGGAAAATTAATCCATTGCCACCTGCCATTTAAAGTAGTGAGGGTAACAACATTTTTTACATGAGAGTAGGATAAGGGGCTACTAGGTAACCCCCCACCACTCCACATATGATGGTGTGTGCTGGACCTACAAAGAGAAAAGGTAAGTAAAGTCATTTTCACTTTACTAATCTTGGGAACACTAGTTCTCACAAAAAAGGTATTTAAACCTTACGAGAAATCTAAAGGATGTCTGACACAGCACTAATGGTGGTGTGCGTCACCATACAAAAGGTAGATGACTATGGAGTTTGTCAGACTCCCACAAATAGAGGAAACACATAATACAAATCAGGTCAAAACAAATGAGAGAGTGAGAAAAAGGTCTCTTACTCCAGGGTTAAAATTAAAATACCTAAGTCCAGCAAAAGAGCTGTGCGTCTCTAAGGTTGAAGGGAATTAGCACAGAAATGAGAATTCTCCCTAACTGCTCCCCTCCAGTACTTAGTTCAATGTGCTAATTTTCTGAGTGTGACTTTTCCCTGCACTGCTTTCCGGTGCGCTGTGTAAATGAAAATTACGTTTTTACAGAATGCAGTTTATGGGTGAGATTGCCAAAAATCCTGTTTTTTGTTGCAGTGTGAATTTCATATTCTACATTAGCCGCCAGTTTTACTTGTTCAATAGAATTAAAATAGAAAGTTAATTTAGGAATCCCTGCAATAAAACAATTAACGTGGAGTGACAAAGAATCACGCATTTGTTTGTTAGAGCAGAATGGGTAGGGTTAACTCCTGTAACATTTCGGGGTACCACTCTGGAAGAATATAGGATACTTTTGTTAAAGGTGTTAGTGGTTGCACTCCATTTTCCCTCTGGGGGAAACTTTAAAACCATGCTTAAAACTTTTATGCATGCTTTTTTGGACGTTTTTTTTTTTGGCATACAAATCAATGAAAATCTGGTGGCATTGAGTGCAGAGTGGAATGGCCACTTCCACCGCCCCATCTACTCTGCCTGCGTTACCACCAGCATCTGATTTTGATGGTGGTAATGCAGTGGATGCCTATGTAACTGCGTTTTAATAGGAATCCACTGTTGCTGCCTTCCATGTGTGAACGCAAGCAGTAGTGGCACTATTTGGCTTAAGTGAAAAAAAGAATGATTTCACCTGTTTTTACACCCTTTTCCCACTTCGTAATTCAAATGATGGAAATTGCACTGATTGGATCCTTTTGCACACAAGTCCAAACGTATCTGGTCTTTTCCGTGCAATTTGTCCTGTTATGAAAATTGAAGAGGGAAAATTGGAGTGAGTGATATTTTCTGGGATAAAGTAAAAAAATATCAACAGTTTCAGGTTCTTGTCAAAGAAACCCAGGTGCAAATGTAAATTCCATGCAACACTCCATAGATTCACATCTGAAACGAAACGCAACAATTTGTTATTTGTAATAGTAGTCGTTGGGAGCAGTCCATGAGTAGCATAATGCAAAAAGCTGCGATACACTGAAAGAGCCCGGTCTAGTCGCTGAAATACACATCCATTGGTATAAATAATTTGATTTGGCATGGCACTTACTGTTACTTGCTCACTTGAAATGTGCTGAAGTGGTATTTTTGTACCATAATTAATTTATTTTACATGGCTTATTATTACGTCCACTTGCTTACTGGAGATAATTAACTCGCGCATAAAAGAACCAGAGTAAAACCTGGTGTCTTAGAAGAATTACTCATTGGTAATCACTACTGTGTCCAAAGTAATGGAGCCTTGCTCAAAATCGCCTTCTCAAAATGACTGTTCAAATTGTGTCTGCTTAAAGTCGGCCATTGTTAGATCCTAAAAGTAAATGTTAGTCTCCATAGAAATTGTTCTCCTCGCTTAAAAAGCACACTTATGTATTGATCTAAGATTTTTTTAAAAGGGGTTTTAACATCACCAGGTTGGATATCAATCAGTGTGAAAAGAAAAAGACCTGAAGACAAAACCTCTCTTGCTGTAGATCTGGGTCTTAGACGAACATCACCTTCACTTCAGACATTTCAATCGCTCCTTCAAATCAATTTTTTCTGTCTCTAATGGGTTTTATCTATCGCAAACCATGCTGGGAAACAATAGAGCACTGTACGGTTGAGGCGACTGGTGCCAGAGAAGGGAAAAGTGGTGCTGAGCTGGAGAAGATCAGTGGCAAATGAAATGTTCTTTGAAGAGAAATCTTCATTTTACTCCTGATCTCTGTGGTAGGGTACCCATCATATGTTCATCGGGATGCTTTTCCCCGACGTCTTGCATTGCATATTTTCCAGCACTGGCCTTTGCAGATGGATTTATAGGGGGTGGGGGGTCCCTTTGCCGTCACTGGCCTGTATCTGATGCAACCTATCTGACAGGGGATTCTGGCTTGTATTGGTAACCAATGCTGCTCTTTGGGGCTGAAAATGTTGTGGTTGAATGTTTCTGCTCCTTTACAATTGACTTTGGCATGCTGGAGAACTTTCAGTGGGGCCATGGTGGATGCTAGGATACAAACGAGAAGGAAGGTGCCACTGTTGGGAGTGGATAAGGGTCCTCAAGCCAAGTGTTAGGATGAAGGGCTTGATCTAGCGCAGAGAGAACGTTTATGTAAGGCAATTTGGGTTTTTTGAGTGATATGAGCTTTGTTGGAGTAATCGATATTGATGGTAAAACCGAGAGACTTGTGGCACAAGTTGAGGGGTGAATCAGCCAAGCTTTATTTCTGGGATAACATTTTTGATCTTTGGTGTGTATGGCTGAGCTACCGTCGTGGATACATGTCTTTGCAGGGTTCAGCTTGAGTTAAGCTCTGACATCCACTCCTAAATAAGGGAAGAACAGACTTTTATGCCGTGAATATTGTCGTAGGTGTTATCTTTTAGATGGAGCAGAGCGTTACCTGCGTTTTGGTGTAGCATGATGCTGTGATTTTCTAGGAGTTCCTACAGAGGTTTCATTTAGAGAGTTATTTGTTTTATGTAGTTATCTGATATTTGTGTGACTTCACAGGTCTTCCCATCTGGACGAGTTGATACACGTTTGCTATGTAGGACTCTCTTTATGAAGCCCTATGTCCAATACCAATAGGAATGCCTGTTGCCATGCCTTATCAGGCCCCTTCCTTTCTAATTTTCACTTAGCCCACCCCCTTCTTCTATGTCTATGCAAACCTGTCCTCCTCTGCGCCCTCTGGGGTCTCATTAAGCCTTCTGTTCCAGATCCTGAATCAGTATCTGCTGCTCCTATAAAATCTCTACTACACTATGCACAGCTCTTTTTAGCGTTGCAGCTATGTTTACGCTTTCTGAATCCCGATACTGGAGCAGGTAAATGTCAATTAGGCCTGAAGTTAAAAAACCAGTCCCAGAAAATGAGGATCCTTGAACTCTCCCCTTTCTCTGGACTCTCCCAAAAATAGTGAAAAGCTATCATACCAGGTTGAAATTGTGGAAAGAGGAATTACAGGTAGATTGACCAATCCTATTCTCATGTTGTGCCATCTCACTTGGAGCCTGAAATGGGAACCCGGTAGGTGCCAGGGTGGCCTGCTTCAGGTAGGCTGTAGTCCTTGCGCTTTCTGGTTTGACAACAGTGTTGGTTTAAAAGTGAAATTACAGTGTCACAGGTTGAAATTGGATGCTTTCTGTTGATATCATTGGATGTGTGCACCAAATGATCTATTGATGTACTCATTGCGTTTGTCAGCATGCTTTGCAATGTGTACAATAAAACCATCGCACTGGATATTAAATGAGTTCCAGAACGCGTGTAGGAACTGTCCTCTAAATTCTGTCAGCCTTTCTGTTATATATGAAAGTTGATGTGCCTCCGAGGTCGACTGCTCTATAATACACTCACTTATGACTGAAATGACAGCAGGGCTTGCACAAGTCAGTCGGTCTAAAGAGCATAGAAATGCTCCGAAGAGAACTTTTGTTGTAGCTGTAGAGTACATATGAGATTCTGTACGTAGAAACGTATGGAGAGTAGGCTCTCTGTGAGACCAAATTATAATAAAAACCATAACTTGTAATAGACTAGACAGCACAATGTACAGATTTTACGTACTTGCATTACATATTTGCTATTTTTGATACAATAAAATATCATGTGCATAAACTGCACATTTTTTGAAGAAGTGGCAAGACTAGAATTGTAACCTAAGATTCCAAGGTTAGCAACTTTAGTGCCTTGACTACGTTTCCTATATCCATGGAAACTTTCTAAGCCCTGCCAAACTGTTATTGTTGTCAAAGTAATCAAACATGGTTTTCTTTTCTCTCTCTAAAGTTGGAAATGAAGACAAAAATGATGGAAGCCAAATTCCACGAAGAAAAACTCCAGTTGCAACAGAGACACGATGTTGAGGTACAAAAGGTAAGAGACATTTGTGCGATATGTTGTTCCTGCAAATTACTGCTTTTTCCGTGCCTGGCACCAGTCGTCTGCAGCCGTCTTGAGTGCCTAACCCTTGTTCATGCTTTCATGAAGCACAGAGACCCCTACAGCATTTGTTTCACCTGCTGTCATGCAGAAAGTACACTTTGAAACCCCTGAAAGGCTTCAGTGCTTCCAGGAACAAAGTGTGCGAGATGAAAAAGAAGGTTAAAACACATCCTTGCATGACTTGCTGGGCCCTGTGGGAAAGTACACAAGACCTCATGTACTCGCATATGTTTGCATCTGGCACAAATGTCAATACATATGGACATTGTTCTCTAATAAGCATTTAAGTGCAGACTTGTCAAGCAAATGAATTGTGTACTTGTATCCGAAAATGTAACTTTTACTATCTATTGATTACTCTCATAAAAAATGTAATATGAAAAGTGGTTGATTTTAAATACATTTTTTTAAATCACCTTTCTGGAAATCATGAGAGAAATTTTCAATCACTGGCAAAGTGGGGGATTCGAGGGAGCGGTGGCGATCAGCAGGGCAAAGTAGGGGATTAAAGGGAGCGGCAGCGGGGTACATCCACAGGAAATGACAAACAAGACAATTAAGGGGCAGCGCCAGAAAGCCCCAGAAAAACAAAACTAATTTAAAAGGAGTGAAAAACAAAATGAAATCCAAAAGACAATATTTAAAAGAAATGATTGTAAAGAAGTGCATACAATAAGACTAAGATATTCCCAAAAAAGAAATTGAGAAATAATAATTAAAGATTTCCTGTAAGAGCATTCTGCTTCTGGACAATTGACAGAAAATCATGCTTTACCTCGAAGATCAGAGACTATCACCTCCCGAATCCTGCTTTGTAGCAGACTCACAGAGACCTACTTTGGCATGTGGCTGATGCTGTGTGCAGGAAGCGAGCTTGGCCTGCTTCTTGCCTGAGCTTGGAATTGCGGGGAAACAGTAAAGATGGCATGACGCTGGCATAGCCGTTCCTGTGCTTGGCTCTAGTTTTCTGCCCCATTGGCCAGGTCCATACATGCACCTATCCAAACATGCCAGGGTCCGACAATAGACATGGAGGTCGACACCCCCTTAAGCCAACGCGTGTGCAGAATGCAGCACAGCTCGAAAACTGGGAATGCTATTATGAGGGGTTATTTTAGCTTTAAAAATAAAACCGTCCATGCAAAGTGGGGAGATATACCAGCCCACAACTTTCAGAAAGCTGCAGTATCACTCTGGCTCCTACGTAGGTTACTGCAGTTTAAGACTGATTTAAAAAAGACCTTCACTCTCTGCTTGTATCTTCACCACAGTTGCTTGTGGCTTCCTGCACAGAGATAGCTGTTTGCAACGTATCACTATAGTTTATGTGGTGTGTTGGAAGAAGGTGGACACTTGAAGGGCATTATGATCATTGTTTATTAAAATAATAATAAAACTTCTCTTTCCCGTGGGCAACTTTCTCTCCCTATTTTACTGTATAGGGATTGTTCAGGTTGTTGTGCAGAAGGATTTTAATATGTCATCGGAGGTTGGGGACAATAACGCCTGCCCCAACGTCTAACCCATATCTCTAGGCCAATCCTCATTTTAAAGCTACCCTAAACTAGGTGCGGGGAGTGACCAAGGTAAGGCCTGTGGGAATCCAGCGTCTCTTCCCAGGTGGAATCAAGATTTCAAAGGGATTATGTCCTACGACGTATTCCTTATCTTGATAGATTACATTCCAGCTTGCTGGCCTCAGAAATGTTTTCACTATAGGGCGCTGCGCGTCGACGTCCCTCGAGCTGGTGTCCCTCGACAGCCTCCGTCTCAGCGCCAACATCATCGTGCGTATAAATAGACTCGCGCAGCGTCCGTTGTTTAGTTCCGTTTTTCCGCACTTCATGGGCCTCAGAATCGTTTTGCTCAGTTCTTTCTTCAAGTAGATTCAACTTATTCTTCGAAGATATCATCTTTATTCGATGGCTTTCTCATCCGAACCGTCGACCCCACAGTCCGGCTTCAAAAAGTGTCGTGATTGTGGGAAGAAAATGTCATTGACGGATCCTCACAGGATCTGTTTGTGGTGCCTGGGATCGGCGAATCACTGATGGAAATGCGAGGACTGTATGTCCATAACGGCAAAAGCCTTGAGGAGCGTAAGGGGAAGCTTGAAAGAGGTAAGACTCTTAAAACCTCTACTCCCTCGAAAGTTTCTTCGGCAGAGTCGAGACATTCGTCTCCTCGCCGTCACAGGAAACATTCCCGTTCAAGGTCTCAAAGCGGTTCTCATCATTCTTCGAGATCGAAACACTCTAAGAAGAGGCGACGTAGATCTCCCTCTTCTTCGTCTTCTTCTGTCTCCCCGGAAAGGATCACCGACCCCCTCGGAGACGGCTAAAGGTGATACCCTGGGTGAAAGACCCGAAAAATCAAAATGCTGTGAGTCGTTGCACCCGGCGAAAGAAACTACCCGAGAGCGTCATGAACCCTCTAGTAAAGGCAGTAAATCCGTGTCATCGACGCCGTCGTCGAAGGTTTCTTCGACTCATAAATCTGCGTCATCAACGCCTTTGACGAAGGGTCCGTTGACGCAAAAATCGGTTGCATCGACACCGTCTTCAACGCCTATGTCGACGCCGATAAAAGACAGACCTACAGCTGTCACTACATCTCAGACAGTAGAGGTGTCGAGGACCTCGACCATTATCTCGAGGATGCCGTCAACAACCTCGACGACTCGG
Source organism: Ambystoma mexicanum (assembly GCF_040938575.1). Lineage (NCBI taxonomy): Eukaryota > Metazoa > Chordata > Amphibia > Caudata > Ambystomatidae > Ambystoma > Ambystoma mexicanum. The sequence continues at coordinate 904,437,078 of NC_090926.1, forward strand.
AGTAGGATTCCGATCCTCTCGAGTACTTCGAGGCCTCTTCTAACTTTTGCAATGCCCTTTTCGGGTTTGTCGAAGCCTTTGACTTCCACGTCGACAACTTCAACGTTTTCTCAACCGGTGACAACCAATTTGGCCCCCTGTGCTCTACAAATGGGTTTTAAACCATACCCTAGGTCTGATTACTTTAGAGCTTTGTTCTCTATATATGAGGAAGGGGAGGATTCCGACCATGATAGAACTTTTGGTTTACAAAGGATCACAACACCTATACCAGAGGAATTTATCTCTGAAGAGAACAGGTTAAAAGATCTTCAAGACTCTTTACATGAAGCAAGTGGTTTAGATACTTCTCCAGAAGTAGAGTGTGCTAAACCAGACCCTGGGGAGCATGCTGAGACCCCTTATAGGGTTTTGATGGCTAGAATAATAGAATTGATAGGGTGGTTACACCTACAACTTCTTTTCAGCAGGATGACCTTACTGACATTTTAGTTAAAGGTCCACAGGAAGATCATGTTGTTCCTTTTCATACTGCTTTACAAAGAAAGATCTCTGCTAATTGGGAAGCCCCTGAAGTTAGCCCTGCAGTTAACAAGAAACTATCTGCCAAATACAGGATATCTGCTACAGATCCTGAATACTTGAGCAAACATCCAACTCCAGAGAGTTTGGTTGTACAAGCAGCAACTTCATCAAATAGTAGATCTGCATACCCTACTATTCCACAGAACAGGGACGATAAAAGGTTTGATGCTATGTCAAAAAAGTATTTTCGGCATGTAGCATAGCGCTTAAATCTATTAACGCCACTTGCACGCTTGTGTAAGAAGATTCAATTCAACACTACAGCTAAGTCAATGCCTAGTCTGGGATACTGAATGGAAACCCTTATTGATATATATTTATGTCCAGTTCATGAGTTCTGGATGACTACCCCTATATAACACCCCTCTCTTAGAATCCCCCTGACCCCACTGAGCCAAGAAGTAGTTCTGTTTTGCAAGTTTAAAAGGTTTATTTGAGAAATAAGACAAAATATAGATACCCCGCTTTTATAATAAATTAATAATCGATATCGCCCTTATAAATATAATGTTAATCAACAATGGGTAATCTGACACTAGCACACTTCTTTATAATCAATGAGGAGTTAGTATAGGATGGATCAAGTAGCAAAAATACTTTTATGATTTCAAGGGAAAAGCAATGAGGAATAAAATGCAGTACAGAAATACTTGATATGATTTTAGCAAAAGATAAGATAATCACTTTTTCTCTGGCAATTCACCCCCCTCCCCTATGCAATGTAAGAAATGGAAGGGGATGGAAGTAACACACACAGTTCTCAGGAAGGCAATCAAATACAATACGAAATTCAATTCCCACCCAGCAAGCTTAGAGAAAACCGGTATGAGTTTTAAAACACAGGCCCAAGTGCTTTGAATGTGGTGGCAATGAAGTGAGAAATATGATGAAAATGCTTTTAATTCCCTTTAGGAGGTTCAGGGTGAGTGAGAGATACTTGGGATGAGTTCAGGCTCACTTTAGCAATGATTCAGAGATGGTGATTAAGAGGCACACAAATTTTTAGCAAGGAAAGAAATGACTGCTGATGGTTACACGGGCTGGATTTTTAACCAAATCGCAAATCGCGGTAGAATTCGCGAGTGCGTGAATCGTGATTGCGGAAAAAGTATAGTCGGTTCTAGGCTTGTTGGAAGGCTTAGATTCTAAGCTTTCAGAGGAAAGTTAAACCAAGTTCGTAGCCCAAACGGTTCCAGAGATATGAACGATTTTGTAAAGGTCGTTTTTCGGATTTAATGTAAACTCAAAATGACAGGTGACAGCTTTGCAGCTGCAGAATTGACAAATGACAGTGGTGCAGCTTTACAAATGACAGGTAACAGTTAGGAGGCAGTTCTACTTAGGTTAAATAGATTGAATTATATTACTTTAAACTAAGAGATTTGGTTTTGCCCCGTCCTAGCTGTACTCACAATATATTTGGAAGGACTGGGTCTCGTCACGGATCTGATCAATCAGGCTAGCGGCACTTCACAGCGATCTGGTCTCTGGGTCTGCGGGTCTGGCACTGGTCTGGTCTGTCCGGATACAGCGGTCTCTGCACGGCTCCTGGATCTCTGCACTGGTCCTGGCAAAAGTTCTTGGCAAGGGATTCAAGCAGCTCACCCGGCGGTGAGTAGCTTGCAGTGATTTGAGGCCTGCTGCAGAGAACTCGGCTGGTGGTTTTAGGCCTCTGATTTAGGTTCTAAAGTATAAGTTCTAGGTTCTGGAGTATGTAGCTGGAGTCAGTCTGGAACTGGTATCTTCTGGATGGTGTGTGGTCCGGCAAAACGCTCCGCAGCAACTGGATTTGACTGTGCTCTCTAGCTTCCAGTGGCTCTTTTTATGTCTTTTGAAAGTGGGTGTGTGCGCAGCATCACTAAGCCAACCCCTCTCTCAACTGATCATTGGTCAAGCTTTTCTCTCTTCCTTGATAGGGGAAAGGAAATGTGAGTCATGGTGATGCTGTTTTATGGCCTGCAGAAAGGACACTCCCCTGTCAAATTGCACCCAAATCTATATTTGACCCAAATACATGCACAGTTGTTTGTCATTGCATACACACATCATGCATTACTGATGGGAGGCACTGTTCCGACCCTGGCGTTTCTAGGAGCTTGGGTAAAGAAATGGCAACTTTTGCACTTTTTAGTAGCTTTCCCCATATCAGATTTTTCTCCAAATTTATACAATTGTGTCCAAGGCATGTGGGCATTTAGATAAGGAAGTGTCAGATTTTTAACATGCATAGATTTAGAGTAACAACCTCTTTTCCGCTCGTAAACCCCCAGATCATACCACTGGGTCCTAAAACCTCTTAAAATGTGGGCAGAAAAATCACAAGAACTATGGTATCATTTAGATAATTTTGACAAGTCCGCACCATGAGTTATACATCTTTCTTAAAATCATATTCTGGCCAACAGGAGTGTGTCTTCCCAGGTCACATGGTTGAGAAACCAGTTTGCCCACTTTCTTTAAGCTCAGCCTGTTCTCAGAGGGGACTGCCCCTCCCCGTTTCTCCTAAGAGGAAGCCACTTTTACGACGCCCCCAATATAACATTTGCCTGAGTCCAGGATAGGCCTTTGTTCATCTCCCTGTAGTCCCCAGCTGCTCCACCCCTAATCTAATCAGAGAGGTGACAACTCCTTTTGGCAAGGGGAAGAGTGGCTGAGCAGGTTTTAACTCCTGTGGGGGTAGATGTCAGGCAGAATTGGAATCTCTTTAAGCCAGTTTTTAGCTACATGTCATTTTTTTGTTCCCCAGTTTGTCAATACAATTTTTACATATGCAGCTAGAATGCTGATTCTAAGTTCAAAGCTATGACATTTTAACAGTTACAAACTATGTGACACTCAAAAGTAGGTCACTCAGTTAATTTAAACATTTCGATTTTGGTGGTTTTAATCCAGTTTCAGTTAGGCTGCTGACATGCATAGCTCAGCCAGTTTTGTTATGAACATTGTTTTGGGCTCTTCATCTTCCCAGATTTTGTATGCACACATACTTCATTCTGCCAGATGTCCGCTGGTGTTCAGTGGGATTTTTGGATGTGTTGCAATGTTTGAAAATAGGCATTTTGAGCTGGCATTCAGAGAAACCAAAGGTAATTTTAAAGCGTTTTTGAGCTAACAGGCGCTGCTGTTTTACCTTTAGCACCCATTCCACTCATGGCACCCTGGCCCATCATGCTCGCACTGGTGGGTGGCAAGTTAGGCAGCCATTTTGGTGGAAGCACAAACTGCGTGGTTCTCCTGGATTCTGGCGCACATGTGGGCTTTTTGGCCATCTTGGATTTTCTAAGCCCACAGCACCAAATGTTCCAGCATGATAGCTCAAACGTGGGTCAGGACACCCAACATTTACAAGATTCAGCCATACACTTTGGGAGTGTGCTTCATCTGCGGCTGACTGTCTCCCAGAAGGAGAGGAAAGGGAAGCATTTTTAAACATCATCAAAGATGGGAAAGATGCAATGTGCAAGTTCTTTCAAACTGGCATTGATTCTGCTGACAGTAACAGCTGGGCCATGGCGGCAAGTACCACAATCCGCAGATTTGCATGGTTACAAACATCCAAGGCAGCAGCAAAATCCCTTGGGGCTGCAATCCGACAGACTCCGAATCGCCCCTCAGGAACCTCCTGGAGGAGTAGGTCCTTTTGCTTTTACTCCGCATTCGGAAAAGGCAGAGGACAGCCAGCTCAAAGGGGTCAGAAACGATTCACCCGTGGTGGATGGGGAAAAGGTAAAAAAAACGCAGCGGCAGGTGCCGCTTTACCCTCGGCATCTGCGTCAGCCACTTCTAAACCCCTCTGAGGTCTCCCCTCACAACACACCAGTAGGGGGCAGGTTAACTCAACATCTGGCAGAATGGCAGGCTATTACTTCAGATGCTTGGGTATTGGAAACAGTTGCCCAAGGTTACTGCCTGCCCTTCCTACACACCCCTCAGAGTCATCCACCGGGGAACAACTCTTTGAAGTTTCCAGACCCGCTCCTTATGCAGGAGATTGTAGACCTGCTAGAGAAAGGTGCCATAGAACCGGTACCTGTAGCGGAGAGGAACAAGGGTTGGTTTTCTCCCTACTTCCTAGTACTAAAGAAGGACAGAGGACTGAGACCCATCTTGGACTTGAGGGAATTGAGCAAATTCCTCAGGAAAGACAAGTTCAAGATTTTAACCCTTTGTCAGATCCTCCAGGCCCTCCAGCTTCAGGACTGGTTGGTATCTCTGGACCTTCAGGATGCTTATTTCCATGTGCCAATCCATCTCAAACACAGGAAATACCTGAGGTTCACAATTGGCAACTCTCACTATCAATTTCGAGTTCTGCCATTTGGGCGAACCTCCGCCCCGAGGATCTTCACCAAGCTAATGTCTGTAGTGGCTGCAAGTCTAAGGAGGGAAGGGATCCACGTGTACCCCTACCTAGACGAATGGTTGATCAGAGCAGTATCTTCGGAACAAGCTCAGATCCAGGTAGATTATGTCTGCCACTTCCTTCACAAGCTGGGCTTCTCCCTCAACTTAAAGAACTCTCAGATGATACCATCACAGAGACTCCAGTTCATTGGAGCAGTCCTGGACACTTCCCTGGGGAAAGCCTTGCCACCAAAGGTGAGGGCTCAAGGTATTCTACAGATGGTCACCAAGTTTCAAAATGCCCAACGTCTACCAACTTTCGACTTTTTGAGGTTGCTAGGCCTCATGGCATCCTGCATCTTCCTAGTGCCATAGGCTCGCCTGAGAATGAGATCCCTCCAGTGGGCTCTAAGAACCCAATGGTCGCAATTCTCGGGAAGAATGTCAGATCTCCTTCAAGTCCCGGACAGAGTGGCTCGAGACCTTCAGTGGTGGGCCTGTCAGGAGAACATGTTGAAAGGAGAACACTTTTGGCAACCATGGCCGGAGATAACAGTAGTCACGGATGCCTCACTAACGGGGTGGGGAGTCCATGCCAACGACTTGACCATCAGCGGTCGTCGTTGGTCTCCATCAGAGTCCAGACTACACATCAACCTGTTGGAGCGGAGAGCAATCAGACTAGCGCTGAAGGCTTTTCTGCCATCTTTACAGGGGAAGAATGTCCTAATAATGACAGACAACACAGTGGCCATGCACTACCTCAACAAAAGAGGAGGCGTAGGATCACTGCCACTGTGCAGAGAGGCGATGCAGCTATGGTTTTGGGCAATTCAAGAAGGAATCTCTCTGTCGGCAGTTCACCTAGCCGGAGAGAAGAACTTGACAGCGGATGCTCTGAGCAGGCAGAGCACAGTCTCCCATGAGTGGGAGCTAGATCAGGAAGTCCTTCAAGAGATCTTCACCCTTTGGGGAACCCCTCAAGTGGATCTGTTTGCCACCAATATCAACAGGAAGTGCGATCAGTTTTGTTCAAGGGAATTTCCCCCGAGAGGAGCTCTAGGGGATGCGTTCGTAGTAGACTGGGAGTTTCCACTTCTATAGGCGTTTCCTCCAGTCCCTGTCATTCCTCAGATGATCAGGAGGTTGAGAAGATTCCGGGAGACTATGATCCTAATTGCCCCGGATTGGGCCAGGAGAACGTGGTACCCGGACCTTCTGGACATGTCCATCTGCCCTCCGATTCGTCTTCCGCAAAGAGAGGATCTTCTCTCGCAGAAGGGAGGTCAGGTTCTCCATCCAGACATCAGAGCCCTCAACCTTCACGCTTGGTTTCTGAAAGGTTGAGATGCAAGGATTGGGACCTCCCGGATGACGTCATGGGGGGGTTGCTGTCAGCTAGAAGTCCAGCAACAAAGACTTTATACCGCTGCCGTTGGAACAGATTTGCAGCTGGTGTATAGAAAAGAATATCCAACCCTTTTCATGCAGTACACCAATGGTGTTATCTTTTTTGCTCTATTTGGCGAATTCAGGTCTTCAAGTTGGTACGATCAAGGGCTACCTCGCAGCGCTGTCAATCTTTAAGCGCACTGCGGAGGAGCCATCATATTTCAAATTAACCCTAGTAATCCAATTTCTGAAAGGGTTAACTAATGTCTATCCCCCAAGGCCGTTCCAAGTTCCCTTGTGGGACTTAAATCTAGTCTTACATTTTCTGATGGGTACTCCTTTTGAACCACTCCATTCTTTTTCATTAAGATTTCTCACCCTTAAAACAGTCTTCCTAGTGGCTCTAACATCTGCAAGAAGAGTGAGCGAATTACAAGCTCTATCTTGCAAACCTCCTCATACAATTTTTCTCAAAGACAAAGTTGTTTTACAAGTGAAGCCTAATTTACTCACCAAGGTGGTCTCTGAGTTCCACATCACTCAGAAAATAAACTTACCTTCATTCTATCCTCCTCCCCATCCAGGGAAAGAGGAATGTAATCTTTCAAGATGAGGAATACGTCAGAGGAACATCCCATCGAAAGAATGTTACAAGGTAAGAAGTAACTTGTTCTTCTTCAGTACCTTGTAAATCAAACCTGATGGATTCTTCCGCGATTACCATACAGGCTTCGGCACTCAATTTAGTATACAGCACAGGTTCCCAATGTCTGTCAGTCGTTAGAGATCGCATTCCTGATACCATATATAGAGGGTCGGAAGAAGGAGGCGGACACTTGATGCACATTATGAGTATTGTTTATTACAAGAATAATAGTAAGGCATCTATTTCCATATTGCTAAAGGGGTTTCCCTGCCTATAAAAATAACTTGAGGTGCTTGTCAGTCATCAGGAATTCCCAAATTAATATGTCCTCCCTCCTAAACTAATTCTACCTGGCCCTACCACTATCTTAACTAACTAAAATGGCACTAGGACGATGTCTCCCCTTTTCTGGCTTTCTATTGTGACAATGTCTCTGCTTAGTTAATCGTTATGATATGATTTATTTATATAGCGCCTATACACAATGTGTTTCAAAGCGCTTCAGGCAGGGGAGGGAACAAGCCCCGCCCACCTGGTGCCTTCCTGGTTGCCGCTCCTTTTCACCACTTAGCAAGCCCCGCCCACCCGTCCAGGGACAATTCTGATAGAGTAAGTGCATAGAAGAAAGTCAGGGGAGAAAGGGAGGAGATGGGAAAAGGGAGAAAGGGAGGGGAGGGGAGGAGAGAACAGAGAGTAAGCAGTTCTCTTCAGTAAGATATCTTCAAATACTCTCTTGCGACCTTCTGGACAAGGTCCTGTAGCTCATGTATAATATACTTAGGTTGGTCCTCCGCTTTTCTCAGTTATTTCCCAAGGCTTTGCATTACTCTTTCTTATATTTTGATCCATCCGTATGTGTCTTTCAGACTCTTGTCCTTCCAACCCTTAAGTGTTTTATCCTTTTTAGTAACCTATCCTTCCCCCTTTAATGGGTTTCCTCAGTTGGACTAATTTCTTTCTGTTTCACTTGATTTCACTTCACATTCATATTTGGAAACTTCTCTCTCAGGCTCATTTGTAACTCTCGAGATCACATTAACAATTAAGTTCGACTTTAATGACTTTACATATAATGGCTCTTCAATTTCACTGGGACGGGTTTCTCCTGGTGCATAGTCCTTAATGCCTTTGCTTTCTTGTTCTTTTGTTACTTTCTTGATTACATTAAAACAGTTCCATTTTAAAGGCTTTATCTTAAGTATCTCTTCAGTTATACTGAGACGAGTTTTTCTTGCTTTATAGCGATGTCCTGGCGGACTTGTGGTATTCCTGTTCTCCCCCTTACCTCTGTATCTGCAGGGGAATGCTTTCCGGTTCGGCATACGCTCAGGTCCTCTTCTTATGCTCCATATCCCCTGCTTGTCGGCGTCTCATGAACTCTCTTGACAGGTGGTTTTGGCGATGTTCAGTGGGTGCCCTGCCCACCACGAAGTTGTCGAGGTCACGCCACCACCGGGATAACGCTTACCTTCTCCTTCGGTTCTCTCTTCCTGGAAATACCTGATTTCCTGCGACTTTCGTAGGAGTGCTAGTCAGAACTCCTACGAAAGGCACAGGCTCCTTGGCTCTCCTTGGCTCTGCCTCCGCCAGGTGTCACATCTTCAGGGGGCTCCCCTGCTTACATTCCTCTCTCTTTGGTCGTACTTAGCCTCTCCTCTGTATGCTCTTGCTCGTCCCAGGGTGTTTGCTCTCCTCTTCTAGTCTAGTCATCTGAGTTAAATGTAGGTCTCTCCTTAAAGAGACAAGTCTTCTGTCTTGTGCACAGTAGGATATTTTAGACTCGTCTTCAGCCAAGTCCTTTGAGCTTACAATGTTCCTCTCATCTGGGTCCCATGTATGCCGTTATGGTGGATGCTCTAGGGAGTTCCTCAGAGGAACGGGAGTCTTTGTCCCCTAAGGGGATTCTCTCCCAGTGAGGTCCCACTTGCCCAGACCCCTAGGCAGGGTCTTGTAGAGCAGGCTGATGTGCTTAGCCTCAAAGCAAGAAGCTCCCCCTTGGGGAGAAGGGACAAATACCCTTGATTTGTCACAAACCCTTCCCCTTACAGTTGTGGCTTGCCCATCTCTAGTGAAAGGAAACAAGCTTAAAAAGTAGACATTTACCTGTTCTTTACCTTTCCGGTGTTAGACGGTGAAACAAAAGGTTTGTAAATCCAAGAACCACTGCATTACTATTGGGTTAGTGTGCTTTCTCAAATTCATCCAGGTCAATGGTGTGGTCTGTAACCAACCTGAATGTTCTCACAGTCAAGTAGTACCTCACGTGCATGATAGCCCATTTAATCGCCAAGGCTTCCAGTTCCACTGTAGCATTGAAAAATAATTATTTATTTGTTATGCACCGCAACCCGAAGGCATCAGGGCGCACATAGAGGACACGACACAGCGACAAACAAAGAATTCAAAGACCCAATAAGATTGTTCTTGTGGAAAAAGCTTTCTGCTGGTATATAACACTGGGTGTTTGATTCCATCATACTCTTGAGATAGTACTGCCCCCAAACCTACTTTAGATGCATTTGTTTGTAAGAGGAACTCTTTATTGAAGTCCGGCATTTTAAGGACGGGTTTGTGACAAAGTATGATCTTCATACTGTCGAAGCTCACTTGATCCTTCTTATCGCAGAGTAATTTCTGGGGTTGTGAATTTTTCAGTTTTTCTGTTAGGTTAGTGGCCATGGTGGAATAGTTCCGGATGAACCTCCTATATAGTCAGTTAATCCTAAGAAGGCACGGAGGTCTTGTTTGGTCTTGGATGTAGGTGTTAGTTGGACCGCCATTAACTTTCTCAGTTTGGGGTTGAACTAGGCCATTCCCAGAGAAAAATCTGAGATACTTTACAGTGTATTGGGCCAGATGACATGTTCGAGGGTTTGCTTTTAAATTGGCTCTTCTGAGCGCCCGGGCGTTCGAGTACAGATGATGCATGTGTTCGGGCCAGCCATCACTGTGAACCTCTATGTTATCCAGATAGGCCCCACAGAACGCTGAGTATGGTTTTAGTACTTTGTCCATCAGCTGCTGAAAAGTGTCTGGAGCTCTATGTAGGCAAAGTGTAAGACCTTAAATTGGAATAAGCCTTGTAGAGTTGAAAAGGCTGTATTTTCCTTATCGTCTGGATTCAACAGTACTTGCCATTAACCTTATGTCAAGTGTGGTGTCGATATATACTTAGCCGAACCTAGTTTTACGATTTGGCCATCAATACTGGCCATAGGATAGTTGTCAAAATTCAAAATAGAAATACCTCGGTAAACTCTGATAGCAAGTCAAGGGGCTTTTTTTCCTCCAGACTTTATAAGGACCATGCCCAGCCCCACAAATATGAGGTTTATCTGCCCCTTTTACTCCCCAAAAATAAAAATAGGGAGTGAAAATGCTCCCAACAAAAAATAGGAAACACACATGTTGAATATTATCCGCCGTGCATGGGGAAGTGCATGTAGTACTGCTTGATTGAAAAAGTAAACGTGTCTTTAAATGTGCATGAATAACTAGGTGCAAAGAAATAATTATTACCAAAACGTGTCTGTTTTCTAGTTGAAACATATGTTTACCCACTTATAAAATACTCTCATTTGATTTATATTTATGCTTCGTAAAAAATCATTTTACTCCCAACTTTAAAAAATAGGGAGTTAAATACTCTCATCTCCTAATCCTATCTGGAGCACTGACCATGGCAATTGGAAATCATCTTATTCTCCGATGTTGGTAAGAGAGCTAAGACTGACTGTCCTGCTGAAAATGAACAGTGTACAGCCTGTTTATAATAAACTGCTTGTTGTTGTTCTTGGCCTTTTCCTAGATGTTTTCTTAAAATTTCTCTTACCTGCCATATGCGTTTCCAACTTCTGAGCGGTATGGGAAATTGGTAAAATTGCCTCCTCTCTTTCCTCCCAGGTTTCCCTTAGCATGTCTAACTCATCCCACGATTCCATCCAATAGAATAGCTACAGGGAATATGCGTGTGGGTTCTTCCGGATTATGAACAAGGCCCAGGGTATCATGACATCCCAGTCTTTCCCATTGGTTTCCACCAAAATTTGCAAGATTTTCTTTTAACTTTGGATTAAAACATTCTACCAAACCATCTGTCTGGGGGTGACAGACCGACATTCGTAGGGTTTTGATTTTAAGCAATTCTTTGACCTCGTGCATTAAGCGGGACATGAAGGTAGTGCCTTGGTCATTAAGGATTTCCTTTCAAAATCTTACCTTAGACAAAAAAGGGTAACACATGTTTTAGTATCTACTGGTTAGTGTTACTGCGCATGGGGAAAGGCTTCTGAATATTGAGTAGCCTGCTCCACAATCAGTAAACCAAAAGACCCGTGAGAACCTCTTAGTCCCTAAACATAGGAATACAGATACAGAATTTCTATATTCAATGAAGTACTCGAGCCAGAGCCGCCACGTATCAAGATTATTGAAGAAGAATTGGAGACTCATCCAACTTGATCCTCGGATGAGTAATCTCTTTGCAAAGGTGCCCATGATTGCCTATAGCAGAGGCAGAAATTTCTGTGACCAGTTGTTCAAAGCGGGAAAACAATCAAAATCTAAACAATTGGTTCTACACAAACATAAAAACAGTACTTTTCCTTGCTTGAGTTGCAATAACTGTAACAACATTATGAAGGGAATATATGTAAGACACCCCCGCTCAGGTAACAAAATTGAGTTTAGGGATTTTGCTACCTGTGATAGTAGCTGCATAATTTATGGATTAAGCTGCCCATGTGGAATTGTCTATGGTGGACAGATCACAAGACGTGCGAAAGAAAGGTGGAACAAACACAAAAGTAATATCCACACACACAATAACAAGTCACCAGTTACCAGACATTTCACCGACCAAAGACACACAATATCCCAATTGCGATGTGAAGTACTTGAAGTGGTGCGCAGGCCTTTGAGAGGTGGTGATCTCAACAAGAAGCTAACACAAAGAGAACTTATATGGATAGCCAAGTTGGATTCTCTACATCCCAGCGGGATGAATGAAGAATTCTACTAGGGAGCTTTCCTATAAGACATTTGAAGTGGATATTCAGCCTGTCTAACTCTCATTATCTTTAAAATATGCTACAGAACCTGTCCATGATGTAAGCTATCTATTCACAGTGTTTGACATATCCTTGTATCAAAGTCCAAGCCTGTGACCCTTAGCATGTCCCTACAGTGCTCGCAACCATGTCTATATCATATGGATAGTCTAATAGATCATTATCTATTAATGATGATCATGCCTGGAAGGCTAAGTAAAGTCAAATAGGTCCAATAGATACTTTGTGTCCATAGCATACTATGTTGTATAACCAACACCTGATAATGCTGTTGGCAAACAGACTGTCAGATTGTGAATATGTATTATAAATTCCATCTATGAATGCGGATACACCATGGATGGTTATGAATAGCTATTAACGTATATAAGTCATACTGTGTCTAAAACTAGGTTATACAACTTAAAACTGACAAAGCCTCTGACCGGTACATCACTAGATTGTGAATATGTTGAGGTTTTACTTTAACAACTGGATTTCTAATATATTGCTGATTACAAATTTGCAACTTTATTTGAGATCTACCTGACAGATCTGTTATTCCCCCACATGGCTTCCACTATGGGAAGAGATGCCTGTAGATGATTGATTTCCTCACTTATCCCATAGCTGAATGACCTTGGCATAGGGATACACTTTGAATCTTTCCATCAAGCATTATTATTACTATTACATAATTGAGTTGTTTTCCAAGCTAGAATGATCTAGATGTACAAGCAATCTGACATCTATATCATTGACAGGTTAAGAGACTAGCCATGTATCTGTATGGCCTATGATATGCTCTTACAATTTTGTCCCATAGATCATAGCAGTAGCATTGATATATATTTACATTTGTATGCATTAAACTGCATCACTTCATTTATCTGCAGTCGCTTAATGCTTAACATGACACATTACATCAACATATCTTAAGCATAATCTCTGCTACATATGTACTTTTGTATGCATTATATTGCATCACTGGATGATTTGCTGTTGCCCATTACTCTAATTTTATGATTCTCTACACCAATAGCTCTTATTTACACAGCACACGTTCGTGCTCCTCAATATTATTCTATGCGCAGTAAAGAAGGCATGATCTACCTAGGGCAGCAATTTTTGAACCGCTGGCTCCCGCATCGCGAGTAGCCAGCGTTTATCATTATAATACAAAGAAAAAAGGATGTTAAGGTCCTCCATTAATAGTTTTTCATGCAATTATGGCTAGCTAATAGCCTTGTACAGGCCTAGACCTGTATGCAGTTTATACCTTTAACAGTATTGATCATATGAAATACCCCACTTTGACAGCATGCCTTATATCTGATTTCATCTAGATATTATCTCTGGCTGACCCCAAGAGACTTATTATAATCGATGTGGATATTTATTTATGGAAGATTGCTACATATTAGATCCTATCCATAATGGTAAGATTTCTCTACACCTATTCCCTATACTGTGGAGGACGATCCAGAGGTTCCACCTCTGATGGTGGATTTCCACAGACGTGTACACACCTTCTTTGTAGACTTTGAATACATATATTACCCTGCAGTGATACTCTCTATTATACAGATTCTATGTAGATATAATTACTTATTGGCCTGATTACAAGAGGCACCTTACTATTGATGTAGAAACCTACTCAAGGAAGATACCGTTCTAATATTCACTCTACCATTGATTGGAAGGTAATGCAGTTTGCCTCTCACTATAGCTGAATACCCTGTAGTGGGCACAATTAGGACATTTTGACCGTATTCCCCTCATTTCTCTTGTTTCCTAGTGTGACTACTTCACCCTGCAGAGCTTGACAGCAGCTTTTACTCTTTACCCATAAGAAGAAGCCCATGGGACTTTTGGGTATTCTAACCTACTTAATCCAGGTGAATATTACTCCTCAACATAGGAGAATATGCCTCTTGTATACTCAGTTCTACACTGAGAGCAGATAGATGAGACATATAAGCTAATGAATTTTGTTCTTGATTTATAGACATGAAATTTAAGATTCCGGATTTATGATGTACATATTTTGCTCCTGAAAAAGTGTAATCACCCGAAACGCGTAGAGTTCAGAACATATTATTTGAAGATTACATTTTTTGTTCCTAAATTTTATTTCTCATTAAAAGATTTGTGCGTTTTACACTGCGGGTTTGTGTATAGAATGTATTTTACATCTTTATTGACATAATAGCTAAAAATGTGACTGTTAGTTTAGTGGTATGCAGGGGGCTCGAAGGTCCTTAAGCTTAGTTATGACTCTTACCTTTCCTTTCTCAGTGAGCACTGTATCATTCCTCTGGGCAAAGGCTATGTCGGGTATGGTGTAACCTCTTCTACCTCTTCTTTACGAGCCTCCACTATGAGACGATCTGCCCCTCTGAACCCTCTTGAACCTCAACCTCTTGGAGTGTGGGGAACATGTTTTTTTCAAGAACCCCTTGGGCAACTTTCTCTCCCTCTTTTGCTGTATAGGATTGTTCCCATTGTTAGAAGGATTTTCATATCACCTCGTAAGTCCGGGTCAATAAGGCCTGTGTGAGGAGTCAGGAAGCAGACACGGACATAGAGGAGTCATGTTTTTGGTTACATACTTTTATTTAAAAATAAAGGGGTTGGAAAATACCTCACTATCCCTAATCTAGGAGGTATTTCCATACCTCAACCAAAACTAAGGGTCTTTCCTGTGTCAAGATTTCCAAAGCAAAAATGTCCAGTGTCCGAAATGGCATCCTAGCGCTTACATTCTAAAAAGTAACTGTAAGGTGTAAAGGATATTGGGCCTCATTATGAGGGTGGCAGCATGGAAATAAGGGTGCCGGTAGCAATGTAACAGCACCCTTTCCGGACCGCCACACTCTGACACTGCGGGTGGGGGCTGTTACACTGGGCAGGTCTGACCTGCCGGGCGCAATGGCCCCCGGATGACAGAGTCTTCACAGAAGCACCATACTGTCAACAACGGTGCCGGTGCTTCTGTGCACCCATTCCCATGGAGTCCCAGGACTTCAAGGAAATGGGACACTTCCCAAATCTGCAGCCTGATATCCCGGGCCGCCCGGACTTGTAATGTCACTCTGGCACCCAGTGTTACGAGGACGGCAGTAACTACCGGCGGGTTACAGCCGTCCTTGTAATGAGGCCCATTATCTTTGGCCGTGAAAGTGCACAAAATGTTCAAATCCAGCCATAGGTATAAATCGGCCCCAAAAAAATTAAACTGGTTAATATTCACGGTTCCAGGGAACGCTCCACCAAAACAAAAGTGCAAAAAAAGATATTCAAGTTCTTTGTAGAGTAAGAGGACAGCTCCCTCCTCTTTGTGTCGCAATCTACTGCTGGGGAAATGACTCCCTTCCCCAGGTTTCTTTCCACCTTTTTTTTTTAAACTCTTTTTATTGGCATTTCGTAATCAAAGGTTGCAGGTTAGGAAGCATCACATTTTAAGTTCCAGGTTCACACTGTCTCAACTCAATGTCACAAGTCTTGTTGGGTTGGCTTTGTCATTGGTACATCATTCCCTTTACCCTGAGAGGTGTTCGCTGGGGTTTCCCGGCCCGATTGCCCACATATCTGTTGTGCGATCGACTTGTGTGTGTTTGTGGTGTGACAGATTTGTGGGCATGTGTGTGCTCCTTCTCTCCATGCCGTGGCGTGTGGAGTAGGTACAAGTGTTTAGAGGTATTTTCTTTACGGTGCAGGGGTATCTTCTTCCTCCTGACTTAGTAAGTAATGAATTTACGGGTCTCATACATTGTAGGGGGCAGAGCGATAGGACGTTAAGCCCCTATATCCTGTCTCCATATCGTTGCATCTTGTTACATCTACTTGCCAGTCCTCTATTTTTGGAGATCCTGGGCCCTTCCTGCGAATTGCCACCCTTCTCTTTGCCAATAGTAGGAGCAGGGGCGTTGCTAGGGGGGGCTAAGGGGGCTAAAGCCCCTGATCTTTTGGTTGTAGCCCCGGATAGAATCTCAGGAGCTACAGCCAAAAGACTAGCTAGCCCCCAGTCCCAACAGTTCCGACAGCAGCTTAGCCCCGGGTCTTTTCCAGACCTAGCAACTCCCCTGAGTAGGAGTAACCCAATTAGTCGTCTCCTACCCTTAAGGCTACATTTGGTGTACCCCATGAGGGCTGTCATGGGATTTAGTTCCAGCTCTTCCCCAAGAATGTCCCCCACAACTTTGTAGATTGCCGTCCAGAAGGCGTGCACTGTAGGGCATTCCCATGCTATATGTAGGAAGTCGGCTCCTGGCTCATTGCATCTGTTGCAGTGTATTAGCTTGTAATTGTCATTTATCGCTGTCGGGTACCCACACAGTAGTATTTCCATTCCCCCCACTTATTTCATGCCCTAGTGAGCGTTCCCACATCTCACTAGGAGATGCCACCTGTGGTTTGAATTCCTGACACATAGCGTACATGCATGAGACCACCCTTCTGTGAAGCCCCCCGAAGATCATCCTGTCTAGTACCGGAGCCACTGTTTCTGCTCTGGGAAGTTCGAGAGTGCCGCCTGGATGGCTATATTCAGTCTGTAATACAAAAACACAACTAGAGGGCTAAGGTCCCCCTTTGTTTTTAGTTCCTCAAGTGTGATGAATTTCTCTTCAGGGAATATATCGCATAATTTGTGCACTTCCAATTTCCGCATGAAATTAACAAAGCTTTGTTCTGAGGTTAGTGGGATATTAGGGGTGAACACAACCGGCATTCCCGGGGAGTAAAGGACCTCAGTCCTTGGCCTGTGTTCAATCCGTGTCCAAGCGTCACATGTGGGCTCCACCATGTTTCTGGGCCGGCGTCCCTTGTTGGGAGCGTTAAGGATACTGGGTCGTAACAAGAAGGGGGCCGCTAATGCCCTTTCTATTTCTACGTGCCTCCTCTCGGCTTGACCACTGAACCAATAAAGGGCAAACCCGGCCCCCGCCAATGTATAGTAAGTTTCCAGATCTGGGACTGCTAACCATCGTCTGTAGATTGATGCTGTCAATTTGTCCCACAAGATTCTAGGGTGTTTACCTGCCCAAATGAAATGAGTGATTGTGGACTTCACCTCCTGAAAGATGTCAGAGGAGATTGCTATGGGCACATTAAGGAACACATATAGAAATCGGGGGAGCAGTAGCATTTTAATGAGGGAGATCCTGCCATATAGATTGAGTGGTAAATTCTTCCATCTAGTGGTCGCCTCTTTTGCCTTGTCAAGAACTTTTCGGTAGTTACTTTAGAATATTGTGGGCACATCTCTTGATATCATGACTCCTAAGTACCGGGTTTGTGTGGTGTGCCATTGGAACCCCCATTTATCAATATACTGTTTCACACTGTTCGTTAACGGAAAGAGATCTGATTTTGTTGCGTTGATCATGGGGCCAGAGAAAAGCCAGAATTGGACCACATCCTCCATGATGGGATCCAGGTTCTGCTCCGGGTCCCTGATGAAACAGCACCATGTCATCGGTGTATAACGAGATGACCATCCTGTGTTGGAAGAGCTGAATGCTCCTGTGTATGTGGGCCTCCCTGCCCCTCTCTGCCAGGGGTTCAATCGCCAGGGCAAACAGGAGTGGCGAGAGGGGGCATCCCTGTCTTGTGCCCCTACCAATATTTATTCCTGGGGTGAGTCGACTGTTCACCCTCACTTTGGCTCTGGGTGATTCGTATAGAAGTGCTACCATGGCAATGTATTGCTCCCCCAGCCCCATTCTGCGCAGGACAGTGAACAAGAAGGGCAACTCCACTGAATCGAACACTTTAGTAGTGTCTAGTAGTGCTACCACCACACTACAGCCGAGATCAGCCCAAACAGTCTCCTTATCCCGAAGGACGTGGAGCGGCCCAGAATGAATCCCGCTTGGTCAGTTTTAACCATCTTAGTCATTAGGGATGCTAACCTGGAGGCTAGTATTTTGGCTAATGTCTTAGTATCCAGATTTATGAGGGAGAAGGGCCTATATAACGCACAGTCATTGAGCGGTTTGCCTGGTGTAGGCAGAATTTTACAAGGGCCTCCCTCAGGGATTCTGGGAGTTTCTCCTCTCGGATACTTTGCTCGTACATTTGCAGGAGATATGGCCCTATCTTGGACGTGTAGTATTTACAAAATTCGGCCCCAAAACCATCAAGTCTAGGGGCTTTCCTGGACAGCAGGCATTTGATGGCCGTCAACACCTCTTCCAACATTATTGGGCAGTTTAGTCCCTCGCTGTCCACATCTGAGCACCAGTATAGGGCTGTCTGGTCTAAGTATTCTTCTATTTCTGCTTGAGTGGCCTTTTTTGTGGGACGAGTACAGGTCCGTGTAGAAGCTACCAAACTCCTGAGTGATCCCAGCATCATCAAATCTTTCTATTCCTTGTCAGTCTATCACTGATGTGACCTGCCCCTTGTGTGTTTCCAACCTTGTGGTTCTTGTCAGTAACCTCCCAGGTTTGTGTCCTTGCCCGTATTGCAACCCAGCATCCTCGCCTCCCTACATGCCAGCCTCTTAAACTGTCCCAGTAGTTGCCTAGTTTCGGCCTGCCACTTGGGGGTCCCCGGGTCCCCGCTGCCTGCAACACACCAAGGTTGGACTCCACCGAGTCTAGCGCTCACCTGATCTGCCTAAGCATACCGACCTCCTTGGCAATGCATTCCCAATAGATCACATACTTGAAGCTTTCCCAGAGGTTCCCCACTGATTCCACTGAGCCCACATTAATCTCGAAGAACGTATCTAGAGCGTTCCCTATTTCGTCGCAGAACAATGTATCCGTCAGTGCCTCCCCTTTGAACCACCACGTTTTCCTCTCTCCCCCTCCCTGATAATTCTATCTAATAGTACCGGTGTATAGTCTTAGAGGGTATGTGATAATGAAACTTCAGGAGACAGGCGGATGCTAAAACAATATTTATTCTAATGGGTAAAGGGTCCTTAACAAAACAAAGAGTATCGTCCTCTGGTTTCCTTCACCAGTGTTTGGCCCTTCCAATGTAGATTGAAGCAAGTCCCAAATTTGTCCTATATAGTGGTGTCCGGATAGGCCCACCACTCCGATCTTCGTTCCTCGTCCTCTTCTCTTTCCTGGAAAATGAGAGAACCACCTCAGTTTCATTTGGTACGCTTTTAAAGGGTTCCCTAGGTTCAAGTCCCCACCAATCAGCATCAGCATCAGCCTTGTCTGGCTTACACCTTATTGGCTGCTGAGGGGTTGTCCCGCCTCCCTTAAAGGCTGCCGTGCTAGCGTACACCATTTCCTGTTTCCCGAGACCTGGAAAACGCCAGAGGCGATCACGTGATCGCAACTGCGATCGCGTTGGGTATGGGCGTGCTCTGGGTGCCTTCCAGCCGCAACCCGCTCCGGGGCCGCCGCGGGGCACGCCACGCTGAAGGGCCGGTCGTCCCCACTCCACGCCGCCATGGAGTGCCTGCGCCCTCGTCCCCCCTCCTTCGGGGTCGGGCCTCCCGTCAGGTGAGTGCAGCTGTGATGCGCCGCATTTCCGAGCAGCGGCTCACGTTCCCTCGCTCTCGGCGTTTATGACAGCCGAGAGCGGAGGAGCCGACCCGCGGTTCCCAGGGCCCCCGATCACCGGTGCAGCCAACATATCCTGCTGGCGTCGAGGCGTATCCCCACACATCCCCACCCCAGTCCCAGGCCGTTCGGGCCGGGAAGCACACCTAGACAGGTAGTCGGCCACCAGCTGACACCTGGCCGGTTTGTGCAACGTGAGGAAGTCAAAAGGCTGGAGGGAGAGGAACCAGCGGAGCACCCTCTGGTTGGTATCTTTATGTTGCGCAAGCCACTGCAAGGGGGCGTGGTCTGTGTACAAGGTGAACCGGCGACCCAATAGGTAGTACTTAAGGGAGTCGATGGCCCATCGGATGGCCAAACATTCTTTCTCAATGGTTGAATAGGCAGCCTCATGAGGCAGCAACTTCCGGCTGATGAAGCACACAGGACGTAGGGCATCCCCCCAGTCTTGTGAGAGTACAGCCCCTAAACCCTGGTTCGAGGCGTCTGTTTGTAGGTAGAAATGTTTTTGAAAGTCCGAGCAACAAAGTACAGGATTCGATGAAATCCTATGTTTCAGGAGTTTTATGGCGTTCAGGGCGCTCGGGTTGTTGATTAGGTTTGGAACACCTTTGAGCCTTAAAGCATCGGTCAAGGGGGCAGCCACCGAGGAGAAGTCAGGAATGAACCTCCTGTAATATCCAACGAGCCCCAAGAACGCTCGGATCTGTTTCCGGTTGGTGGGAGTCGGAATATCGTGTATAGCCTGAGTCTTGGATAGTTGTGGTTTCAGGACACCCCCACCCACTATGTGCCCCAGGTATTTGGTTTCATGGGTTCTGATCGTGCTTTTCTTTGGGTTTATATGCAAACCAGCCCTATGCAGATCGGCAACCACTAGTTCCAGATGGTTCAGATGGGCTTCCCAGGACTTGCTATACACCACAATGTCATCCAGATAAGCGGCTGCATATCCGTCATGTGGTCGTAAGATGATATCCATTAACCTCTGGAACGTGGCGGGGGCGCCGTGTAGTCCAAAGGGCAGAACCTTGTATTGATAGAGTCCCCTTGGTGTGGAAAAGGCGGTTTTCTCCTTGTCCTGGGAACACAAGGGGATCTGCCAATATCCCTTGGTTAGATCTAGGGTGCTTAGAAAGAGGGCCGCTCCGAGGCCTTCCAAGAGCTCGTCCATCCGCGGCATAGGATACGCTTCGTATTGGGAAATTGTGTTTAGTTGTCTGTAGTCCATACAGAAGCGGACGGACCCGTCCGGCTTGGGAACCAGAACTATGGGGGATGACCATACGCTGTTGGAGGGCTCAATGATATCCATCCGCAGCATTTCGTCTACTTCTGAACTGATGACTCTTCGCCTGGCTTCGGGGATTTGATATGGCCTAAGCCTTATGGTTTTTCCGGGTTCTGTGTTGATCCCGTGTTCCAATATTCTGGTCCGACCGGGCAACGTAGAAAAGGCATCGGCATAGGGGAATAATTTGTCCATGACGTCTGATTTCATGTTCGGGGAGAGGACATCGCCCCAATTGATGGCTTCGAGGGTGTCAGGAACGGTGTTCACGGTTTCCTCTGATTCTGGTTCCTCGGGTTCTGTGAAGGCACTCAGACTCGGCTCGCTCCACTCCTTCAGAAGGTTGATGTGATAAACCTTGTCGGTTGTGGTCCTATCAGGTTGATGCACCCGATAAGTCACTGGGCTGAGCACGTCCGTGATTTTGTATGGCCCTCTCCATCTGGCCAATAGCTTGTTTGCAGACGTAGGAAGGAGTACCAGTACTTGGTCTCCGGGTTTGAAGGTCCTCATTCGGCTCCCTTTATTATAGTTCTTCTCTTGGGTCGTTTGAGCCTGGCTGAGGTTTGCTTCGGCCAAGGTACGCAGAGCTGTCAGATGGGTTTTTAGCTCCTCAGTGTATTCAATGAGTGATACCTCTTCGCTGGCTTCCCATTCTTCTTTAACCAGATCCAATATCGTCCGGGGTTGTCTTCCGAATAGCAGTTCAAAGGGGGAGAAACCAGTGGAAGATTGGGGTCTATCCCTTAATACCATCAACACCAGAGGCAACACCCGATCCCAATTCTTCGCGTCCGGCCCTGTCACCCTCTTCAGCATTTTCTTGATGGTCTGGTTATACCGTTCAACCAGTCCATCGGTCTGGGGATGGTATACTGAGGTTCTCATTTGTTTGACCTGGAGATTCTCACATACTTGCCGTAGGAGGGCGGACATGAAATTCGTACCCTGGTCTGTGATTATTTCCGAAGGCAACCCCACTCGTGCAAAAAACGGAATAAGCTGATCACACAAAACTCTGGCGGATGTCCCCTTTAGGGGAAATGCTTCCGGGTATCGGGTGGCATAGTCGACGATCACTAACAGATATCTATACCCCCTGCTAGCAGGTTCCAAGGGACCGACAATATCCATGCCGATTCTCTGGAAGGGAACTGTTATGAGAGGCATTTTCTGTAGTGGCGCCTTTGCTGGTAGGACACCGCTGGTCAATTGGCATGTGGGGCAGTTTTTACAGAACTGCGCCACTTCCCCGTATATGCCTGGCCAGTAAAACCGCTTCAATAGGTTCTGCTGGGTCTTGAGGGAAGCCATATGGCCGCCACAGGGATGGTTGTGAGCCAGTTGTACAACTATGGCACGATGTTTTTTTGGTAGTACCAATTGCTCCTTGGCGACTTCATCCTCGCCCTTATATCTTCGATATAGTAGACCCCGGCGTAATAGGAACCCTGGTCCCTTACTTAGATCAGGTTCCCCATCTTGTGTTGCCCTTTCTCGTGCTACCCGTAGGGTTGGGTCAGTTAGGGTCTCCCCCCTAAGGCTGTCTTCATTCTCCTCCAAATTCCAATCGATGGGTCTGGTCATGTAACTAACCTGAAATCTTTCCATCCGGGTTCGTCTTTTATGTCCTGGCACAGGGATCAGGGAAGCAGAGTCTGACGCTGGGGTGCCGGAATCGCGCGGAATTCTCTTTCCCTCCAGGGCATTCATGGCCTGTTCAAAGCCAGGCAGGTCGGTCCCTATAACTACCAGGGCAGGCAGACACGGCAGGACGGCAGCCCTCAAGGGAGTGGTTGTGTCGTTTAGTTCTACCACCACATTCTTCATTGGATACCGCGTTACATCCCCATGGATACATCTAATGGGTACTGTTATATTAGATAAATAGTGAGCGTTACTCACGGTTGGTGATATGGCGGTCTGCCGGCTGCCGCTGTCAAGTAGAGCGCGCGATGGTCTGCCATCCACCCGGATGTCCACCACATAGGGACCCGGGATGCTGTCCTCCGACCCAGGGCTCAGGTATCCGATGTCCATCGGTTCGGCTGGTCTCCTTCTAGGGCAGAACCTGGCTATATGGCCCCATTCATTGCACTCGTAGCATTGCGGTTGCTTGTATCCTGGTGCTGCCAATGGGTGTTTTTCCTCACCTCCTGTTTTTTTGTCTTCCGGTTTTCTGGAGCTGTCGTCGGCGTGTCTCCACCTCGTGGGTAGGGTCCTACCACTCCGGAATGCAAGGGGGTCGGATATCGGGATTGCTATCCGGGCTGTTATTCCAGCTGGCTGCATCTTGTGGTGACCCACCTTCTGGTATGCTGAGGCGATATCTACCGCCTCAGTCAAGGAGGGCCGGTGATGCTGTCTAACCCACCTCTGCATCTGTCCTGGTAGGGCTTCGATGAATTGCTCCAGGATGATCTTGTCGAGGACGGGTTGATTCGCTGGGGTGGGAGGTAGCAGCCATTTTTCGACCAAGTCTTTTATACGATAGTTTAGCTGGCGCGGGCTTTCCCCCACCCTGAGTCTGGTCTCTCTCAGCTGTATCCGGTAAGCCTCTTCATCTAGGCCTAGACGATCCAGGACTGCGGCCTTAATTTCTCCGTAGGGAGTGCTGCCATTGGGGTTAACCGCCTGATAGGCACCCTGCATCACCCCGGATAGCAGGGGGGCGACATACTGTCCCCAACGGTCCGGAGGCCATTGCGCATTCCTGGCGATCCTCTCAAAACTGGTAAAAAAGAAGGCAGGATCTTCCCCCTCCTTATATTTCTGGAGTAGAGCTGATGGCACCAATGGTTGGTTTCTGACGTTGGCCACCACATCAGTGAGACGGGCTATGGTCTCGTGTTGTTTGTCCTGGGCTGTGGTTTGTATGGTGCCCTGCAGCTGGATGGCCTGCTGGAAGGCTTGTCTATCGGCAGCCGCCTGTTGGGTTTGCAGCTGTATTAATTGTTGCAGCTGCTGCTGCCCCTCCGATAGCGTTTTGATCAGTGCCTCCATGACGTTGTCGGTATCCCACCTTCGTCGCCAGTGTGATAATGAAACTTCAGGAGACAGGCGGATGCTAAAACAATATTTATTCTAATGGGTAAAGGGTCCTTAACAAAACAAAGAGTATCGTCCTCTGGTTTCCTTCACCAGTGTTTGGCCCTTCCAATGTAGATTGAAGCAAGTCCCAACTTTGTCCTATCTCGTGGTGTCCGGATAGGCCCACCACTCCGATCTTCGTTCCTCGTCCTCTTCTCTTTCCTGGAAAATGAGAGAACCACCTCAGTTTCATTTGGCGCGCTTTTAAAGGGTTCCCTAGGTTCAAGTCCCCACCAATCAGCATCAGCCTTGTCTGGCTTACACCTTATTGGCTGCTGAGGGGTTGTCCCGCCTCCCTTAAAGGCTGCCGTGCTAGCGTACACCATTTCCTGTTTCCCGAGACCTGGAAAACGCCGGAGGCGATCACGTGATCGCAACCGCGATCGCGTTGGGTATGGGCGTGCTCTGGGTGCCTTCCAGCCGCAACCCGCTCCGGGGCCGCCGCGGGGCACGCCACGCTGAAGGGCCGGTCGCCCCCACTCCACGCCGCCATGGAGTGCCTGCGCCCTCGTCCCCCCTCCTTCGGGGTCGGGCCTCCCGTCAGGTGAGTGCAGCTGTGATGCGCCGCATTTCCGAGCAGCGGCTCGCGTTCTCTCGCTCTCGGCGTTTATGACAGCCGAGAGCGGAGGAGCCGACCCGCGGTTCCCAGGGCCCCCGATCACCGGTGCAGCCGGTGCAGCCAACATATCCTGCTGGCGCCGAGGCGTATCCCCACAGGGTATAAGCCAGAATAGTGACCTCCTCGACTGTCCCCAATAGTGCCTGGGATATTAAGAAGTCGTCCAGCTGTGACGTTGTGCCATGGACCGAGGAATGAAAGGTGTATTGTCGTGCTCCTTGGTTCTTAAGCCTCCACACATCCTCTAATTCCCTACATCTGAACCATTCCCACTAACTCGCTTTGGCTTTTTGTGGGGGGTTGGGGTCGAGGCCGTTGTGTGATCTAATGCCGAGTCCAGGACCTCGTTAATTCGCCTGCCCAGATTATGTCCCCAGATGGGGTGTCTCACAATTGTCTATTAAACTACTCTAGGTTTGCTACTGTGTCTTTATTAGGCGCAAAATAGTTAATCAGACTGTACAGGCGTCCCTGTATCGTACCCCGTGCTATCAAATCCCTCCCCTCACCATCCCTTATCACGGAGATTGGGTTCAACCCCACCGTGCTATGAATGAGGGTGCATACCCCTCTCGCATAGGAGGAGTAAGATAAAAAGAACATGTGGCTCCCCCAGGACTTGCCAAAACTCACCTCAATAGCTGTCGTGAGGTGCGTCTCCTGTAGAAACGCAATGCCTTCTTGGTGATGCTGCTAGTAGAGAAGGACCTGCAGCCTTTCAACGGGCAGTTCAGCCCCCGTCCATTCCATGTCAGGTATCTGATCGACACAGCCATATGCCCATGTGTCATTCACCTTTTTCTAGACTTTTTTTCCCGGATGCAGATATGACCTGAACCGATGTTCGCAGCCTCCCCTTCCATTTTCACCTTGGTCTTGTAAATGTTGTGTTGCTCCCCCTCCATCCCAATGCCCTCCTCCTCCTCCACCAACACCCCCAACTGTCAGTTACGTACACCCCCCCAACCTCCCCTCCCCATTCTGTCCTCCCCAACTTCCCAGCATGTAAGTAATGAACCTGCTTCCGCTTGGGTGACAGCCAGTGGCCAAATCGCATCTCCTCACTACCAGTGAAAGGGTCCGTCACTGTCCCCTCCGTCCTCCCTCTGTGATTCATTGTCCATGGATGTTCATGGGTTGTGGGTATATCACTATGATCCTAGTCATTGTTCCCCCTGAGTCTCCGGTTCTGCAGTATGCCCCCCTTGTGTTCCACTCGGAGCTTGGCCGGGAACATCATGGTATAGCGGATATCCCGGTCACGCAGCCGTTTCTTCACATCTATGTATGTGCGTTGCGATGCTTGAACCTGATCAGAGAAGACTAGGAAAATCTTTATTGTGTCTCCCTTGTATGTCAGGGGTCCTTTCTCCCATGCTTTCCGTAGCGCTGAATCCCTGTCCCTGTAGTTTAGCATACGAGCGATGATTAGCCATGGTGGTGCCCCTGGGATTGGCTTCCTGCCACTGGGGATCCGGTGCGTCCTTTCCACCACGAAGATGTCCAGAAAAACCTTCCCGTCCCAGCGCTTCCCCCAGGATCTCCTCCACCACTGTTTCCACATTGCGTTGGTCCGATGTATCGGAAACAGCAATTATTTGCAGGTTATTTGTTCTGGACCTCGATTCCAGGTCTTCGTACTTCTCTGAAAGCTCCTATAAGGTCTTCTTCATTTGCTGCAAGTCTCTAGGTGTCGTGGTTGCCTCGTCCTCAACCACTGAGATCCTTCCCTTTACTTCGTCCAGCCTCTCCCCATGTTTATCCAGGCGGACCTGCATGTGGTCCACCTTGCATGTCAATGTATCAATTTTCTCATTCAGAGATTGTATGCTACTTTGCAGCTGGCTGAACATTTCTTTTAAGTCATGGAGTGCAGTAGCTGTGTCGTGAGAGACTGGTGTGGTGCTACCCTTGGAGGATTCCATCACTTCGCTCTGTCGCGGTTGTGGGGCAGCTTCAAACTGGAGCTTGGTTTGTTGTTTGATGCTCTTATTTGCTTTGGCCATTTTCAGTTTCATTGTTATACACCAGGGTCTCTCTCCTTTAGATTGATCCCCCTTGTATGTGATGCACCGCGCCTAGTGGATGTGGACGTTGCCTATTGGGCGCCTTGGAATGCAGTGTTGCGTGCCTTGCGAATTGTGCTCTGGTTGTCCTGGGCTTACGTCGTGCCTGCTGAGGATGCCTCTGCGCCTGGGCTGCCGCAGTGGGCGACTGGTCAGTTGTGCGACCCTAGGCCTGAGTTTCTCCCTGTTACCTAGCGGAAGGGAATGAGTGGTGGGTTATTCCCCTTTAGGCTCCCATATTTGTGAAATGTCTCTAGTGGCTGTGAGGTTCTTTGGAGATTCTGGACCAGGGGGGTGAATGTATAGCCTCTCAAATGTAGCTGTCATAAGCTTCTGAGCTCCGTTCACTGTTCACACCGCTGATCAAGCACCAGACTCTCTCCAGAGGGGTTCCCGGGGTGAGCCACCTTTGATGCCTGTCCAGAAGCAAGGACGCCTGTGTCTGCCTGTTGGAGTTTATGGAGGATGTGGCCGTAGCAGTGTCTGGCCCTTGCTCATGCTTTGAAAAGGTTATGGTCTCCGAACCTGCAATGCAGACATTGACTTCAGGTCCCAGCAGAGTGAGCGGTCGGAGCCGTGCAAAGATTGTACCAGGAGGGTGATTCTTCTGTGTTGCCCTCACCCTAGGTCATGAGGTCCACTGGCCTCTTGCACCCGGCCTCCCCGATGCCAGGTCACTTATAGTGGAATAGGTACTGCGTCAGCCAATTTCCAGATTCATTAATATGTATCTGCCCGCATGTCAACGTATCAATTTTTTCATTCAGAGATTGTATGCTACTTTGCAGCTGGCTGAACATTTCTTTTAAGTCATGGAGTGCAGTAGCTGTGTCGTGAGAGACTGGTGTGGTGCTACCCTTGGAGGATTCCATCGCTTCGCTCTGTCGCGGTTGTGGGGCAGCTTCAAACTGGAGCTTGGTTTGTTGTTTGATGCTCTTATTTGCTTTGGCCATTTTCGGTTTCATTGTTATACACCAGGGTCTCTCTCCTTTAGATTGATCCCCCTTGTAGGTGATGCACCGCGCCTAGTGGATGTGGACGTTGCCTATTGGGCGCCTTGGAATGCAGTGTTGCGTGCCTTGCGAATTGTGCTCTGGTTGTCCTGTCCTGGGCTTGCGTCGTGCCTGCTGAGGATGCCTCTGCGCCTGGGCTGCCGCAGTGGGCGACAGGTCAGTTGTGCGACCCTAGGCCCGAGTTTCTCCCTGTTACCTAGCGGAAGGGGGAATGAGTGGTGGGTTATTCCCCTTTAGGCTCCCATATTTGTGAAATGTCTCTAGTGGCTGTGAGGTTCTTTGGAGATTCTGGACCAGGGGGGTGAATGTATAGCCTCTCAAATTTAGCTGTCATAAGCTTCTGAGCTCCGTTCACTGTTCACACCGCTGATCAAGCACCAGACTCTCTCCAGAGGGGTTCCCGGGGTGAGCCACCCTTGATGCCTGTCCAGAAGCAAGGACGGCTGTGTCTGCCTGTTGGAGTTTATGGAGGATGTTGCCGTAGCAGTGTCTGGCCCTTGCTCATGCTTTGCAAAGGTTATGGTCTCCGAACCTGCAATGCAGACGTTGACTTCAGGTCCCAGCAGAGTGAGCGGTCGGAGCCGTGAAAAGATTGTACCAGGAGGGTGATTCTTCTGTGTTGCCCTCACCCTAGGTCATGAGGTCCACTGGCCTCTTGCACCCGGCCTCCCCGATGCCAGGTCACTTATAGTGGAATAGGTACTGTGTCAGCCAATTTCCAGATTCATTAATATGTATCTGCCCGCATGTGTTTTAGTCCCCTGGTGATCGGGTCGTACCCCCCATGGGTGCGCAAGTGTCCTTCAGTTCTGGATGGAGGGCCCGTGTCCAGTAGGGTGAGGCTTGTGGTGTGCCGCTCTCAGAGCCCCCGGCTGTTCTAGCGGCTTGTGGATCTACGCATATGGCCCGCTCAGATTCCAGACAGCCCCCACTGGGATTTGTTATAACCACCTACCTTGTTGCAGCCCGGATCCAGCGGGTTTAAGAAGAGTCCTGCCACATGGCTAATCAGGAGAGTGGCTGGGTGCTGGGGTGAGCTGGCCCATGTCGTTCCTCTGCGGCACCCCTGTGTTCCCAGGATGTTGGGGAGTCTCTGGGTGCAGTGCGTCTCTTGTGGGCAGCTTTCCGATGTGATGAGCCTTGGTCCTGTAAGGAAATCAGTCTTTCACTGAGGAGATCTTGTCCCCCAAACCAGCAGTGTGCTCTCCCACATCTCAGGGGCCGAGCTGGATCCCCTAGATTTTCTCCCTGAGGCTTGCTGAAGGCGCTGGTCTATGTTACTATGTTCGGATCTCAGCCGCTGCTCGCGCTACGGGCTCCGGGATGTCCCAATTCCTTACGAGTCACTGTGTTGGGTAGTCGCGGGCTAGCCAACACTGTTTCCACAGCCCAGCTGCTGGGGCTCACTGATTGGGCAGAGCGCCAGTCCCCTCAGGCTCCTATTGGTTGCTGTGTTGGGCTGTTGTTCCCCAGTGTTGCATCCCCACTGGACCGAGAGCTACCACCTCCGGCTTGTTGTTGCTACCGGTCTGGGAGTCGGATCTCCCCTCTTCTCTGTGCTATGCGTACGGGTGTTCCTCGCTCGGTCTAACCCGGCATTTACAGTATTCTCTGTTGAATGGGTGCACTCACCACTTTGATCGGGTGACCGGTCGCTCCGTCCGCTCCCCCGGGACCTCTGTGTTGCCGCCTCCCATGTCACGTGGTGGTGCGGCCGCTGTCTCCCGAGTTAGCGAGCTGGCTCCACTGCGTCACCATCAATCTCCTCGATGTCTGAAGATCGGGCAGAGGCTCCTGCCAGGCTTCACGCTGGGTCTGCCTACCGGGCCGTCCGTTTTCGGGCTGACTAAGGTGCTTGCACAGGTTATAGTCTCCGGCACAGGTTTGTAGGCACCTCTCACTTCACTCTGTTTCGCGGTGCGCGCTGGGGTTTCCTCACCCGTTCTCCATACCGCTGAGGTTTAGAGGCTCCTAATCTCGCCAGCGGGTGCCAGAGACCTTCAATTACAATATTCTGTACATCGGGATCGACTTCAGGGTAGTTGTACGGCTGGATTATGTACAGATATTTCTTGTGAAGTGGAGTGTTCACAGGCTCATGGCCATCTTGGCCGGGCTCTCTAGCGCCCCTTCTCTTCTTTCCACCTTTAATGTAATTTACAATCCTAAGGTCATGTGTCTTCCTTGGGATTGACTTATGCAGTTCATTCCCCACAC
The DNA here is from genome assembly GCF_040938575.1 of Ambystoma mexicanum. NCBI lineage: Eukaryota > Metazoa > Chordata > Amphibia > Caudata > Ambystomatidae > Ambystoma > Ambystoma mexicanum. The sequence goes on from NC_090926.1 coordinate 904,466,921, forward strand.
TTGCCTGGTATACTCTCCTGCCAGGACTTTTTATATGTAGTTTCTTTACACAGGTTATCCCCAGTTATTTTATTTTATATACATTTATAAAGGGCACGGACACCGAAGGCAACTTGGCGCTAGAATAAATCAACAGAAATGAAGCAACAGAGAGGGAAAGGGGAAACTAAAATGAATAGGTTTTTACCAGACGCCTAAACTGAATTTGATCTTTCACGGCCCTCAGCGTAGGAGGGAGCGAGTTCCACAGTCTGGTTGTGGAGACAGAGAAAGAGCAGCCACCAAACCTGGGCAGGCGGAACCGGGGGATCGAGATCAACCAAGCACTCTGGGAACGGGACAGTAAGGAGGAAACATAACTCGAAGATATTCTGCGCCCACTCCTTTGAATGCCTTATGCGCAGTACAGAGTGACTTAAACAAGAGTCACTTGGATACTGTCAGCCAGTGGAGTGAACACACCACAGGTGAAATATGAGATCCATATGGGGGTCCCGGTAGCCGCCCTGGCTGCCAGGTTTTGCAGGAGCTGGAGACGTTTAGTGAGGTAAAGTGGTTCAGCCAAGTAGATGGAGTTACAGTAGTCGATGCAGCCCAAAACAAGAGCCACAACGACTGGTACCCAAAGATGGGGCGGAAGAAATGGGAGGACCTTCTGCACAATTTTTTGTTGAAGATTGACGGTCTCACAGACTGCACTGATCTTGGCTTCGTTAGATAAAGAAGCAGAGAACTTGAAAGCAAGATTTCTTGCTACTGAAACCGCTGAGGGTAGTGTGCCGAGTTTCGGAGGCCAGAATGAGGAAGTCCAAAAGTGAGATGGAGAAAAAGGGGAAACGGAAGAGCCCCCAACCACCAAGACCTCCTTCTTCCCATTCAGTTTCAGCCAGTTGTTGCCCATCCACCCCGCTACTGCTGCCAGACAACCCCTAAGCCGAAACGCCATGTCCAACAGAGGGACATCAAGCCAGACAATAAATTGAATGCCATTGGCATAGGAGTAGCAGTGGAGGCCCTGGGAGTGGATGAGACTTGCAAGAGGCTGGATGTTAATATTGAATAACATGGGGGACAAGCCGGAGCCATGAGGGACACAACAGGATAAGGAGAGAAAGGGGTAACAGAAAGAGGAAGAGAGCAAGCACTTGGCCCATGTCAGCCAGGAAAGACGTGAATCGGGCCAGAACCTGGCCGGAGAGGCCGGCAGAAGCAAGGCGGCTAAGCAGGAGGCAATGGCCGACCGTATCACAAGTGACTGACAAGTCAAGAAGAATCAGTGCACTGATGCCCCCTGGTTGACCAACCAAGCAAGCTCGTCCTTTGCTGAGACTAACACAGTTTGGGCGGTAGCCTGACTGACAAGTATCAAAGAGTCTGGACGGCTCAAGTTTCATGAAGAAGTGCAGAAGGGTACGGGAATGAGAGAGAACAGTGGGATCTAAAGAAGATTCTTTTTAGAAGCGGTGCAACCATTCACTTTGATACACACAACACCTTGTATACTCTCCTGCCAGGTCTTAATACACAATGTCTCTCTGCGTTTCCCTTTTTGGTCTTCCCCAAGTTCGTATTGTGGGTCCCAGACCCCAGTTCCACTGTCTAGGGCTTCCGTTACTTTGCCCGACAGTGCTTCGGTGTGCCAACCCTTTCCTGCTGTGTCTCTGCATTCTAGATTCTGAATCGGGTGGTTCGCCGGCTCTCGCGGCTCTCTCTAACCCTGTAGGCACCTCCAGCAGGAGTTTGGTTCTTGGCTTCGGCTGTAAGGAACTATGGCGTGCTTCCTCCTGCTTTGCCCCAGCCTTCGCGAAGCTTCCCTGAGCGCGTCGCTCACCGAGCTGCCTTCTCGCAGCGTCTTGACACTTCATCCTCTATGCTACCCCATTCAAGTGCTTTTTGTGAGAATCGTCCTTCCCCAGTAACCAACAAGCTGCATCCATTCCTTTGTTACCTTGTATTATGTCCAATCCCATAGAAATCCTATAAATACCCTCCTGTCTTTAGGAAAATCTGTGTTAATCTCCATGTGTTAGCGCCATTCTTTCCAAATCATTTCAGTCAGTTGTATAAGTTCTTAGTACTATTTGGAATAAATTAATTAATTCCCATATAAAGAGGCACATGGCGTTAATGGGTTAGCATTGCAAATTAACCTTTTCGCCGCCAGTGTGCTTCTTTAATAATCTAGCCACTAAAAAAAATAGTCTCAGTAGAAACTGTCCTTTTCCTTTTAAAACCGATTTTGCCCGTGTAACTGCTTTCATTCTAAAGTTTTGCCTTCCGCTTAAGAATCCCATACTGTCCCATCAAGAGTCACCCTTTCACTTTAGTATCGTACCTGTTATATGCCTTTGTCCTTCATGAGCAAACCGATTTTCGATTCTCTGTTTAGTTCATTTTTGAAGTTGTTTTCCTATTTTAAACCCGTGAAACGAAGCAATTGCAATTTTGCCACGTGATTCTTGCTGCAGTTTTTTCCTTCCAAAGTCGATTTTCTAAACTGTATGCCTGTTATTAGTACATTGCTGTGTAGCTTGCAAGTTTTCCTGCTTCGTTGATATAGCCACACACATTCTTGCCTTATCCGTTCAACTGCACATGTAAAATCACCTTTCAGTAATTCCGAGTGCCATTTTGCTCATTTTTTAAGGGAGCTGAATGCATTCAGGGGTGGTAGGTCGGATTTTCCTTCTGATTTTTGCCTAGTATACCTGACTTCTTGCTACTCCTCTCCACCCACACACAATTTGGTTAACAGGGGCTTGAGGGAGTGTTGCGGTGGGAATGCCTAACTGTGGTGCCATTTAAAAGCACTACTCAAAAAGTAATCTTGCTTTCATTCAATTGTGCATCGTGTATCTTGTGTTTGAAGGTTAAACTAAGTGCATCCTATACATTTACTATGTAATTATCACCACACTGGTGATTGCTGCCCTATATTTAATGTGTTTAATTTTATTCAAAATTTGAAATAAATATTCCATTATTACACAACAGCCTCATTCATGGTCCATTGCGACACAGAGTGTACGTTAAGCGGGGTGTGCTGCCTTCTCAAAAATGGAATCTGAATGTACTAAACTTAAGTGTTTTTATTGTGCGTCGCATCCCTGGCCAGTATAAAGATTCCTGGTTTGGAGTGTGCTGCATCTTTAAAATCCTTAACACAGTGGGGGCTCGTTGCCGGAATTGAGATAGGTGTTTTCACCTGTGACAGGGCTAACCATAAAGGTAGTGATACTTTTTGTGGTTAGAAAGCTGTGTTACACCGTAAAAGTGCCTTCCCAAAACCTAGACCCTAAGTATCGGTCCTGTGTCTAAAAATAAAGTAAAATCAACTGTGAACTAGACAAAAAAGCAACAGAATACAGGTTTACCCTTATATAAATAATTTAATAGAGGAAGAACACTCTTCATAATGACCACAGTGGAGATAAACATGGCTAGGCAGCACCATCTGCACAAATTATTTGTCGGAGGGGAACGGGCAGAGCAAGATGAGGCCTGGCTAGAAGAAATGATGACACAGGTCACCGCCATGAACATGGATGTGTGGCAAGACGGTAGCTTGTTACACCAAGCCTTGAGCAAACTGTATATGACTCGAAGCATAAAAGAGGAACAGATTAAAATGGTCTGACTCACAGCCTACATCGGAGTTATGGAGGAAAAATATGAAGAAAATAGAACCCTTTACAAAACCAGTCTGAACTCTTAACCCAAATCCAGACTGAACTACAACTAAAATTGCAAAAGAGCCAAGATTCTGAGGTAGAATTGAAAAACTACATCAAACAGCTAAAAGAGGACTTGCCTCTACAACTACAAAATAATTCAGAGCAAGAGACCCAATTAGATGCCTTAAAAGTGGAGTGTCAGGAAAAGGTTCACTCTCTGGAAGAGAGTCAACAGAAACTGAATCAACCAAAAAATATAACCGAGTCTGCGCAGAGCAGATAGTTACTTTACAAAATCAGATTAAAAAGTTGGAAGAGGAGAATAATAAATTAATCCGTAAAGAACTCCACCTCCAGACAGAATTTAACCAAGAACACCAGACATTAAGTACAATCAAACAACAGCGGATTGACCTGGCTGAACAGAACGGCGTCCTGTATCAAGAAAAAGATGCCCTATGTCAGGAAGTGTGCAACTTAAAAACAGCCTTACAGAAAAGAGAGTTAGACCTCCAGGAACTGAACAAAATAAAAGTAGAACATGATAAATGATTGGGGCACACAAGATGAGGAGAAGGTGCTCCAGAATAGAACACCCAAGCTAAAAATTTTCAAAATCAGGAGATGAATCTCCTGCAACAAAAACTGTCTGTGTTCCCAGGCCATACAGGCAGCCCAAAAAGACAATGAGGCCCTCTGTGATGAGAACAGTGGACTCCAGAACCAAGTGGCAGCTCAAGAGCAGGTAATAGAGGTAAGTCCAAACCCTGATAGCAGTACCAAATGCTTAGGCCTTACCCTATTGCTGATAGTCTATTTTGTAAACCTTTTTTGGTCTTCTCTAGGAGAATATCATCCGCAAATAGCATGTATGGGATTTTGTTGCCATTTAGTTTAGGGGGATAGCCTGTTGTAGCCACTTCACTTGTTTTTAAATCTTCAATGTATAAGATGAGTAAAGTTGCTGCTAGGGGACATCCCTGTTTTAGCCTGTTAGTTGTCAAGATGTTGGACGAGCATGCTCCTTCTTGGGATAATGTGTGTCGATTTATCATGTCAAATGCTGATTTCAGATCTACAAAAGTTGCATATATTGGAATTTTGTTCTTCTGTGCTTCTTGTTTCAATATATTAAGTAGGATAAGGTTTATGTTTGTACCAACATGTTTTGTAAATCCTGTTTGTCTGTCGTCCCTGATAACATTTTCTTTAGCCCAGTTAGTTAGTTGTTTTGTATGAACCCTGCAAAGATTTGTCCTATTAGGTCCAACAGAGCGATTGGCCAATAATTAGATGGTATAGACCTATCTCCTTGCTTATGGATGGGAATCAAGGTTGCGATTTTTCACGTTTGTGGCACTAGTTCATTTGTGTTGTTAAACAATACAAAGCATATGTCTGCCCATAGTTCTGGCTGTTTTTTAATGATCGCATTGCTCAGGCCATCCGGCCCAGAGCTCTTGAGCCATTTAACTGTTTGATATAGTGTATAATTTCTGGCTTATCCCATTAGAGATCCTAACGGGTTAAGTCACTTTGTTCTTCATCTTGTTTAATTTCTCTATTCTGATTATATAGAAGTCCGAAGTGTGTTTTCCAATCTTCTGTTACAGCCAAAATCAATTTCGTTGTTAGTTCGTCGCCGTTGTTAATTAGTTTCCATAGATCTTTCGTATTTCTGTTATGGAGCGCTCTCAGCATCTTTTCTGCATCATTTTGTAATATCTGTGCCCATTCCTATACTGTTGTTTTAATAGGTGGATAGCTCATGGGCGATGTTCTCGGGGCATACAGTTTGTATCTTTGATTTTCTTTCTTAGTTCTTTTTTCTTTTCTTTGATCTGAGAATTAAATACGTGCTTGTATGTAGTTTTCTGGTTCTGCAATCCAATTTATTGTTCCTAAATGGAGCAGGTAGCCATGGATAGTTCAGTTTTTCACTATCTGGTAGATTTATGTTTAGAAATGCTGTCTTTATTTCTGATCCTTGATGGTCGGAGATACGCAATCACTGTGAGGCGTTAGTCAATTCTACGATTGCCAAGCGTTGGTTTGGGATTCGATTATGTCATATTCCACTGGATCTTCACTTTGTGGAGATTGCTTTGCTTAGTTGGTATCACTTCTACTTTTTGAATTCTTGATTTCAAGTTTTCCGTTACATTGATGTAGACCAATATAGCCATCATCTTGTGACTCACCCAGTTGGGTGCACTTTTCAAGTCTTTAGCAGCTAGATTGTTGATATGGATATTCCTTTTTTCCATTTCCTTGTCCCATAATTTTGCCTTCGTTGATACTTTGTTCTCGGGTAGTTTGAGTCCATTTCAATTAAATAAAATGTATATTTAGGTCGCCACAAATGAGTAGATCAGATTGTTCGTATTTTATCAGCAGGTCGTCAATCTGGGTCAAAACTGTATCAATGAATATCATTTGTTGTATCCCGCTGTACTCCAATACAAATTTATTATGGCCAATTTAGGCCTAATTACAGTAATCAAATTAGTTGTAATATTTGGTTCTAGTATGGTAATTTGTGTAAAAGGGTTGGGATTTTTGGTTTCTATGATTTTCAGATTTGCTTCTACTTTGATTAATGTTAGAAGGCCTGCAGATTATCATTTGAGATCGCCGGATTTAACAACGTTGTATATCCATCACATGTGGGTTGTTGTACAATAAACGTTTCCTGTAGACAGATTAGGTCAAAGGATTGTAGACGCCTGTTTGTGTCACATAAGTGTGAATATCCTCTAGTGTTCCATGAGCAAAGAGATATTAGATAGTTTCCTTTTGATTGTAGTTATTGTTGTTTGACTCGTTCTTTGTTCAGTCGCCTTTGGTCATAGTTTGGGTTCAATTTTCTATTCAGTTCCTTGCTTATTCCACTTATCCTTGATGATTCATTTTGCTCTACTGTGGTATTTCTTTCAGTATATGATGTGTATTGTGTAATATTTATCGAGGTCTGGAAGCTCTCATTCTGTTTTCGCTTGTGATCTGTTTTTCTTAGTTTAGATTGATGTTGTTTAAATTGATAGTTGTTGGTGATACAGCGGAATCCCAATTTTCAAAATGTGTCCTTCCCAGATATTACTTGATCATGTATATCTTGTGTACTAAAGTGGATATCCACGATATCTGTTTCATCATCAAATGGGAATTCCAATAGTCGAATATCCTGAGATTGAATATTCCTTAGATTTCATATTGCGTGTATCAATCGCAACATGTTAGTCATGTTCAAAATTAACTTGTCTTTATTCTCTCTAATCTGTTCGAACCTAACTCTGTATATGTCTAATTTCTCTCTCGGGTAAGTGAATGTTGGCAGTTTCAAATCCTTCTTCAAAGTTTCATCATCTTCGTTACACCAGCGAAATGGACCGTTTGCTGCTTCTTCTTATGAACATGATGTAAATCGTAGTTTGATGAATTTTTTTTCTTCTGTTGATGTGAGTCTTCCCCCGAGTTCTCAGTTCTTCTCGTATCTTCTAACTCATCATCAGAGATATCTTCATACATTGTCTCCATTTCACTATCAGAGATAGCTTTCATTGATTATGTCCTAGTCTCTGATGTTGTAGTGTCACCTTTTTCATAGTCATCGACAATGTATAGCGAGTCAGATCTATGTGAGGTAGTTGTTTCGTCCATGTTTCGGATTGACTGGTCATTTCTATCTCCACTATATGTTGATAAGTTTATCAGTAGGTCAATGATTGTTTGATTCCCAGTATCAGGATTTGAGTCAGTATTGTCAATAGATATATTTCCATTTTTTATTTTATTTCTTGTTACAGTTATTACCGGTAGGATAACTGGTAAAGTCAGATTGCGAAGAAAGGCTCTGGATGCTCTCTTTGTGCCTTTTCCTTTTTTTTCCAATTTTTTTGTTATTATTGTTTTGTTTTGTTTTCTTGTTTCCCTTTTTTCTTTTGGTCTTGTCTTGCTTTGACGTCAAATATGGAAAAGCTTTCAATATTTGTTTGTGTACATTCTTTCTGTTTAGTCATTTGTGGTTTATCATCTGTTTTTTTTTTCTCTTTCAATTTGTATTTGCTTCATTTTATGACTAGTTTGTTCCTTTTGTTGTTGTTGTACTAAATTAGCACTTCTTTCCAACTGTTTTTGCTTTGTTTGATGTCTAGTTTGTTCTTTCTGTTGTTGTAATGTTTTATCAGTTCCTAAAGTAATTGTATTATTTGTTCCTAAATTAGGTTTTTCCCTCACTGTTTCAGAATTGGCTGTCTTCGGTGGTTCTGCTAGTACGACCTTTGAAGTTTCTGACGCGTTTAGATTATTTTTTTGGTTTAACTTTTCATTTTTTTGTGTATTTTGAAATCATTTTGTATTTCGTTTGGAGGTACAAATGGTCTTTGTGTGTCATTATCATCATTTCTGTTCAAGTATTTTCCATGTTCGCTTTCGCAGATCTATCATTTCTAGCTACTTCAAATAATCGCTTTTGCCATTGGTGTGAAGCTTCCACCTCTTTATCTAGTCTTTGTTGGACTTTCATCGCGAAGGCTTCCAAAAAGATCTGCTTTTTGTGAATTAGAGCTAGAAGCGTTGCTTGGCCTTTCAAAGTATCTGCCATTGTCTCGTAGAGTTTCATAAAAGGTAAGAGCGCCTGAGTCGCCACAGTCGACAATGCATTTTGCAGATCTAGCATTGTCGTAGGGATCGCTGGATAGATCTTACGTGGTTCATTTGTTGATTGTATTGATTCCTCGTTTGCCACCATCGATACACTCTCTTGTGTTTGATTCTGTTTCACAGGGTTCGTTACCCTTGTAGATTCTACGTTTGGTACGGACTTCTGAGGTGAGTTTGCATGCTGTTGTTGATCTGTGATATTTTCCCCCTTTAGCAAGTCTTGACAAGATGTCCTCTTGTTGCCATTGTTTAACGGCGTTGATGTCATCCCTTTGGGCCGTTGTAAATGTGGCATTGTTGCTTCTGATTTAAAAATCAAGTTTAGTTTTTCGTAATTTTTCATTAACGACTTGATTTCTGTGATGTCTGAGTCTAGCAACTCTCTGTCTTGCATTTTTATAATTGTCTGTTGTAATATCAGCTGGTGTTTCATTTCCAACATAGTTCAGTTGCCAAAATCTCTTGGCTTCATCAGCTTTCTCATGTTGTGTCAGCTGTCTGGTGGTGTTTCCGTCAATATTAAATGATGAGTTGTCGTCCCTTTCTTGTATATTCTGTTCCATCTTTTGTAATGTCTTTGTATTGCAAAACTCACTTGCATCATTTCTGTTGTCTTTTTGTGGATTAATAAATTGCAAATCTGTTTGTTTGATTCCTTGCATCCGATATGTTGTATCAGAAACTGAGTTGACATTCTTCATTATTTCCGTCTGAAGTGTTTGGATTTTCTGTTTAGTTTGTTCTAACTCAGAGTGTATAGAATCAGTGGTTAATCCATTTTACACATGTTTTGTTTCCTGTGCTTCATCTTTTCCGTTCTCGTCTTCAAACTGTTGTTCAAGTTTCTGTTTATGATATACAGGTGTTTCATTAATTGCAGATTTTGCCAATCTCGAGGGGTTTTCCTCCACAGATCTTTTCTTTATTCGTTGATCTAAGCTGGTGTTTAATACCGAGTTGTTTTCTTCCACAGTGAATTCTATTTTTTCAATCGCGAGTTGTTGTGTTATCTGTGGCTCAATTCCACATATTAAGTCCGTTCTGGATTGTTGTCTTGTGTAAGCGCCTGTTTGGGAATCCATTTTGTTTTTTGTTTTTTTATTTAGGTAGAAATCGTGGTCTGCTTTAAGGCAGTCGTTATTTCTTCCAAATGGTTGTAGGATAACACAAAGAAAGTACTTTTGTGGTGTATCTAGAGTGTCTTTCGTTGTCTACTGGTATAGCATACTTTGTTAGGTCTTTTAAATATTGTAGCTCTATCAGACACTGAATGATCAAATCGGGAGAATTCATCCTCCTTCCGAATGATGTCTTTCTGCGGATGTCAATCATTTGATGTTAATACTTGCCGTATTCAGTCTCCTATAGTTAATGCCAGAAATGTCTGATATGCGTGTCACACGGTCGGGTCCAAGGCGATATAGCCCGCAGTTCCTGCACGTTCTGATTATTTCTCAGTTTATCCTGGTACTTCACTGTTTCGCCAGCTTCAGATACCGTTTCTTATAGCCCAGATGTATTTCCTGTGATTACCGAAGTTCGAACGGGTGTGTCAAAGGTAGCAACTCGCAGTCCCCACCCGTTCCATCCAAGTGTGTTGCTACTACGCTGTGTTTACGCGGCTACATCTACACAAAAACGACTAATACAATGTTACCTGTGTTGCCGACTCAGTCTTTGTCTTTAGCTCGCAGGCCTCGCATGGACTGCAGTGACTGCCCCACTCTGTGGCCGGTGTAGCCTGATATAGGTATTACCAATAGCCTTTTAGCTCCTCCTCAATAGACACAGCCAAAAGACTAACGTTCCTGCAGTGACAGCCACACTCGTCAGCCACACTCCACGGCCGGTGTAGGCTGATATAGGTATTACCAACAGAAGCTAAGCTCATCCTCAATGGACACAGCCAAAAGACTAACGTTACTGCAGTGACTGCCACACAGGTCAGCCACACTCTTGTTATTCTGTCCTCCCTTGTTTCCACCTCCTTGTCTTGTCGCTCCTAGAAACACTTGTGTACAGGAGGGTTATAAATGCCACATCATATCCTATATTTTGATCATCCGTATGTGTCTTTCTCGCTCTAGTAATTCCAACTTCCCTAAATTGCTTATCCTTTGTTTTATTTTGTTTTATTGCTTGTGGAACAGTTTAAAAAAATAAACCTTTCACACATTACATTCTCAGCATAGACTTAATTAACAATTTAAAACCTGGTTTACAGTATATATAAAACAGTAATACATTATGATGTTTGTTGGGCTTTAAGAATCTGATACCAGAATTGGTCAGTTGATAATGCAGTTTCATGATGAACAAATCTACTTAACAAATGTAATCGCACCAAAATTAATGGTATGCTGCTAATTATTAGATGTATTAATGTTTCCACCTCTTGATTACAATAGCGACATCTTTCAGACCAAGCTAACCTATTTGTTACTCCAGAAACCTCCTTTGTTAAAAACAAATTTAATTTCAATCTCAAAAAACCAACTCTAAAATACCACGAGGGAAGCCTTAATAGATAATGCGGAACTACACTAAAAGCTTTTGTTTCAAAAAAATTATAATTCATAATCTGTTCTCTATTGCAAATCCATTCAAATTCATACGTCTTCTTGTGACATTCAGGATGTTTAATCAAGTCCTCTTTAGTAGCGTCCACTGCAAACAGTTTACTCTTAGAATTTTTTTTTTTTTAATAATTTTTATTATTTTGTTCAAACCAAACAACAATACAAACCAAACATGCAGTGCAATTTATGACAATTCAAGTAAGCACATTTAAAATTTAGACACTGCTCTCCCAGTCCCCCCCCTTTATGAGCCTGCTTGTTCTTCGCATTCAATATCTGCTCCGTGTGGCAGGGCTCCGCTGCCCTCGGATTCTGTTGGATCCGATACTACTCCAAACATTTCAGCTATCAGTAATTTCCATTCCATGAGGGAGCCCATTTCTTCATCCCCACTCGTGTTACTAGCATCTTGCCACCCCATTGTTTCAGCCTACGCCCATTTCTGTAGGTCTTTCCACCAGACCTCTACTCGCGGCTTATGTCACTTCTTCCATCCCATAGCAATCCTGCGTTTTGCAAGCACATATGCCAAATCTTTCAATTTCCCAACATGTTTAAGTTTTCGTGATCTGGGATACCCTCCCAGCAAGCAGGCGCAGGCCCTGTCTATTACTAGCGTAACCCCCTTCCCCGCTAGCTTTTGAGCCACTTCGTCCCAGAAGCATTCGATTACCGGGCATGACCAAAACATGTGTATCATGTCGGCGTTCTCCGTGTTGCACTGGCGCCCAACGCCTGGGAACTTTGATATCCTCAGAGGGGTCATGTATGCCCTGTGCGTTATATATAGCTGTATTTGTTTGAGCCTGGCATTCCTCGACACCTTCTTGTGATATCTCAAAGCACGTTCCCACATCCCATCTTCCATCGGGACTCCCATCTCGGTTTCCCATTCCAATCTCAAATGTACCAATTCCTTCCCAACCTTAGTCATTAACATCTCATACAGTCTAGAGATCTCATGCCCACCCTCCGATATATCATATATTGCTCCAACAGTGTCATCCGGTTCCTCTGTCAAAATAGTTTCAGGCCACATACTTCGAATCTTCTGCACTATTCCATGATATGTAACATATTGGCCTGTATGTAATCCTGCTACTGCCTCAAGTCCTTCAAAATCAGTAATGGTCCCATCTTGCAAAATGTCCCCCAACGTAACCAGTCCCACTGATTCCCAGTAGGTCCTAATAATCACCCTCAGCTGCTTATCTCCCTTTGCCAGTGCAACCAACGGTATCTGTGGGGCACATGGAAAGGGGTCCCCCATCATCCGGCAAGCTCGACGCCACATATTCCACCCCAACAACATAATTCCAGGGCGCTCCTTCATTTCTGAGCCAACCAACCAGATCATTTCCCGCAAGTAAAAAGGAGTACAGTTCCACCCAAACAACCTATGTTCAGGGGTCTCTTCATCAGAGAGCCACTTAGCCACATATTGCAGCTGAGCCGCTACATAGTACGCCTCAAAATTAGGCAGTTTAATACCGCCTTTTTCGTAGAAGTTCTGCAACTTCCATAATGCCACTCTATTTCGGGTACCATGCCACAAGAAGTCCCTGCACATACTGTTCAGCTTGACAAAAATCTTCTTAGGTATCATATATGGGATATTGCTAAAATAATGTAAAAGCCTACGTAGAACCACCATCTTAAGCATTGCACTTCGTCCCATCATTGCTAAGGGCAACTTCTCCCAAAACCTCATGCATTTCCCGATTTTCCCAATGGCTATTTCGGTATTACACTTATGTTCCTACTCTGCCGTGTGATACACGTCTATCCCAAGGTAGCGGAAGGAGCTCACTGCCCACGGTATCTGTAGCACCGGCAACCTTTCTACAGGGAGTCCTACATAGCCACCCAGCGGAAACATGCTAGATTTCTGGGGGTAAACCGCTATGCCGGACAGCCTGGCATACCTCTCCAACACCTCCAAAACATATTGAAGATTTTCTTCCGGGTATTTCAGATATAGTAACAAATCATCTGCGTACAAGGATATTAAGTGTCGTTCCCCTCCCACCTCGATACCTATCGGGTCATATTGTTGCCTGAGGTATTTTTGCTAAGGGCTCTAGGGCTAAAATATAAAGCATCGGGGACCCGGGGCACCCCTGCCTAGTACCTCTGCTAAGCTGCCATCTCTCAGATATCACTGAACCTGTTCGGACTCTGTTCGGACACTGTATAGCATCTTAGCCCATTTAATATAACCTGGCCATACTCCATATCCTCCTAGGGCCGCCAACAACCATGGTCACTTAACCGAGTCGAACGCTTTAACTGCGTCTAATGACGCAATCGCCATTTCGCCTTCACTGCTGCACCCCCACTCGACCACTCGATGGAGTCGCCTATGGTTGTGGGTTATGTTCCTGCTCGGGACATAGCCCGTTTGATCTGGGTGAATTAATTTGCCAATCACTCTCTGCATTCTGTTTGCCAGGACAGCTGTCAGTATCTTACTGTCCTGGTTCAGCATCGACAAGGGCCTGTAGGAGCCACAACTGTGTCCTGGTTTATTGTGCTTGGGGAGCGGTATAATGATCGCTTCCCTGAGCGACTCCGGCAACCGTCCAACCTCAAACGCCTCATTAAGCATTTCTAGCATGGGGGGGAGCACTTCCTCCCCATACGCTTTATAGAATTCACTAGGGAACCCGTCTGCTCCTGGAGTTTTGCTAGTGGGTAACTGCCTCACAACCTCTTTCAGTTCCTCCAAAGTAATCGGTGCATCCAGCTCTTCCCTCTCTTCGTCACTTATCTTGGGCAGGCCTATATCCTCTAATGTTTCATTTATCTCCTCATGGCTGCCTCCCTCTCCATCCTCATACAGCACCTTGTAATATTCCGCAAATTCCCTATTAACACCTTCTTGGGTATTTACTGTCTCGCCATCTTCTTTGATTACAATCCGAATTGGGGATCTAGGGGTTTCACTCTTGTACAACCACGCTAGAAGCCGGCCCGTTTTATCCCCTCCTGCATGCTGCCTCTCTATATACTTTCTATAGTTGAGATTACAAAGCCTATCCCAGTATTCCGCGCACTGCTGCTGTAATTTGAGTACTAACTCCGTATCAGCACCGCCCTCTTCCAATACTCTTTCCAGCTCGATCTCAGCTTTTTGCAGATCAGCTAGGACTCCTCCCTGCAATGCCTTCGACTTAGCTATAGCAACCCCACGCATCACCACCTTAAAGGCTTCCCATAAAGTACCCGCAGACTTCACACTACCAGTATTCACCTCAAAATAGGAAATAATCTCATCTCTTATGTCCTCTCTGAAGACCGGATCTTTGAGCGCTTTTGCCCGGAGGCGCCATGTCGGTATCCGCGCCCTCGGGGGGCAATATTGCCATCCGAGGACCAGGGGCGAGTGATCCGAGAGGACTCTTGCTTTATATTCTATATAGATACTCTCTGTGACTACGTCCGGAGTGGCAAAGACATAATCAAGCCTCGTATGCAGCTGGTGCGGAGCCGAGTAGTGCAAGTATTGTCTCTCATCAGGGTGTTTTGCTCTCCACACGTCTACCAAGCCAAAATCGGCTAGCAGCGTCTGCAATGCTTTAGCCGCTGGAGTGGGCCTGTCAATCCTATCATCCAACCTGTCTACCTTAGGATTCATTACACATTTAAAATCCCCGCCCCAGATCACTGCACTACCCACACACACACACTAAGTTTGGTGCACAACGTTCTGAAGCATGTCGTTGTGTTTTGGTTAGGGGTATACGTATTCACAATGCATACTTCTTTGTTCTCTAGAAGTCCTCTCACTATGACCATCCTCCCGTCCGCCTCCGCCACTTCCTCAATTAGCTTAAATGGGACATGCGGCGCCACCCAGACAAGCACTCCTCTGGCGTAGGCAGAGTATGACGAACCCGCCACAAACCCTCTCAATTTTCTCCCCACCAACTCCACTTTCTCTCGCGTCAGATGCGTTTCCTGTAGCAGAGCGACATCTATCTTCTGCCTCTTCAAATACAGCATGACCTTATTCCTCTTCAAATAACTGTTAAGTCCTCTGACATTCCACGTTATTATCCTAAGATCCCCCATGGCTCAGTAATAGTTCCCCCATCCCCCTTCCAATCAGCCCTCTCACCCACACAAAACAGATTCCTGACTCTAGTTCTTCCGCAAAGGCTCATATTTAAACTTAAACTCCCCATAACTATGAGGCTCCTACCCCAACTTAAATTCCCTTTAACAACAAACTCCCCGTCCCTCCCCCCTCCCACCTCCCGTCCCATTCCCAACAGCACTCCCCCCAACTGTTGCCCAGCTCCATCCCTGGATCTCAGGCATCCCCGCATCTAGCTCTTTCTGGCTTCCGCCTGTACTCGAAGCTCTGCAGGGTGAGACCGCCCTATCGGCTAACCTACTGCTACTACAACTAATTCCCGGGGGTAGGTAATCGCGATCTTGCTGCTCCCATTTGATTAAAGTTGCTACGCCTAACGCTCTCACATTTATGTATGCAATTATATATCACATTATAGTCCACCAAAGCCACAAGGTTCGAAAGCTGCGCTTCATCTATGAAGTACTCAAGACTCTATGGTAGATGCCCGCGGTCCCACCTTTGCAATGTAAAGATACAATATCTTATCACTTATCGTGTTCTTGGCCATCCTGTTCCCCATCTGGCACCGGGCAGCCCTGTAAGTCCAACCACGACGCTGTGTCCTCCGGGGTGTCCAAAAACAACGCTCTGCCTTTGCGCAGAACTTTCAACTTCGCCGGGTACAATAGCATGTACCTGATGCCCGCTTCACACAATCTCCTCTTGACCGCCACATAACTATATCTCTGTCTTTGCACAAACATAGTATAATCAGGGTATGCCGTGATCTTAGAGGAAGCTCTTTCTATCGTTCCGCCCTTGCGAAAATACTCCAGGATCTTTTCCCTATCCCTATAATTCAAGATTTTCGCAATTATCGGCCGCGGAGGAGCTCCAGGCCTTGGTTTCCTCATTAGGGCACGGTGTGCCCGTTCTACCGTGAACCCCTGAGAGAGTTTGTCCACTCCCACCTTTTGCAGCATCATGTTCTCAATATAGTCTGTGGGGTCTTGGCCCTCTTCGCCTTCTGGCAGGCCAACAACCCGGATGTTGTTCCGTCTCGCCCGTCCTTCTGCCTCCTCCACCCTGTTTTCTAGGTTGGCGACCTGTTGTTTGAGCACGTGGACCTCTTTCGCATTGTTCATGCTTACGTCTGTGTTAATCTTCACTGCGCTTTCCAGGCCACTAGTTCTTTCCGCCAACGCCCGGACATCCTGTCGCAGGAGAGTGACTTCAACTCCCACGGAATCTATTTTGTTCTCCAGGACTGTCCATAGATCCGCCATTGACGTGCCCCACTTATTGCTTAGGTCCGTTATGGCCGCTAGGACTTGTTGGTTCTCTCCTCCAGGGGCGTCATCCCCTGATGCTTCCCCTGTTTTTTGCACTGAGGTCGGAGGGGACCGCTGCACCTTGGCAAAAGTGTCCCTGGTGGGTTGCTTACTCCTGGCTTTCAGCCCCTTCACCGACATCTTGTGGTCTCACTTCGTGCCCTATATTAGCTTTCCTGAATTCCAGCACCTTCCAGTTCAGTGACCAGGAGTCCTCAGTAGGCCACCCTACAGGGCGGCCCGCAAGATCAAGTTTGGAATGGGCTGTGTCCTCCCACGTTTCTCCCACAGTGTTTTAATTGCGCGCGTCAGGGGTCCGCACTACCACCCCATGTTCCACCAAGTCCCAATCTCTGTTAAGGCTGCTGGTGTTTGGCGGTGCATGCATGCCAGGTCGCCTGTTTGCTTCGAGTGCTTATTCCACCCTACGTTGTGCGTAGCCTCGCTCCACAGTCTCAGCACCCCAATACAGTTCAGGGTCTACTTGAAGTTAATGCCTCAGCCGTGTGTGGGGTTAATTCGCGGGCCCGAGATATGGCAGGGCCTGCCCACAATGCGGCCCAATCTCCTGCTGTTTCCGGGCTGAGCAGCCTGTATTGCTATCGTATTTTGGGATTATCAATGCGCACTTTCGCACACGCAATACTCCGTCACCATGCAGAGGGACTCAATCTTTCATCTCATCTGTTCATAATGGCCTCTGAAAACCGTTCCGTGCACTCCGTTGATAAAACATATCGTTGCCGGCAATCTCACCCAGGGTCACGCCAACCACCAGCACATGCAGCTCTTCGTAAACAACTCGCCTCATCTACAGCTCTCCATGCCGTAGCGCACAGCGGCCGCCGTGTTTGGCTTGGAACCGCGCTGGCGTATGGCGCACGCTGCTACTTTGTTGCCAGTCACGGATGCTACAATGATTCCAGCCCGGGAGTGCCGCCTCTCCGTTTCAATGATTAACACAATGTTCGATGTCTGCTTACGTTAGCCGATTTCCTCGCGGGTCCGGCAGGATCTTGCAGTTTCCGTGGGCAATCAGGAGTCGCATCAGCGCCCTGCGTTCTTTTGTTGCTATGATTTCCTGTTCTGTTACATGTATCTGGGCCCAGGAGTGCCGTCACTGTATACCAGCACCACACAAGGTTCACAGTTCGTTGCTGCTCACCGCCTCCTCGCTCACGTGCAGAATAATTCAATGGGAAGCGACCCCGAATCAGGCTGCGATTGCATTCTCTTTGTTGTCTGCCATTTTGGCATCACTTGAGTCACACGGCCGCCGCACACAAAGTCTGATATCTGCCGATCCGCAGACGCCAGTGATCAGCCCTTTCAGATTCTTGCCGCACATACATTACAATGCCCGCTCCTCCAGTTTCAGTGCGCGAACATCAGAATTACAGTGTAGATATTCGGATAAACGTCGGATCGATAGGAGCCCAGCTCGAGATCACGTCCTAAGCCATGGCCAGTTAGCCATGTCCCCCTACTGTTAGAATTTGTTATTCATGATTCCAACACTCTACAAGAATTGATCCCAATTTGTTCATGTAACTTCAAAACCGAATTGTCTGTAGGAGGGGGTCAACAGCTTACTGTACAGTTGGAGTAACTTGTGATCAATACGAGCCTGTAGCGATATCAGTCCTAGCTCATGTCCGTTTACAGCAATTGGGACTCGCTGGGGCAAGGCTAGCGTGTACCACCATATCAATACATCAATTGTGTCCCAAACAACACCCCTGTCGAAATGTCTGCACCAAAGAGAACTTTAGGCACTATTTTCTGGTGGTAAAGTCGTAAGAGTGGGCCCATGGAGAAACCACCCTAACGACGGTAGAACATACATATTTGGGCAGCTGCCACCTTGGCTGAAATACAACCCAAGGTATTTGAACTGTTCTACTATCTCTATCCTTTGATCTAAATACCAATTATCCTTTATAGTAACTTATCCTTCCCCTTTTCTGGGTTCCCCCAGTTGGACTACTTCTTCCTTTATCTGTTTCACTTGATTACACTTCCATTAATGTTTGGAAACGTATCTCTCATGCTCATTAGTCTCAAGATCACGTTAATACAGTTCCACCTTAATGACTTTATATCTAATGTCTCGTCAATTTCACTGGGACGAGTTTCTCTTGGTGCATAGTTTGAAAAAAATCTCTTTATTAGAATTTTCTCATTACTATAACATTAAGCAAACAGGCATAGTAAACAACCGATCAATGAACTGACATAATGTGGTTGTCCAAACATGTACACTCCTTTTCCCCCCTTTTTTTGTCCTGTTCTTGTTTCCTGCTGCTTTTCCTTACTTCCAAGAACATCCCTTTGTTCAACTTACCCCCCTTTCCCTCCCTCCCTCACACAAAAAACATAATTCAAGGTTGACAGTTACACAACATGTAAAGGGCACAAGAGTCTGGTTGGAGCACACCATCATGTCTTCCCTGCCTATAAGCACATCCCCTCCCCAGTTCAATTAGCTTCCCCTCTCGTACTCAAGAGGTTTGGGGGGCAATTCATTTAGCCATTAGCTCCAATCCACCACCATCCCTTCTTCCAGCATTGGGTCTCGGGTCCGTTGCAGGATATCTAGCTCTGCCATCCCCCATCTACAGTCATCTTCCATCCACTGCGTCAAGGACAGACCTTGGGATTTCTTCCATGCTATGGCCACCCTCCTTTTGGCCAGCACTAGCATGAATTGGGCCTGGTGCAGAGGAAACAATGTTGATCCTTTTCAGTGCTCAATTCCGGAGGTTCTCTCCTTACTTTCTTTGGCCCACAGAGGTCTTCAGGTGGGAACCATTAAAGGTTACCTGGCAGTGCTTTCTATCTTTAAGCGCTCGTCCGAGGATTGGCCTATTTTAAGATTCCACGGATCACTAAGTTTCTGAAAGGGCTCACAAATGTGTTCCCGCTGTCGCCTTTTCAGGTGCCGATCTGGGACGTTAATTTGGTGTTAAAATGTATGATGAGTGCTCCGTTTGAACCTTTGCACTCTTGTCTGTTGAGATTGTTAACATTTACGACTGTTTTCTTGCTTGCAGTTACCTCGGCTCAAAGGGTGAGCGAATTGCAGGCACTTTCTTCAAAGCCACCCTTTACTTTGTTCCACAAGGACAGGGTTGTATTGAGAGTACGTCTGTCCTTCCTACCTACATAGTGTCAGAATTCCATTTAAGGTGGTGTTGCCCGCCATCTATCCTCCTCCGCACCCTGGTAAGGACGAGGAGAGACTCCATAGGTTGTATCCTAGGAGGGCATTAAGCTTTTATCTTTCTAGAATGCCCAAGATCAGAGTGAACGACCAGCTCTTTGTGGGGTATACTGGACACCGATTGGGCCAGGCTGTTTCTAAGCAGACCTTGTCTAGGTCGATCATCCTCACTATTTCAGAATGCTACAGGTTGGCGGGCAAGGACCCTCCTGAGGGCTTGCGGGCTCATTCCACCAGGGGCATGGCTACATCGACAGCCCTGCAGAGGGGTGTGCTGTTAAAGAACAACTGTGATGCTGTTACGTGGTCTTCCATACACACATTTGTTAAGCATTATTCCCTGGATACTTCCCCTTCCCCCATGCTCAGGACATTGCCTTTGGTAAGGCAGTGCTTTACTCTTACCTTTAATTGGGTATGTCTAAATTCTTATCCCTCCTCCACTCATGGATACTGCTTTGGGAGTCTGTCATAGATGAGTAATACGTTGGAGGAACATCCCGTCGAAAGAACGTTACCAGTTGCTAAGTAACTTGTTCTTCTGATGGTTATATATGCTAGATAGGTCACTGCAGAGGTTGTCTCTGTAAATTACCCTTGTTCAGTGTTCTCAAAGATCAAGTGTTGCTCGTGATACCTCCCCAATTGTATTCGTAAAGTGGTTTCAGACTGCCACAGGAATAAGTGTGCCACTTTCACAGTTTTCTTCACTGAGTTATGTCATGTTATATTATGTTGATTTATATTGCACACTGCTGCCATTTTTATGATCTCCAGGTGCTCTCGTGGTTCTGAAAGGAAAAATGTTGTACTCTGCTTTTGATGTTTGTAGAACCATGAGTAACTGGCATCTGTGCGGGTGTGTTTTTCTATGTGTGTTTTGTTGTGTACACAGTAAGCATATTTTTGCCAGGTGAGAGACATCCAGTGATTGACTTGTCAGGTGCTTGAGCTAGTTGAGGGGTTTGTGAGTGGAATGAAAGATGTGGTATTTAGCTGCGTTTTAGTGGGGATGATTTCTCTAGCCGCCTGAGGTTTTTATGGTCAGTGTGAGGTAAGAGAGGGTTGTTGAGTAGGAGTTTTTTGGTAGTTTTTTTATCTAGTTGTGGATAGCCACTGGGCACAATAGGACTATGCGGTTGGTCTTTGTTGTTCTTTGAGATCTGCTTGTTATTCTGTTGATGCAACTGTTCAAGCCTACCACGTAAGGGATGGTGTCGTAATGGTGGCTTTATGGTTTATAACCCATATTCCGAGTTTGTGATCAGTTTCTTCCCTGGAGATTTGAATATCCAGTTTTTCAGGCGTTTACAAAAAAGCCAGATGGTCCTCTATTACCCTGGCTTGATCTTAAAGTTCTTCTTGGCTGGCCTTTGATTGGATACATTCTGCTCTCCATCTGTGTAATGTTCTACGGGCGATGCAGAGAGTTTAAAAATGTGAACTGTCTCTCAAATCTCATTTTCAAAACACATATTGCACACACTGGACATCATCCTTTACAACTCTACAGGGCCCATAGAAGATTTGGGTACATTTTTTTTGCTTTTGAAATGCATATTTTTATCAGGCTCTATGAAGGGATGTATGTCTGGATGGATTGTTCAATGCATCGCACTTCGCTCTGAGAACATAGCCTCTTATAGTAGAACAAGGCTTCACCCATCAGAGAAAGACCAGCTACTGTTCCTTCTTTGAGAAATTGACTAATTCCCGAGATTTTCAAGGTTGCCATATGAACTTCAGTACATACGTCCAAATAGCAGCACTGCATTGACTTTGATATTCCCGACATGCATCTGATTCTGCAAAGCAGTCCGTTCGCATTTCTTTGGTTTACTACCACATCAGATGAGCGTCCCCAAATTGTGAGAACCTGCAAAATTAAATCTGATGATCGATTGCTGAAACCTTTGGTGCGTAATCGGGTTACCACTCCATCCTTCCCCTATCAAATTGGAAAAGCTGTGTTTATCTACAACCAATGCAAAAGCAGTGGGTACAATTTCAAAGCACCACTGGAACAATGGGTGTAAACAAGAATGAGAAGTAGTGCATAATGTGTTCACTACAGTGTATAACTGCTATGATAATTGTTTAGCTTCTATCCCATAATTGAGGGACATTTAATGTATTGTACATTCGTGCAATGATGTTTTCCACTGATTGGTTATGAGCAGTAGTTGACTGGCCTACACCGAAGTTTGTAGGTTTACTGCTGGTCCTTTCAGCCATGGGCTTCCTTTTCTGTGAGTTATCTGTTTTTTTTTACATTGCTACTCAATGCAAGTTCATTGATGTAAAAAAAACAGAACTGTGCATATCCTAATCAGAAAAATCTGCATATCCTAAGCATCTGGGATACAAAGTTCTGCCTGTCCAATGAAAATAGGACATTGGTGACACTGACCTTCGAAACAAGAGGGGTCCTGGGAGTCTCTCTCTAACGGCCTACATCCAGGGTTAGAGTTTCTCACCAGAGTCTTTAGCTCACCATCCTTTCACAGAAGAGAAATGTCCACTACATATCAGTCTTTGTCCTGCCCAAGTACAGCCCAGAACCGAAATGCCAGGCAATTCTCTTCTGAACAAGAGTACCAACATCCTCCCCAGACAAGTGTTTTGGCCTGATTTGGCCTATCAGTGAGGTGGAGCTGTGCCTCTCTAAGAACAGTGAGAAAGGGTTCCACGTCTGGATTATCCTAGTAACTTAGGGTGGAAACCCAAAGCTATTTAATATGTGTAAACATGGGGGTCCTGGGAGTGTCTCTACCGGCCTATATCCCCCCAAAGTGCAGGCGTAGTTGCGTGCATGATATGTGTCTAACGGAGGCAGGTAGTGGCTGCTGTCCAGCATCTGTGAGCTGAGGCAGTATTAGGAACTCCCTATACATCTACAAGGAAGGGAATTATCCTGTGTCAGGCCCTTGCTCGCTAAGGTAAGCAATCTCTATTTCAGCTGACTTTGAGAGAGGGATACTTACAAGGTAAGCAAGTGGAGCCCTCAGTTGGAGGTTTCTGGGAGGCGGGAGAATAGGATTTCATGATTCATATTACTTAGAGCTTTCAGAGGAAATATAAATTGCAATACCATCATGGAACATCATTGTATGTCTTAATACAGTCACTAGTGTTTGACAAGTTGACTAATTTGTAGGTTGCTAGTACTTTTGGGTAAGTACATATTGTGGTGACCCGGAATAAGGAGTCGGACACATTAAGGGCATTTTGAACTATCTTTAATGAACTTAAGTAAAAATGCCTAACTTTCCCTATTGCTAAAGGGATCACCCTGCCTATCTAAATAGACTAAGACTCTCTCTTGTACTTGAGTCTAATTCAATCTTCTTTGGTACGCTCTGGATATCTCCTCCATGAGCTTTTATAACACTTCCGAGTTCTGTGCCCTCTTTAAGGGCATGTTTATAGCTTGTTTTGTCTCACACTCTTGTCTTCAATTATGACTCTTTTACAGTCTCTTAATTTTTCCTTGGATACTTTGCCTGGGGCTGGATCCTCCACTCCTGGACTCTTAGTTATTCTCTTTCTTAATTTATCATGGTCTCTTGCTAGTCCCTCTTTAAGGGTATTCTGTCCCTCCATTCATCCTTGGATACTTGGCCTGGGATTTGATCTCCTTTTAGATTGCCGTCCTCCTGGGTTCTCTCAAGTATGCTCTTTTTGTTCGCTGACTCCCTTGATAGTCTTTGTATCATATTTCTTGTTTTGCTCACTCTTTGGGGTCATTATAGGTTTGGTGATATCTCAGTGGAAAATCTGCAGAGATACCACCAAACCTTATTACTGTTACTGCCACTTGTTCCGCCGATACTACCGCTGGATTACAAGTGGTGGTAGGCGGTGATAGTCCCCATTAATTGGAGTCCATAGAACTCCATGTGGGATTTTTGGCAGAATTACCTCTGCAGTAATTCTGCCTTGGTAATTCCACTGAAATTTGGCGAAAAGCTGGTGGGTTTACGTCCAGCTCATAGCTAGAGGTGAATCTTCCAACTTACTTCCATGGGCAGTGCGGTAATGCGACAGTATACGGTAATACCGCCGGATTTTACCCGCACCGTCCCACCTGTAATGAGCCCCTTTGACTCTGTTCATTAGAGGATTCCCTGCCTCCAAGGGTAATTGTTTGCAGTCTCTCTTTATTCTTCTCACAGGGTTATTTGCTACTTGCTTTTTGAGCCTTTCACATTGGTAATCATACATCTTTATTTCATGTATCTCGTCTTTATGATTGGGACGTATTGTATTCTTCATATGCACTTCGCAATCAAAAAACGTTATTCAACATATCTCGTCTTTGTGACTGGGACGAGTTGTACTCTACATATGCTCTTGTACTCCCCGGGACCTTCATCTACGTTGGGGAAACGTTGCAGGGCTCGGCACATGCTCAGGTGTTCTTCTAAATTGTCGGCTTTCTCATTCTGTGCTTTCTGCGGCATCTCATTCTTGACTTCTCCTCATGCTGTAGCCGTCTATGGATATGGGTGATGAGCTTCTTGTGTTCCCATCTGAATTGGTTTTGCCATTGTTCTGCAGGTGTCTCATCCACCACGAGACATTCGTGGTCCCGCAACCAGCAGCTCATGGATACTCCTTGCTTCTCTGCCAGCGGGTTCTCCGTTGCCATTCTCACAGATCTCCTGGCCTCTCACCACGGTGTTCTATGCCAAATCGAAAGTCTCGGCTTTGCGGCTAGACTCTGACAAGCCTCTCAGCGGCGGGATCACATCAGGGGGCTTCCCCTGCATGACATACACTCTCCTCCTTCTTCGTCCACTCGTCTCAGTTAAATACACGTTTTGTCTTAAAGAGACATTCTCTTCCATTTTCTGATGGATTTAGTTCAGCAATGCCTGCAGCCAAATATAAAGATGACGCATTTTTCTTCGCAGCAAACAGTCCCATTTATGATGATATGTTTGGCAATCAGTTACTCAGAGGAACAGGAGTCCTTGTCCCCTAAGGGGAGTTACTCCCAGTGAGGTCCCACTTGCGCAGACCTGTAGGGAGGGTCTTGCAAAGCTTGCTCACCTCCCTAGCCTCAAGAGGGTGGCTCCCCTTTGGGGAGAAGTGACGAATACCCTTGATTCGTTAAAACATCTAGGACACATCCCCTACGGAATAGATTGTGTTGCATTGGTAGCTGCTCCTTGCTAATTTATGCTATTTTGTGCAAGAAAAAGGCATACTCTCGACACAATGAAAGTTGCCCACAAGAATACATGCATGAAACTATCATGTTTATATAGGCATCCATATATTCCACCCTTTTTGACTTTGGACGCCAGAGAGCAAGTACATGCAATTCAGAACATGCAACCCGTGTTAAATCTTTGGATGATGGTGACTACTGGTTTCTGATTCTGGGAACAGTTCAGTACAGTACAGTATAGTGCAGTGTAACATTAGATCAGTGTTTGCTCCTGGGGACAAAGCAGGTTAGTAAGACTGTCATCAATCCCTGTATTGGGGGAATGTGCAGTAACTGCTGACTGTGCTAAGACCCTATTCTAGAGGGACTGTTTGTGGCAGTCGCAGAGTCAAATACATATAAACGTACAACAGGATTCGGAATTAAGATTTTATGAGAAGGAACTAAAACCAGCTCCTGGGTGTTAAGCAACACCAAGTAGGCAGGAGCTACCACTTGTGTGAGTAAACATGGCATAGCAAATTTAACTTCCACAGGAGAGGCAAACATTAACTTTTCTCTCATTATTTATAATCCATTATGTTTAAATGTCTTCTAATTCTTCTTAACATTCTCAAATGTTACATATGTATTTTTGTAAGGTATCAGGTGTACTGGCGAGCCAAAAGTAGCTCCTGGTAGCTGCTGGTTTTAAGTTAGCCAGGCTCTATGCTAGAAGCAGGAGCAAAACAGCTTGCAGCAATTTCAAACCTCGTACAATGATACACTAGAGATCTATGAGAAAACATGTGTTGGACATATGAATTTACTACAAGATGTAAGCCTCCAGGATGTGGAATGATATGTATCTAGGAATGGACAGTAGAGAACTTTGGTCTGGGTTTCACCTGGCAGAACCCTGGTTATATGCAACTATACCCATACTAAGAAGCCCTGGTTGGGAATTCGCGGAATATGGGTAAACCCTTTGTAGTTGACCTAAAAGGCTACAATGTCGGTGGAACCAATTTGCCAGCACGCACGTATGGAATAAGAACCCCTCAGTTACGAAGACCAAAAGACTTCCGATTTGCTCGTCCCACCACCCGAGATGAAGGGTCTCTTTCAAGGAAAACCTCTGCTTCACATTCACAATTGCAGCAGGTCTGACATATTCTGCTTGTCCTGTAACACCCACTGCTCAACTGTATGTTATTGTTCACTTTCTTTCAGGGATTAACTATTTCAAAATTATTTCATCCTTATTAAAATATTTCAATCTGGGTCCACATTAAAAATAATTTCGTTGCCATATTTGGTTCCCAGTCCACTCTTGGTTTCAGAGTGCTATCAAAGAATATGAATGTGAAGTGCAAATTATCTATTGTCACTTGGTATATGCTGCACCCCATATGTTTTTTTTTCTTCAAATTATTTTTATTGGCATTTCTTAATCATTTCTCAACACCCCCATCTCCTCCACCCCCCAAAAAGAAACCGCTGTCTGCTTCCTTGTCTCATATGGCGTTGGTCTTCTGTATATGTGTTCTGCTAGTAGCACATGTCCAACACACATATATTTTGGGGGCACCATTGTTGCACAAAGTCGATAAAGTCGCTTTTCAGAAATGTTAGGGTCTCTCCCCATTCCTCCTGCATCACCCTGAGCCCTATATGTCAGCCACTCTTATCATGTCCCAGAGCTTTTGGTACCAGCTGATCAACGTGGGGGAGGAGGCTCTGTTTCCAGTCTTTAGCTATTACCATCCAAGCTGCAAGCTGCGCCGTTATCAGAGCTCTTTTCTGCAACTTGGGCGCAATGTTTAATTCTGGGTTTAGGGCCCCCATCATGCTCTCAGCAAGCGTCAGGGGTAGGGCTTCTGGGGCTATTTCCTGAAGACTATTCCTAACCTCCTCCCAGAATTTCTTGATCTGGAGGTATCTCCGCCAGATGTGCATCCAATCCCCTACTCCGCCGCATCCCCTCCAGCACTCCTTGGACGTGGATCGGAACATCTTGCGTAATTTGGTGGGGGTGTAATGCCACTGGAGCATCATTTTGTACCAGGCCTTGCGCAGTTAAAACGACCTGGTTAGTTTTGTAATGTTCTTCCATAACTCCTCGCAGTGTCTCACAGGTATTCCTTCCCCTAGTGTATTTTCCCAGACAATTTGGTACGGCCAGGGGAATATATCTGGGCATTCTTTTTGTTGCTTATATATGTCCGCCACAAGGTGTTTATCCCGTGCATGTGAGGCAATGAATGTCTCAAACTTCGTTAATGGCCTTGTGGCCGCTTGTAGAATCTCCTTTTGCCTCAACCAGTGTCTGAGCTGGATGCATTCAAATCAGTCTTTTTCGCCCACCCCTTTTTGTGTCGTATAATCCATGAATGACATCACTTCCCCTTGCCATAGCATGTCTCCAATCTTTTCACACCCCCTTTCTTTCCACTTTTTAAATGCTCCTTTTGTTTTCCCTGGGGTGTAGTTGGGGTTGTCAAATTGCCAAATTT